>NC_090372.1:197893122-198199475 GCF_036365525.1 Heterodontus francisci
AATGAGGAGGAAAGCCTTAGATTACAGGACGATATAGATGGGCTGGTAAAATGGGCGGAGCAGGGGCAAATGGAGTTTAATCCTGAGAAGTGTGAGGTGATGCACTTTGGGAGGTCTAACAAGGCAATGGAATATACAATGGATGGTAGGACCCTAGGGAGTACAGAGTGTCAAAGGGACCTTGGGGTGCTTGTCCATAGATCACTGAAGGCAGCATCACACGTAGATAAGGTGGTTAGGAAGGCATAGGGGATACTTGCCTTTATTAGCTGAGGCATAGAATACAAGAGCAGGGAGGTTATGATGGAACTGTATGAAATACTAGTTAGGCCACAGCTCGAGTACTGTGTACAGTTCTGGGCACCACACTGTAGGAAGGATGTGATTATAATGGAGAGGGTGCAGAGGAGATTCACCAGGATGTTGCCTGGGCTGGAGCATTTCAGTTATGAAGAGAGACTGGATAGGCTGGGGTTGTTTTCCTTGGAGCGGAGAAGGCTGAGGGGGAACCTGATTGAGGTATACAAAATTATGAGGGGCACTGATGGGATAGATAGGAAGAAACTTTTCCCCTTAGCGGAGAGGTCAATAACTAGGGGGCATAGATTTAAGGTAAGCGGCAGGAGGTTTAGAGGGGAATTGAGAAGGAATTTTTTCACCCAGAGGGTGGTTGGAATCTGGAACACACTGCCTGAAAGGGTGGTAGAGGCAGGAACACTCATGACATTCAAACAGTATTTAGACGAACACTTGAAACGCCATAACATACAAGGCTACGGGCCAAGCGTGGGGAAATGGGATTAGTTAGGACGAGTGCTTGACGGTCAGCAGAGGCGCATTGGGCCGAAGGGCCTGTTTCTGTGCTGTAAAACTCTACCACTCTATGTACCTGGACCTGCACCTGAAGTGCTGTAACCTGCAAGGCTATGGACCAGGTGCTAGAATGTGGGATTAGATTGGGTAGCTAGTTTTTTCAGACAGCCGGCAATGGGCTGAATGTCCTCTATCTGTGCCATAACTTTTCTATAGTTCTATCGTTCAATGGATGACTTGAATCCATTCATCAGTGCATCTGAGCTTTAGATCTGGATTACCAAAACTTTCCAAAATGGCACATCTTCAAATACTGAACAAAAATGATCAATCCCATTTCAAAAAAAGGAAGTACATCAAAAGGTACATCAATATGGACTAGACCTTTCCAACTCAACTGCATACACTGTCAACCACAATAATTGCAACAATTTATCAATGAAAACAACTTTAATGTAACAAAGCTTGATATGCAAATTTCCCTTGGGGAAACCTAATCTAATATTCCTGAGCATCAACAAGCAAGGGAATTTGCATGGGGGCATTGCATTACATAGTATTTACAGGACAGAAACAGGCCATTTGGCCCGAATGGTCCATGCACATGTTTACACATAAGCCTCTTCCCATCCTACTTCATCTAACCCGATCAACATAATTACTAGTCAATAAAACATAACATCCTTGGTTTTGCACCAATAACTCAAAAGCAAGGAGGTAATGTTGAACTTGTACAACATCTAAGGTTGAGCCACAGTTTGATTTTAGATCTTTTAGATTTTAGATTTAGAGATACAGCACTGAAACAGGCCCTTCGGCCCACCGAGTCTGTGCCGACCATTAACCACCCATTTATACTAATCCTACACTAATCCCATATTCCTACCACATCCTCACCTGTCTCTATATTTCCCTACCACCTACCTATACTATGGGCAATTTATAATGGCCAATTTACCTACCAACCTGCAAGTCTTTTGGCTGTGGGAGGAAACCGGAGCACCCGGAGGAAACCCACGCAGACACAGGGAGAACTTGCAAACTCCACACAGGCAGTACCCAGAATTGAACCCGGGTCGCTGGAGCTGTGAGGCTGCGGTGCTAACCACTGCGCCACTGTGCCGACCATCAACAGTTTTTGGCACTCCATTAAAAGCATAAAAAAGCAAGAGAAAAGCTGCAACATAAATTCAGAGGCATTATCAAAGATGAAGTCCTTGAAATACTTTAAAATAGACCAATGTTATGACCAGGTGAGAAAGAGGTCTAGGGGGCCCTCTCAGCCTTCACCTGGTCTTACTGTAATAGGGTTTAGAGATGATATCTTGGAGGGAGCATCAAATGAAGCTTTATGGGTAGAGTTTAGGAATAAAAAAGGGACATCCACATTGCTAGGTGTTTATTTATAGATCCCCAGATAGTCAACAGGAAATTGAGGATCAAATATGTGCGCAATTCGCAGAGGTGTGTAAAAATAATAATAATTACAATAATAAATTAGGTGATTTCAACTTTCCCAACATTATTTGAGATAGTCTTCGTGTTAAGGGCTTAGATGGAGTGGAGTTCTTAAAATGTATTACTTTTCAGCTCAATGTGTAGAGGATCCAACAAGGGAGGGTGCAGTGCTGGACCTAATTCTGGGGAATGAAGCCAGACAGGTGGCTGATGTGTTGGTGGGGGCGCATTTTGGTGATAGCGACCACAACGTGCTACAATTTAAGCTTGTCATGGAGAAAGTAATAGACAAGTTGCAAAAAAAGGTTTTGGATTGGGAGACAGCGAAATTTAGTAAAATAAGGCAATATCTGGCCAAGGTAGACTGGAAAGATATACTTGTCGGGAAATCTACAGAAGAGCAGTGGGGGCATTCAAAAAGGAAATGGGGAGGGTACAGGCCCAACATGTTCCCTCTAGGGTAATAGGTAGGAGCAACAAGCCCAGAGAACCATGGATGACCAGAAACATTCAGGGTACGATGAGAAGGAAAAGAGAGGTTTTTAGCAAATACAAGGAGAGCAAATCAACGGAAGCATTAGTGGAGTACAGCAAGTGTAGGATGGAGCTTAAGAAAGCAATTAGGAGAGCAAAGAGGGGATATGAGAAAGCTCTGGCTGGAAAAAGTAGGGAAAATCCCAAGATATTCTATCAGTATATCAATGGGAAGAGGATAACCAGGGAAAGAGTAGGACCCATTAGGGACCAAGGGGGAAATTTGTGGGTGGAGCCAGAGGACATTGGTAGGGTGTTGAATGAATACTTCACATCTGTCTTCACTCAAGAGAATGAGGATGTAGATATGGAATTCAGAGAAAGAGACTGTGAGGTTCTTAAGCAAATCGTCATAGTGAGTGACAAGGTATTGGAGGTTTTGGAAGGCTTAAAAGTGGACAAATCGCCAGGTCAGGACAATTTGTGTCCCAGGATGCTGTGGGAGGCGAGGGTGGAGATTGCAGGGGCTCTGACCCTAATTTTTAATTCCTCTCTGGCCACGGGGGAGGTGCCAGAGGACTGGAGAACAGCTAATGTGGTCCCACTATTTAAGAAAGGTTGTAGAGATAAGCCAGGGAACTACAGACCAGTGAGTCTCACGTCAGTGGTAGGGAAACTATTGGAGAAAATTCTGAAGGAGAGAATCTATCTCCACTTGGAGGGGCAAAATTTGAATAGGAATAGCCAGCATGGCTTTGTCAGAGGGAGGTCATGCCAAACATTTGATTGAATTTTTTGAGCATGTGACCAGGTGTGTCGATGAGGGTAGTGCAGTCGGATTTCAGCAAAGCCTTTGACAAGGTCCCACATGGGAGACTTATCAAGAAAGGAAATGCACATGGGATACAGGGTAACTTGATAAGGTGGATTCAAAATTGGCTTAGCTGTAGGAGACAGAGAGTGATGACAGACAGCTGTTTTAGTGACTGGAAGCCAGTGTCCAGTGGCGTACCACAGGGATCTGTGCTGGGTCCCCTACTGTTCATCATTTATATAAACGACATAGATAACTATGTGGAGGGTAGGATCAGTAAGTACGTAGATGACACAAAGATCAGCCGAGTGGTTAACAGTGAGGTTGAGTGTCTTGGGTTACAGGAAGATATGGACGGGATGGTCAAATGGGCAGAAAAGTGGCAGATGGAATTCAACCCTGAAAGGTGCGAGGTGATACACTTTGGAAGGAGTAATGTGACACGGAAGTATGCAAAGATATGGCCTGACACTGGGAAGTTCCATGGAACAAAGGGACCTTGGCGTGTTTGTCCATAGATCTCTGAAGGCCAGAAGGGCAGGTTAATAGGGTGGTGAAAAAGGCATATGGGACACTTGCCTTTATCAATCGAGGCATAGATTACAAAAGCAGGGAGGTCATGTTGGAGTTGTCCAGAACTTTGGTAAGGCCACAGCTGGAGTACTGTGTGCAATTCTAGTTGCCACATTATAGGAAGGATGTGATTGCATTGGAGGGGGTGCAGAGGCGATTCACCAGGATGTTCCCTGGGATGGAACATTTAAGCTATGAAGAGGGGTTGGATAGGCTTGGGTTGTTTTTGCTGGAGCAGAGAAGACTGAGGGGTGATCTGATCAAGGTGTACAAGATTATGAGGGGCATGGACAGGGTGGATAGGGAGCAGCTGTTCCTCTTAGTTGAAGGGTCAGTTACG
This sequence comes from Heterodontus francisci, assembly GCF_036365525.1. NCBI lineage: Eukaryota > Metazoa > Chordata > Chondrichthyes > Heterodontiformes > Heterodontidae > Heterodontus > Heterodontus francisci. The sequence continues at coordinate 197,897,595 of NC_090372.1, forward strand.
AGGCGTCACAAGTTTAAGGTGTTGGACAGGAGGTTTAAGGTGGATTTGAGAAAGAACTTTTTTACCCAGACGGTCTGGAATGCACTGCCTGGGAGGGTGGTAGAGGTGGGTTGCCTCACATCCTTTAAAAAGTACCTGGACGAGCACTTGGCACGTCATAACATTCAAGGCTATGGGCCAAGTGCTGGCAAATGAGATTAGGTAGACAGGTCAGGTGTCTTTAATGCATCAGTGCAGACTCGATGGGCTGAAGGGCCTCTTCTGCACTGTATTATTCTGTGATTCTGAGGATTTAACTTTAAACACACTTTTTAGCTCCCCCTTGGTGAATCCTTGTTCACCACTTTCCAATTATAAGGCAAAGAAACCAGCACAAACAGGCTTTCTTAGGTTTAAAGAAGAAAAGTTGAAATTTATTAAACTTAAACTCCAATTCGGTTGAAGCCGACGAATACACGACACGCCCACGCTAGCATGCATACACGATACACACATGCAAACAGACACAGAAAAGAGGAAAAATGAAGTGGAAACATTTGAGGCGATATCTGAAGAGTTTGTGTTACTGTTCTTCAAGCTCACTGTAGAGTCCTTGATTGTAGGTAGATCTTGCTTTTTGTTGGGTCCAAGTATTCTTCTTAAACCTTGTTTCCTGTAGGTGACTTTTATCTCTTGGGGTTCATGTGTCTTCAGTGGATTCAGAGGCTTGTGGGTAAGAGATGGGAGCAGACAAGAGAGATCTTCTCAGACCAGAAGCAAACAGACTTCTGCCCAAACTGTGTACAAATTTTAAAAACTCAGTTTGCCCAGGTTAGTCATGTGACTAGCTGGTTTGACCATGTCCGTTTGTGTATTCGGCCATCTTAGCAATCAACCTGGAATACGAGCTCCCCCACCTTCAACGCCAGGTGTTTAAAAGTCCACTGCAGGTTGAATGTGTCAAGGAATGGCTACTTTGTCCTTCCAAACACCGTCTGTTAATATGCAAATACCTTTTCCAGCCACAGCTGATCTGTTTAACAAGTCCTTTCTTCACTCCAGTAACAGTTTAAAATCAATGTTCACGACAAAATTAATGTGCCTCATTCTTGGCAGGTGGGGCCTAGCATGACACCAACATTAAATTGTTCTATAGGTATTCACAAATCTATTATTCAATGAATTTGTCTTAGCTCAGTTGTCCTCTATTATCAATTTATGAATTTCATGATATCCTGTGGAAAAAATGTACTGTTCACTTCATCAGCAATCTAACAATTTTCCATAGAACCAACCTTCATATAGCACTACTCAAGCATAGACAGTAAGAAAAGACTTGCAATGAGATGGCACCTTTCACCACCTCAGGCCATCCCAAAGCACTTTACAGCCAACTAAATACTTCTGCAGCGCAATCACTGCTGCAACACAGGCAGATGAATTTGTCCTCCGCAATGTCCCACAAATAGCAGTAAGATAAATCAGCCGATTTTTATTTTATAAAAGTGTTGCTGACTGCGGGCTAAATTTTGCAGAACGTTCCTGACATGGGTAGGATCTCATGGAAATGGTCACCCTTTTTTAGTTGGTAAACTACATAATCAGTGGTTCGCTAGAAACTTAAGCTCACAAATGTACAGCCCTGTATAAAAGTCCAATATGTTTTGTGCTTTGCACTCTACAATGTCAGCACATCCCAGAGCACAGTTGCAATGTAGGAAACAAGCCAACCATTTGGGAAATTTACCAACAAATAGCAATGACCAGATAATCTTTTTTATTGATGTCGGTTGAAGGATAACTGGTAGCAATGACACCAGGAAAACTCCCCAGTCTTCTCAAATGATGCTACGGAATGTTTACGTCCATGTGGGCAGTTTAACATCTCATCAAAAAGACAGCAACTCAGCATTCTTTCTGTACTGCACTAAACGCTAAAGCCTCTGGAATGGGTCATGGACTCAACATTCTCCTTCATGGGTCAAAGTGCTATCTCTCAGCCAAGGTTGACATCTAAGTCAACACTAAATTTTGCACATAGAATGGTTACAGCACAGCAGAATGCCATTCGGCCCACCATGTCCATGCTGGCTCTCTGCGAGAGCAACTCAGCTAGTCCCTCTTCTTCCATCCTTTCCCACAGCCCTGCCAATTTTCTCTTCAGGTGCTTATCCAATTCCTTTTTGAAAGGCATGATTGCATCTGCCTCCACCACAATCTCAGGTGATGCACTCCAGATTCTAACCACTCACTGCATAAAAAACCTTTCCCTCATGTCACCGTTGGTTCTTGTGCCACCTTAAATCAGTATCCTCTGGTTCTTGACCCTTCCACTACTAACGTAACCAGTTTCTCCCTATCTACTCCGTCTAGACCCCTCATGATTTTGAATACTTCTACCAAATCCCACCAATGAGGTTCAACTGACTAGCCTGCAGTCGCTGGTTTACCCTTTCACCCTTTTTTGAACAAGGGTGTAATATTTGAATTCTCCAGTCCTCTGGCATCACTCCCGTATCTCAGGAAGATTGGAAGATTATGGACAGTGCCTCTGCAATTTCCACCCTTACTTCCCTCAGCATCCTTAGATGCATCCCATCTGGTCCTGGTGAATATTCAACTTTTAAGTACAACCAGCCTTTCTAACACCCACTTTATCAACTTTTAGCCCAACCAGTATCGCAACTACCTCCTCATTCAGCATGGCTTTGGCAGCATCATCTTCCTTGGGAAAGACAGATGCAAAGTACTCATTTAGTATCTCAGTCCTGCCCTCTGCTTCCATGTGGTCACCTTTTTGGTCCCTAACCAGCCCCATCCTTCCACTTACCACCCTTTTACTATTTATATGCCTTTCAAAAACTTTGGAGTTCCCTTTTTTTAAGCTGTCATTCTCTTCTCATACTCTGCCTTTTCCTCATTTCTTTTTTCACTTCCCCTCTGAACTTTCTATATTCAGCCTGATTCTCTCTTGTATTATCAACCTGACAACTGTCATAGGCACCCTTTTTCTGCTTCATCGTATTCTCTATCTCCATTCAGGGAGATTTGGTTTATGGGAACGTACCTCGACTGTACCTGAACTATCTCCTCTTGAAAGGCAGCCCATTGTTCCTTTACAATTTTGCCTGCCATCCTTTAATTCCAATTTACCCAGGATAGATTTGTTCTCATCCCACTGAAATTGCCCCCCTCCAATTAATAAGAATATTTTCCCAAGGACTGCATGATGAACTCTGGTACAACTATGATAGAAGCAAAACCAAAACCAGTTCTTTAATATTGTAGAGCATTTCAGATTTTTGTCATGTTTTCAGTAAAGCAATGAATTATTATTTGGAAAAATCTATTCAAACAATCTAAGCAGTTAAAGCACCAAGACATTTTTCACATCAGCAATCACTCCTCTTTAGCTGACAAAACATTGAGATTACACTAAAGCTCAAAAATGCCTTTTTAATCTGAATGTGCACAGAACATTTTTTATATTTTGGTGATTCAGTGAATCAGCAATTATAAACGTTACTCGTGCATTCTTAGATGTCAAGATTAATTTTGGTATAGCCAATAATAAAATGGTTTCACATGACAACTCTAATCAGTTGGCAAGAATGCTTTCATCCAATAGAAATAAGCTGTCACATTAGGTCAGCAGAATCTGACAAAGTGGAGATTACATTTGCAACTTGAACTGAAATGTCAATTGCCCTTTAAATGCTTTTTCAACTGCTTCAAGATTCCAGTTGAGCGTGGCTGCAGTTCTGCTCTTTGTGTGTTTATTGATTTTTCTGCTTTTCAACTTGTTCATTTACTGTCCTCCAGAAAAATTCTCAATGTTCAAAAATTGCTGCCATTTTGATGCAAATAATAATTTTAGAACAAAACTCAGTTAAAATGACACTAGAAATTCAAAAGTTATTGTACAAAAATTTTTTTATACAGCAACAAAGGCTTGAAATGAACAATGTTGCAGTTTGCTTTGCAAGATCCAAATAAAGCAAGAGTATAGTTCGTTAACGAGAATTAAGGAAATTGTTTTCTTTTCAAGGAGCAACAGGAGAAGGACATTTTTATGCTCTTCCTGAGAGCAAAAGGACATTTTTTTCCAATCTTCAATTCTTGGCAGAATAAAAGTAATTTTCCATATTGCCATTTGCAATACAACAGTGTAAAAGTGAAGAATAAGTGGGAGGACATTTACAGCCTCAAACCGTGTGCTGTTTCCAGTGACATAAACCGAAATGTCACAAATAAAAATCAAACAGCAGGGAATTCAAAATGCATCCATGTATAGTTGTACTAATCATCAGCCTAAAACAGATTTATCCAAGTTTATGAACGCCCCTCAAGATTTCTAATGAGATTTCCAAAATAGGACACACAATTTCAAACACACTGTGCCATACAATGAATCAAAACAAAGAGTAATTAACATGTTTTTTCCCCCATAAATTGCAGGCCTCTTTACATTACTTCACCAGGGGTCCCACTCTACAAAATTAAATATATATATTTTAGCACTTTAAGAAATAATTTTGCTCAACATTCATTTGTTCCGGACATGGATATGCTTTCAGTCTTCTGATCATTCCCATTTATACTACTTAACAAAGCCTGCTACCATTTTCCTGTTAAGTCAGCAAGCCTAACCAATGAAAGACTACATCATACACACTAGGAAGGCCCCAGTTATGATCCCTGGACTGCTGAATTCAGTGATCAGGCTTGCTCATGAATAATGGCCATTTCGATCAGGCCATCTGGTACTAAAAGAACATTCCCCATCAAGTCGTTAATGTTTTCAGGAAGAGTGCAAAGGAGAGGAGGAAATGAGAGAAAATTGGCAGAAAAAAAGAGACAAAATAATCAGAGTGTTATGATAAATAACCTCCTTAAGTGAAGGTGACTAGATAGTAACTTTTGAGACAAATATGCAAATGAACCATGATCAGCATCACAGATGAAGTCAATCAATTAACTGCAGTTCAGATTAAGATAAATATGATAGCTTTCATAAAATAGGAAATTTAAAAGCAAAAAATTAAATCATAAATACAGGACAAGGGGACATCTGTTTCAAACACAAACAAGAAATGCTGGAAATACTCAGCAGGTCTGGCAGCATCTGTGGAGAGAGAAGCAGAGTTAACGTTTCAGGTCAGTGACCCTTCATCAGAACTGGCAGATATTAGAAATGTGAAAGGTTTTAAGCAAGTAAAGCGGGGATGGGGCAAGAAATAACAAAAGACATGATGTTGATAGGATAAGGTCACAGAGAATAACTGACCAGAAGGTCATAGAGCAAAGGCAAACGATATGTTAATGGTGTGCTGAAAGACAAAGCATCAGTACAGGGAGGGTGTTAATGGACAGAAAACTGAGTAGCCTGGCCCCAAGCACGAACATGAAAAAAACAGTGGATAGGCACAGTAGAAACAAACTAAACAAACTAAAATAAAACACATAAAAAAGAAAAAAAACAAAAAAGAAAAATTAAAAGGGGGGCCCTGTCATGCTCTGAAATTAGATTAGATTAGATTAGATTAGAGATACAGCACTGAAACTCAATGTTCAGTCCGGCAGGCTGTAGTGTGCCTAATCGGTAAATGAAGTGCTGTTCCTCAAGCTTGCGCTGATGTTCACTGGAACACTGCAGCAATCTTAGGACAGAGATGTGAGCATGAGAGCAGAGTGTTGAAATGGCCAGCAACTGGAAGCTAGGGGTCATGATTTGGGACGGAGCGGAGGTGTTCCGCAAAGCGGTCACCGAGTCTACATTTGGTCTCCCCAATGTGAGCAGCGAATACAGTATACTAAATTGAAAGAAGTACAAGTAAATCGCTGCTTCACCTGAAAGGAGTGTTTGGGGCCTTCGATAGTGAGGAGAGAGGAGGCAAATGGGCAGGTATTACACCTCCTGCAATTGCAAGGGAAGGTGCCTTGGGAAGGGGATGAGGTGGTGGGGTAATGGAGGAGTGGACCAGGGTGTTGTAGAGCAAACAATCCCTTCGGAATGCTGACAGGGGAAGGGAGGGGAAGATGCGTTTGGTAGCAGTATTATGCTGAAGGTGGTGGAAATGGCGGAGGATGATGCTTTGGATGTGGAGGTTGGTGGGGTGGAAAGTGATGACAAGGGAAACCGTCTCGGTTCTGGGAATGAGGGGGAAGGGGTGTGGGTAGAGGTGCAGGAAATGGGCCGGACACAGTTGATGACCCTGCCAACCACAGTGGAGGGGAATCCTCGGTTGAGGAAAAAGGAAGACATATCAGAAGCGCTGCCATGGAAGGTAGCATCATCAGAGACGGAGAAACTTGGAGAATTGACATTGGTTTCAAAGTGTTCGGCGGCTATAGGACGAAAGTCGGGAAGCGCATCTGCTCCTAAAAAATACCTAAAATAGTCTTCAGGTAGGACAATGGAGGCAAAAACTCCAAGTCATTTGGAGAGCTAGAAAAACCTCCATCACCTGCACTTATATGTGATTTCAATTACAAACCTCAATTGTACAACAAAGTTTTACATAAATGCCAGCCTAAATTTTGCGCTCAAATTCTGACTCTGAGGCACTAACCAAGCACCCTTAAGCTTGGGATTCATTGTGGATCTATTAGCAAGAAACCAAAGTATTAATTTGTGACATAGTAGTGTCTAGTTGAGACATTATCTTACCTGTGGAGCCTGATAGAGAGTAAATATGCTTTAAACATTCAAACCAGCACAATGAGTTTTCAATCGGAGAAATGAACCCTACAAACACCAACACACTGAGGGACCGCTGCAAATACTGCATACATCAAAGGACCCCTGATCTAACTTCCAAAATGGTGGTGTCAGCCACGCAAAGGAAAATAGTACTCCTAAATCACACCCAAGTTCCTTTCCCCATGACCACTTTGCTCCCTGGCCAAATGGACTCCCAATCCTGCAATGCCTCGATTTTACAATTGTCATCCTTCTTTTCAAATTCCTCCAAGGCCTCGTCCATCCCTATCTCCATCTTCTCCAGCTCTGTAACCCTCCAATATCTCTGCATTCCTCCAATTTGGGCTCTTGAGCATCCCCAACTCCCTTCGCCTCACCACAGGTGCCATGCCTTCAGCTGACCAGACCTCAAGTTCTGGAATTCCTATACCATGCTAATATCAAGAAGCGCTGATAAATGCAGAAACCTGATGAAAGATAAACAGAAATTTGAAATAGAGCCTTTTGCGTTTCCAAGGCTCCAGGGACCACAATTATAAAATCTACAATTTAATTGGCAGCAAGGAAAAAAATATTTTTTAGGGTAGCCATTAGAAACTGTCAGCAGAGTTAGGTGGTAGTAGAGGAGGAATGATTTTAATGGCCTCTTTTACCAATGCCCTTTGAAGGCATATTTCAGAAAAGATTTTGATGCCATAACCACAGAAGATTGGCATAACCTCCGGAAAATTGACAATTTACGCCTTTTCTGTCAAAGTTACAGCAGGAGAATGGTGAACTCCCAGAGTTATACCCAAGTTTCTCAGGGCAGGTAACCTTATTAGCATGGTACAGCTAACTCAATCAGTTCCATTAAATGCTAGGCAGTCATATTTTTATTTTTTCAGTATTGGATAAGTAAAAAGTTTGTTCAATTAAAAATACCAGAAAGACCAAAGCCATTGTCTTATTTCCCTTCCATGAACGCCATTTCCTAGCCGACTCCATCTCTCTCCTTGGCCACTGGTTGAGGCCAAACCGTTGATAGCCAAGGCATCCTATTTGGCTCTGAGCTGAGCCTCTGACCCTAAATGCTTTCCATCATCAAGGCCGCCTACTTCCACCTCAGTAATATTGCCTGTCTCCATTCCTGCCTGTACTGTTCTATGTTCTATGAAAGAAAGCTAGCTAGAAATATAAAGACAGATAGTAAGAGTTTTTATATTGAAAAAACAAGAGAGTTAACAAAGTGAACATTGGTCCTATAGAAAATAATAGGGAATAAATAATGGATAATAAAGGAGATTGCAGATGAATTGAACAGGTATTTTGCATCAATCTTCACTAGAGGATACAAGTAACATCCCAGAATTATCTGCAATTCGGGAAATGGAAGGGAGGGAGGAACTCAAGAAAATTACAATCATCAGGGAGGAAGCGGTATTGAACAAATTGTTGGACCTGCGGGCTGATAAGTCCCCAGGTCCTGATGGACTTCATCCTAGGGTGTTAAAAAAAGTGGCTAGTGAGATATTTGATGCGTTAGTTTTATTTTTCCAAAATTCCCTAGATTCGGGGAAGGTTCCATTAAATTGGAAAATAGCGAATGTAACTCCTTTATTCAAAAAGGGAGACAGAAAGCAGGTAACTACAGGCCAGTTAGCTTAACAGTCTTCGGGAAAATGTTAGAAGCTATTATTAAAGATGTTACCGCAGGGCACTTAGAAAAATTCAAGGTCATCAGGCAGAGTCAACATGGTTTTCTGAAAGTGAAATCATGTTTAACCGATTTATTGGAGTTCTTTGAGGGAGTAACATGTGCTGTGGATGTATTGTACTTAGATTTCCAGAAGGCATTTAATAAGGTGTCACATCAAAGGTTATTGAGGAAAACAAAAGATCATGGTGTAGGGGGTATCATATTGTCATGGATAGAAGATTGGCTAGCTAACAGTAAACAGAGTAGGCATAAATGGGTCATTTTCTGGATGTCAAGATGTAACGAGTGGTGTGCCACAGGGATCTGTGCTGGGGCCTCAACCTTGTACAATTTATATAAATGGCTTAGATGAAGGGACCGAAGCTATGGTTGCTAAATTTGCTGATAATACAAAGATAGGTAGGAAAGCTGTCTATTTTGGCAGGAAGAATAACAAAGTATACTATCGAAATGGTGAGAGATTGCGGAGCTCTGAGATACAGAGGGATCTGGGTGTCTTAGTGCATGAACCGCAAAAGGTTACTATCCAGGTACAGCACGTAATTAAGAAAGCTAATAGAATGTTATTGTTTATCGCGAGGGGAATTGAATACAAAAGTAGGAATGTTATGCTTCAGCTATACAGAGCATTGGTGAGACTACATCTAGAGTACTGTGCACTCCTTATTTAAGGAAGGATGTAAATGCTTAGGAAGCAGTCCAGAGAAGGTTTACTAGACTGATACCTGGAATGGGCTAACTCTATGAGGAAAGATTGGACAGGTTCGGCTTGTATCTGCTGGAGTTTATAAGAGTAACAGGTGGCTTGTCTCAAACATCCAAGATCCTGAGGGGTCTTGACAGGGTGGATGTGGAAAGGAGGTTTCCTCGTGAGAGATTCTCGAACAAGGGGTCACTGTTTAAAATTAAGGGGTCGCCCATTTAAGACAGAGATGAGGAGAACCTTTTTCTCTCAGAGGGTCGTGCATCTTTGGAACCCTCTTCCTTAAAAGGCGGTGGAAGCAGAGTCTTTGATAATGTTTAAGGCAGAGGTAGATAGATTCTTTATGAGCAAGGGGGTGACAGGTTATCAGGAGTAATGTGGAGTAATCAGTTCAGCCATTATCTTATTGAATGGCAGAGCAGGCTCGAAGGAACGAATGGCCTACTCCTGCTCCTAATTCATATATTAGTATCCTACACAGTGAACAACATACTGATATGCACTGTCAGGTTAAGGAATGATAAATGGCCACTTAAGGAAGATACATGAATGATGCCTGCTCCCATGAAACTGCCAGCAAGCATGAGTTGCCTCACTCAAAGGAATGGGGAAAGAAAAGAATCAAATAAAGGGGGAAAATCATTTTTGTCTTATTGACAAGATTAATAAAGCACACAAATATATAGCCAAACTTTGTTATATGCTGGTCACTTACCTAAGGTGTCTGGAATGTTTCTCCTCTTTCTAGCTGCATCTGTTAACCTAATAACAGTCCCTTCTTTCCGTTCAGTTTTAAAACGCATTCTTCCAGACTCTTCATCATCGTCATCTTCATCATCAGAGACTTCCTTTCTTTCTTCTACTTCCTGTATTTGTTTCACCACCTAAACAATTAAAAAGCATTGCAACATTTACAATTTAGTCCACTTACAACATTTTTTACATATTAAATAAAATTTGGGTCTCACCATTGGCTATGAAATTGAAGCAAACCACTTAAAGATGTAGGAAAAGGAAGGACAAAATAAAGGAGAAGCAAACATTTAATCTTTTTCTTTTGGGCCTCCTTATCTCGAGAGACAATGGAAACGCGCCTGGAGGTGGTCAGTGGTTTGTGAAGCAGCGCCTGGAGTGGCTATAAAGGCCAATTCTAGAGTGACAGGCTCTTCCACAGGTGCTGCAGAGAAATTTGTTTGTCGGGGCTGTTGCACAGTTGGCTCTCCCCCTGCGCCTGTCTTTTTTCCTGCCAACTACCAAGTCTCTTCGACTCGCCACATTTTAGCCCTGTCTTTATGGCTGCCCGCCAGCTCTGGCGAACGCTGGCACCTGACTCCCACGACTTGTGATCAATGTCACAGGACTTCATGTCGCGTTTGCAGACATCTTTAAAGCGGAGACGTGGACGGCCGGTGGGTCTGATACCAGTGGCGAGCTCGCTGTACAATGTGTCTTTGGGGATCCTGCCATCTTCCATGCGGCTCACATGCCAAGCCATCTCAAGCGCCGCTGACTCAGTAGTGTGTACAAGCTGGGGATGTTGGCCGCCTCGAGGACTTTTGTGTTGGAGATACGGTCCTGCCACCTGATGCCAAGTATAGAGCTTTAATGACATCAGAACGTCCTAAAGCACTTTTCAGCCAATTAAGTACTTTTGAAATGAAGTCTCTGATGTAATCTAAGCAAATGAAGCAGCAAACTGTGGACAAAACAAATCTCACAAACAGCAATAAGATACATGACCAGATAAACGGTTTTAGTGATGTTGGCTGTGGGATAAATATTAGCCTAAAATTTGACAGTGAAGCCTTCCCTCTGTTCTGCACTGAAACGTTAGTATTTATCCAGTTTCTGGAGTGGGACTTGAACCCAACATCTTCCAACTCAGGTAAGAGTGCTACCGCTGATCCAAAGATGACACCTGAATACATGAATTGATAATTTGACTTCAATTAAAACTATTCAGATATAGTTTTGATTAGAAATGTGTTGGTTGTGGTGAATAACTCGTTCAAACCAAAAGCGCACTGTGCAGCAGCAGTAAAAAAAAAAATCAGACTTTGGACATTACCACTGAACAGAAACTGAACTGGACCAGCCACATAAATACTGTGGCTACAAGAGCAGGTCAGAGGCTGGGAATTCTGAGGCAGATAACCCACCTCCCGACTCCCCAAAGCCTGTCCACCATATACATGGCACAAGTCAGGAGTGTGATAGAATACTCTCCACTTGCCTGGATGACTGCGGCTCCAACAGCACTCCGGAACCTCGACACCATCCAGGACAAAGCAGTCTGCTTGATTGGTACCTTATCCGCCAACTTAAACATTCACTCCCTCCATCACTGACACAGTGGCAACAGTGTGTACTATATACAAGATGCATTGCAGCAACTTACCAATGCTCCTTTGGCAGCAGCTGCCAAACCCGCGACCTCTTCCACCGAGAAGGACAAGGGCAGCAGTAAACTGAGAATTGGTGAGCAGATTGTTAGTAATAGATGCAACTTGATGCTATAGATGAGCTTTTCCACCACCTTGTTGCTGATTAGACTGGATCTTGAATTGGCTAGGTTGGATGCACCCTCTTTTTTTCTGTGTCAGAGTACCCATGGGCAATTTTCACATTGTTGGGTATATATTAGTGTTATAGCTACATTAGAACAGCTAGTATGAAGCTGTATGAGTTCCAAGGATAATACTGTTGAAGCTTGGAAGTCATAGGCTATGTGTTGAAATAAGATTTTCAAGTACCTGGATAGACTTGTCCAAATCTGTTGATCTGTCAACCATGTAATGAATAATTTTGCAGACCAACATCATGCACACTATGTGCAAACTTATGCTGGAGTAATCACGCCCCATTTACTCGTGAAATACTGTGATGCATTGAAACCACACTGCAGCTGGCAATTAGTGAACTCAAGTATTTCATGTACTCATTAATGCTTAATTTTGTCATTGTATTAATTACCATATGGGTATAACAATGAAGCAGTGATCAAGGCATCTGAGCTATAAGGAGGTTGAAATAGTTTAGGATTACTTAATCTGGCGAAAGACCTATGAAATGTGGCGATTGATTAATATTGCTTGCATGGTTTACAGATGTACTAAAGTGTAGTCAATGAACTGTTGCCCCCTTCGAGGCCAATTCCACGCAAGAGAACTGGCTGAGGATTTACGATCACATCTCAGGATTATTAAGTGCCTAAAGTTTCAATTGGTCTCTGGCATTATTTCTTAACTAAGGTATATCAATAATTACAGTAAGCAATGAATGCAGTACATGATTAAATGAACGAGTTAACCAAAGGTACAGTCTGATACAGAAATCTTTGATCATGGCTTCATTGTTATACCCATATGGTAATTAATACAATAACAAAATTAAGCATTAACGAGTACATGAAATAATTAAGTTCACTAATTGCCTGCTGCAGCATGGTTTCAATGCATCACAGTATTTCTCTAGTAAATGGGGCGTGATTACTACAGCATAAGTTTGCACATAGTGTGCATGATGTAGGTCTAAAAGCCTACTCGGGTATGAAATTGAAGCACGATCCGACCACATCCAACCCGAACCGGGCCACAGTCCTTTGACTTTTTCCCACGCCCGACCTAACTCCCGTAATGAAGTTAATTATATCAAACAGGTTATTGCGCTCTACCTTGTCCAAATGCTGTGATCCTGCGTTCCGGCAGCACGTTTCCCGCCCTGACGTCCCGGCTGAATGTTCAAATTTTGAGGATTACTTCCCTCCCTGAGCAAGAGACACTGTGTCCACGTCCAACCCGACCCAAGCCCGAATGCCAAACCCGGAAGAAAGACCCGACTCGAACCTGACATGTCGTCGGGTCTGGTCGGGTAGCCATGCTTTATGTAGGTCTGCAAAATTATTCATGACATGGTTGACTGATCAACAGATTTGGACAAGTCTATCCAGGTACTTGAAAATCTTATTTCAACATATAGCTTATGACTTCCAAGCTTCAACAGTATCATCCTTGGAACTCATACAGCTTCATACTAGCTGTTCTAATGTAGCTATAATACTAGTATATACCCAACAATGTGGAAATTGTTCATGGGTGTTCTGACAAAAAAAAAGAGGGTGCATCCAACCTAGCCAATTCAAGATCTAGTCTAATCAGCAAAAAAGTGGTGGAAAGGCTCATGTATAGCATCAAGTTGCATCATTTACTAACAATCTGCTCACCAATACTCATAGAAAATAGAAGTAGGCCATTCAGCCCTTCGAGCCTGCTCCGCCATTCATTATGATAATGCCAGATCATCCAACTCAGTAGCCTGTTCCCGCTTTCCCCCCATATCCTTTGATCCGTTTAGACCCAAGAGCTATATCTAACTCCTTCTTGAAAACATACAATGTTTTGGCCTCAACTGCTTTCCGTGGTAGCGAATTCCACAGGCTCACCACTCTCTGGGTGAAGAAATTTCTCCTCATCTCAGTCCTGAAAGGTTTACCCTGCATCCTTAGACTATGACCCCTGGTTCTGGACTCCCCCACCATCGGGAACATCCTTCCTGCATCTACCCTGTCAAGTCCTGTTCGGATTTTAGAGGTTTCTATGAGATCCTCCCTCACTCTTCTGAACTCCAGCGAATATAATCCGAACCAACTCAATCTCTCCTCATATGTCAGTCCCGCCATCCCAGGAATCAGTCTGGTAAAACTTCACTGCACTCCCTCTATAGCAAGAACATCCTTCCTCAGAGAAGGAGACCAAAACTGCACACAATATTCCAGGTGCGGCCTCGCCAAGGCCCTGTATAATTGCAGCAAGACATCCCTGCTCCTGTACTCAAATCCTCTCGCTATTAAGGCCAACACACCATTTGCCTTTGGTACTGCCTGTTGCACCTGCATGCTGACCTTCAGCGACTGGTGTACGAGAACACCCAGGTCTCGCTGCATATGCCTCTCTCAGTTTATAGCCATTCAGATAATAATCCGCCTTCCTGTTTTTGCTACCAAAGTGGATAACCTCACATTTATCCACATTATACTGCATCTGCCATGCATTAGCCCACTCACTCAACTTGTCCAAATCACCCTGAAGCCTCTCTACATCCTCCTCACAATTCACCCTCCTACCCAGTTTTGTGTCATCTGCAAAGTTGGAAATATTACATTTAGTTCCCTTATCTAAATCATCAATATATATTGTGAATAGCTGGGGTCCTAGCACCGATCCCTGCGGTAGCCCACTAGTCACTGCCTGCCATTCGGAAAAAGACCCATTTGTCCCGACTGTTTCCTGTCCGCCAACCAATTTTCTATCCATCTCAATACACTACCCCCAATCCCATGCGCTTTAATTTTACATGCTAATCTCTTATGTGGGACTTTGTTGAAAGGCTTCTGATAGTCTAAATAAACCACATCCACTGGCTCCCCCTCATCAACTCTACCAGTTACATCCTCGAAGAATTCTAGTAGATTTGTTAAGCATGATTTCTGTTTCGTAAATCCATGCTGACTCTGCCCGATTCTACCACTGTTCTCCAAGTGCTCTGCTATAAAATCTTTGATAATGGACTCTAGAATTTTCCCCACTACCGACGTCAGGTTCACTGGTCTATAATTCCCTGCTTTCTCTCTACCTCCCTTTTTAAATAGTGGGGTTACATTAGCTACCCTCCAATCTGTAGGAACTGTTCCGGAGTCTATAGAATCGTGGATGACCACCAATGCATCCACTATTTCTAGGGCCACTTCCTTAAGTACTCTGGGATGCATACCATCAGGCCTTGGGGATTTATTGGCCTTCAATCCCATCAATTTCCCCAACACCATTTTTCTACTAATACTGATTTCTTTCAGTTCCTCTCTCTCACTAAACCCTGTGTTCCCCAGCATTTCTGGTCTGATATTTGTGTCCTCCTTTGTGAAGACAGAACCAAAGTATGTATTTAGTTGGTCAGCCATTTCTTTATTCCCCATAATAAATTTCCCTGTTTCTGACTGTAAGGGACCTACATTTGTCTTTACCAATCTTTTTCTCTTCACATACCTATAGAAACTTTTACAATCAGTTTTTATGTTTCCCACAAGCTTGCTCTCGCACTCTATTTTCCCCTTCTTAAATCAATCCCTTGGTCCTCCTTTGCTGAATTCTAAACTGCTCCCAATCCTCAGGTCTGTTGTTTTTCCTAGCAAATTTATATGCCTCTTCCTTTAATTTAATGCTATCTCTAATTTCCCTTCTAAGCCATGGTTTGGCTACCTTTCCCGTTTTACTTTTGCGCCAGACAGGGATAAACAATTGTTGCAGTTCATCCATGCGCTCTTTAAATGTTTGCCATTGCCTATCCACCATCATCCCTTTAATTAACGTTTCCCAATCAGTCATGGCCAACTCGCGCCTCATACCTTCGTAGTTTCCTTTACTAAGATTCAGGACCCTTGTCTCAATCAACTATGTCACTCTCCATCTTGATGAAGAATTCGATCATATTATGGTTACTCGCCCGCAAGGGGTCGCGCACAACTAGATTGTCAATTATTCCTCTCTCATTACACAATACCCAGTCTAGGATGGCCTGTTCTCTCATTGTTCCTCAACGTACTGATCCAGAAAACCATCCCATATAAACTCCAAAAATTCCTCCTCTATGGTATTGTGACTAATTTGATTTGCCCAATCTATATGCAGATTAACGTCACCCATAATTACAGATGTTTCTTTATCGCGTGCATCTTTAATTTCCTGTTTAATGCCATTCCCAACATCACCACTACAGTTTGGGGGTCTATATACAACCCTCACTAGCGTTTTTTGCCCTTTAGTGTTTCTTAGCTCTACCCATACAGACTCCACATCGTCAGAGCTCATATCTTTCCTCACTATTGCGTTAATTTCCTCTTTAACCAGCAATGCAACTCCACCGCCTTTTGCTTTTTGTCTGTCCTTCCTAAATACTGAATATCCCTGGATGTTCATTTCCCTGGTCACCTTGCAGTCCTGTCTCCGTAATCCCAACTATATCATATCCGTTTTCATCTATTTGCGCTTTATTGCGAATGCTCCGCGCGTTAAAGCACAAAGCCTTAAGGCTTGTCTTTTTAACATTACTTGGCCCCTTGCCACTATTTGTCACTGTGGCCCTGTTTGATTCTGGCCCTTGATCTCTCTGCCTATCACTTTTCTTATCCCTCTTACTACTGTCTTTTGTTATTGTCTTCGATTCCCCCCTCCTCTGACTCCTTGCAAAGGTTCCCATCCCCCTGCCATTTTAGTTTAAACCCTCCCCAACCACTCGAGCAAATACGCCCCCAGGACATCAGTCCCGGTCCTGCCCAGGTGTACCTTGTCCAGTTTGTACTGGTCCCACCTCCACCAGAGCCAGTCCCAATGCCCCAGGAATCTAAAACCTTCCCCCTCACACCATCTCTTCAGCCACGTATTCTTCCGATATATCCTGCTATTTCTACTCTGACTAGCACATGGCACTGGCAGTAATCCTGAGATCACTACTTTTGATGTCCTACTTTTCAACTTACTTCCTAGCTCCCTATATTCTGCTTTTAGGACCTCGTCCTTTTTTTTTTTAACCTATGTCGTTTGTACCAATGTGTACCACAACCAGTGGCTGTTCACCCTCCCCCTTCAGAATGTCCTGTAACCGTTCTGAGACATTAGATTAGATTAGAGATACAGCACTGAAACAGGCCCTTCGGCCCACCGAGTCTGTGCCGAACATCAACCACCCATTTATACTAATCCTACATTAATCCCATATTCCTACCAAACATCCCCACCTGTCCCTATATTTCCCTACCACCTACCTATACTGGTGACAATTTATAATGGCCAATTTACCTATCAACCTGCAAGTCTTTTGGCTTGTGGGAGGAAACCGGAGCACCCGGAGAAAACCCACGCAGACACAGGGAGAACTTGCAAACTCCACACAGGCAGTACCCGGAATCGAACCCGGGTCCCTGGAGCTGTGAGGCTGCGGTGCTAACCACTGCGCCGCACATCCTTGACCCTTGTACCAGGGAGACAACATACCATCCTGGAGTCTCTTTTGCGGCCACAGAAACGCTTACCTATTCCCTTGCCAATTGAATCCCCTATAACTATTGCATTCCCACAATTTTTACTGCTCCCCTGTGCAGCAGAGCCAACCATGGTGCAACGAATTGGGCTGTTGCTGCTTTCCCAAGAGGCCATTCCCCCCAACAGTATCCAAAGCAGTATACCTGTTTTGCAGGGGTGTAGCACAGGAGATTCCTGAACTGCCTGCCTAGTCCTCTTGCTCTGCCTGATGGTCACTCATTCCCATCCTGCCTGTGGGGTCTGAGCCTGCGGTGTGGCCACCTCTCTGTACGGGCTATCCACGATACTCTCCGCCTCATGGATGCTCCATAGTGTCCCCAGTTGCCGCACCAGCTCCAAAACCTGGGCTTCCAGGAGCTGCAGCTGGAGACACTTCCTGCACACATGCTGTTCCCGGGCACTGGAAATGTTCCCGACTTCAGACATGGAGCACACCACGGTTTTGAGCTCCCCTGCTATGACTTAACCCTTTAAATTAAATTAAACCTTCTGGAAGATCTTAATGCCCAATAAGAAATTACTCTAGGGCCCGTCTTCCCTGGTCTTCCTTACTACGAAATCCCTAAAAAAAAAAACTGCTTACTATATTTGAAATAAACTTTAAACTTTTCTTGCCCGAGATACTTAACCAGCTATTTAGAGCTATTCCCCAACAGCAGTGACTCACCAACCAATCACCTTGCAGCTCTCCTGTCACATCACTGTTGGCTTTTTTTCCCCCAAAACTCCGGCGTGCTGCCGCTGGACTTTTAAACTCTGCCAGTCTCACTCAGTCTTGCTTCTTCCCGCTGCCACTGCACTTTTAAACTCTTCCAGTCTCGCTCAGTCTCAGTTTGTACATTACTTCCACTCACATGTACATTTTACTATGTTAAAGGTGCTATAAAAATGCAAGTTGTTGCTGCCTTCCCTCCCAGCACTGCAAGAAATACTGGGTTTCACAGCCATACAATTCCTCCCCATTCGCCAGTCCTCACTTCTCAAACCCCTCTTAAAACTGCCCTGTGAATAAGTGGCTTTGGACCGATGGGGATTTTTGTCCTCTCAAGTCTAGGTCCACTGTAGACTAATTGGTAGAGATTGAATGTTACAATGAGTTAACAACTCCCATAGTGTTGAATCATATGACTACCATGATAGTAGGTAGTGACTGAAATTTGCAGATGACACAAAACTTGGAAGTATTGTGAACTGTGAGGAGGACAGCGATAGACTTCAAGAGGACATAAGTAGACAGGCTAGTGGAATGGGTGAACATGTGGCAGGTGAAATCTAATGCAGAGAAGGGCGAGTTAATACATTTTGATAGGAAGAACGAGAAGAGGCAATACAAAATAAAGGGCACAATTCTAAAAGGGGTACAGGAAGAGAGACCTAGGGATATAAGTGCACAAATCATTGAAGGTGGCAGGGCAGGTTGGGCAATTGGTTAAAAAGGCGTACAAACATACGAATTAGGAGCAGGCGTAGGCCACTCAGCCCCTCGATCCTGCTTCGCCAATCAATAAGATCATGGCTGATCTGATTGTAACCTCGACTACACATTGCCGCCTACCCCCAACAACATTTCACCCTCTTGCTTATCAAGAATCTATCTACATTGGCCTTAAAAATATTCAAAGACTCTGCTTCCACTGACTTTTGTGGAAGAGAGTTCCAAAGACTCACGACCCTCTGAGAAAAAATTTCTCATCATCTCTGCCTTAAATGGGCGACCCCTTATTTTTAAAGTGATCTCTTGTTCTAGAATCTCCCACAAGAAACATCCTTTCCACATCCACCCTGTCAAGACCCCTCAGGATCACATATGTTTCAATCAAGTCGCCCCTTACTCTTCAAAACTCCAGCGGATACAAGCCTAGCCTGTCTAATCTTTCCTCGTAAGACAACCTGACCATTCCAGGTGTTGGTCTCGTAAACCTTCTCTGAACTGCTTCCAATGCATTTACATCCTTCCTTAAATAAGGAGACCAATACTGTACACAGTACTCCAGATGTGGTCTTACCAATGCCCTGTATAACTGAAGCACAACCTCTCGACTTTTGTATTCAATTCCCCTCGCAATCAACAATAACATTCTTTTAGCTTTCCTGATTACTTGCTGTACCTGCATACTAAGCTCCTGCAATTCATACGCTAGGACACCCAGATCCCTCAGCATCTCACAACTCTGCAATTTCTCACCATTTAGATAACACTTTTTTTCCTTATTCCTCCTGCCAAAATGGAACAAAAGCAAGGAAGTTATGAAGAACCTTGATAAACCCGGCCTCAACTGGAGTACTATATGACATTCTAGACACCACACTTTAGGAAGAATGTGAAGGCTTTAAAGAGGGTGCAGAAAAGATTTACGAGAATGGTTCCAGGGATGAGGGAGTTCAGTTATGAGGAGATTGGAGAAGCAGGGGCTGTTCTCCTTCGAGTCAGAGTCATTTACGGCACAGGAGGAGGCCATTCGGCCCATCGAGCCCATGCTCCTAGCCCTGCAAGTCTATTTCCTTCAAAGTTCCTCTTGAAGTCATTGTTTGTCTTTGCTCCCACCACCCTGTGGGCTGCCAGTTCCAAGTAATTACCACCCACTGCATAAGAAAGTGCTTCCTTGTATTCCCCCTGCATCTCTTGCCCAAAACCTTCAATCTTTGTCCCCTAGTCCCTGTACCATTTGTTAATGGGAACAGTTCTTCCTTGTCAAACTTATCTAAGCCAGTCATAATCTTGTACAGTTATTAAATCTCCCCTCAATTTGCTTTGTTCTCAGGAGAATAACCTCAGCTTGTCCAACCTAACCTTGTAACTAAAATCCTCCATCCCTGGAACCATTCTGGTTAATCTCGTTTGCACCCTCTCAAGGAACCTCACATCCTTCCTGAAGTGTGGTGACCAGAACTGGACACAATACTCCATTTGGGGCCTAACCAGAGCTTTATAGAAGTTCAGCATAACTTCCCTGCTTTTACACTCAATGCCTCTGTCATTTTTTTATTTCTGTTTAACAAGTACCCCAGATTGAAAGTGGTCTAGATAACACCATCTGAAAAGTAGCCACTGGTGAAAGCTCAGGGCACAAATTGGAACACAATGATCTCTGTGCCCCCAACTGTTGCTTTTCTGGCACCTGCCAGATTGGGTTGGATAAATTAATTGAAGCTTTTTCATTACTGAACCATCTCCAGAACTGATGGTAGAATTCCAGAATTGTGCAGAGTGAAGACAGTGAAGAGGTTCAGGCAAGGAAACAGTTCCTAGAACTGGAACAGTGAGAAAAACAAGGAAGTATTGGGAAGTAGTATAGAAGTTCAACCACAGGTGAAAATCGTAGCGCACTATTTGGAAGAGTAGGTTTTCAATGCGTTGTAAATGATGCTTACTTTGTGACTGTTGAAGTGTATTCCCAGGGCAGAGGCACCTGCAATAAATATTATATGAATAACCAATAACATATAATTCTAGCTAGCAATGAAATGTTTGCAAGGCACCATGGGACTTAGCTAACTAACGACTACATTCCTTATAAGGGCTGATTCACACAGATTCATACAGAAAAAGCCTCATTCAGCAGAATATCTCTAATCAAGCAGCCTCTAACAGATGCCCTTATGGAATGCTGACAAAGATACCAGCCTGGAACAAGGTTAAGTTAAGATGTTATGTATACATAAGACCCAAGGACGGTGGATAAGGGGGTTTGGAAGACATCACGAGTAACCCCCTAGCTGTCCATGAGCTGGTCACGCAGTCCCCCAATACCTAGTAACCAATTTCATTGGTTCCAATAATCAACATATATAATCACTATGATTGGACCGTGTCCAGCCAGGATGGGCTGAGTAACTGCTTCAAACTGTATAAATATTGATTATTTTCCTTTGTTCAGTGGAGAGGAATCTGGATTGCCCAGTGACCTACTCCCCGCTGGCATAACCCAATCAACTGTTCGACGTTTGGAGCAGACCCGAGTGTCGAGTGATTCTTTCAGATTCATTCCCGCTAACAGTCTGGCATAGTCAGCAGGATTCGACTGTCGTTTGTTACCATCAGAAGTACCGGGTGAGTATATTTACTCAGAATACGTACTGCTAAAAACTTATCCCGGAACCGGGTGGTGTTCAGCGACCAACGAATTTCAAACCTGTGAACAGGGTCCGATAATAGTCGAACGGTGGTAGGTAGTTCGTTAAGATATGTACAGCACTGTCAGGAATTGCTTACAGTATTTAAGAATTATATCATAAGCTTGTTGTACGAAATACTGACAGACTTGTGCCCCGACAGTTAGCCAGCAGAGACTCTGCTACAAGTTGCACTAGATCAAAAGCGGACCTCAGAGAGTAGATTTCTAACAGTTCTAATCCGATCCAAAAATTGGCCAGTGAAAAGATAGAAAATTTAGAGCTCGAATGGGGGCCAGAAGGGTCCCTTACCTGCCGCTTGGCAGAGAAATATAAAAGATTAATAGAGAAAATGATTAAATCAGGTTGGAAACCCCATGACCTGCCAGCTGACCAGCAGGAGTGGTGAAAGAAGGAAAAGACAAGGATGAGGTAGCCTGGGTTCTGATTCTTCGTGCACATGTAGAACAGAACAAGTAAATCAGTATGTAAAAGATAGGAAGCAGCAGGTAACTGTCATGTCCAGACGGTCAGTCCTGCCAGCACTGACAGGCAACCCAAGCGCGCCGCCTAACGAGGATGACATTGATTGGGGATCCCCAGATGAGGATGCATATAATTATAGCCAAGAAGGAGGAGACACCCCACCCCCTTCCGCCCTGGCGAATTCAGCCAAAACAGCTCCCGTAAAGGTGGAATACGTCCCCGGGGTCCCAGCACAACGAGGGGCAGCAGGGCGGGGCGGGGCGGACACTCAAGGCAACCAGCCCTACCAACACAGTTAAGAATGACATATATATCCCTGTCTCCCGGGGATACTATGAAGTTACTGGATAAACTGCCACTCTTTAAATCCCGCCATAGCAATGCAACTTTCTGGCAGAAGATTAAAGAAATGCAAATCTGTCACAATCTCCACAATCGTGATGTTGCAGGATTAGTCAGGACGAAAATGCCTGAGAACTATTGGGAACAATTGCAGGCCGCTCACCGGGATAGTACCTGGCGTGCGGACCAGCAACAACAGGAATAAGAACCGATTGCTTTTAAAGCCAATGTAACAGCCACCCTAGGTCAGGTCCCTGGAGTTCGATAGTAGGGGTGACCCAGAACAAAGGGGAAGGAGCGCAGGAATATGGGATTAGAAAGTTCCAAGCTTTCCTAGCGCACAGTGGCATGGCAAGTGTAGATCGACAAAATCCGGCATTTCTCCAATTATATAGGGACGGTATAAGCCCCACTCACCAGGCAATATTGAAAATGGGACTGGTAAATTACAATAATTATGATGACCTGGAAAATTGGGCTACCGCCATAGATAATCAACAAAAATCCAAAGTAGCCACTCTACTAACCAAAGCTTGCAAAGCAGCCGCTGTAAAAAGAGAAACCTGTTTTAACTGCAATAAACCAGGGCATCATCGCACTGTGTAGAGCCCCAAGGCGCGATAGCCACAAGAAATGCAAGAACTGTAATAAAATGGGGCATGAAATAAAGGACTGCTGGGCAAGGGGGCGGGCGGACAGGAAGGAAAGGGACCCCAGCAGGAACAAAAGGGAAAGGTGACCGACGAGACAGTCACAGACGCCAGTCAAATGAGTAATCAACAGCTGTTCGACATCATACAGCACCTGACTCGACAACAAACACAGCCCCAATGAGTTGCATTGGCCCCCGGGCATGGATCCGATCCCCATATGTGGACTGATGCATCGTTAGGGGGCTGGCGATGCGATATGTTAATAGATACGGGAGTATCGGTATCCTTGACTAACCTCGACCTGCCCACTACCCGACACTCCATTACGATACAGGCAGTACGGGGCAGCAGAAACATTGCATATAAAAGTGAAACACAGATATTAGAAATTGAGGGTAGAATGCTGCTGGTCCAGTTCTGGGTGTGCCCAAACCCGGAAGGTACAATACTGGGTAAGGACTTACTCAATGAGCTGGGCACAATAGTAGACGCACAGAATAGACAAATAAACTGGACGACAAAAAAAGGGACACAAAGACAAAATAACCGGAAAATGGGTCCCACTAAGAAATGTAGCAACGATAGGCATCATTAATACCTTGGCCAGAGACTGGTCTGGAGATGGGACGTTGGGAGCACTATGTCAAGCTATACCAGAAATCTGGGCCAAGAACAAACAAGACTGCGGTCTCATCAAAACTACGCCAGAAAGAACTATTGGGCCGCCACACCCGCCTCACAAACAATACCCGATTAAACCAGAAGCCATGCAAGCAACTGAGGGAATAATAAAGGCTCTGATAGAACAGGGCATTTTACGGCCAACAGTGTCAATCACGAACTCCCCCATGTGGCCAGTTAAAAAACCCGATGGGAGTTACCAGTCAACTGCCCTGAATAAAGTAACATCCAAGGAGCACTCCATCGTAGCCAGCCCAGTCACTATCTTCAACGGTTTAAATCCGGAACATGAGATTTTTACAGTTCTAGATATCGCAAACGGATTTTGGTCAATCCCATTGGACCCCGAGTCTCAGGAAAAATTTGCCTTCACCTCAAGGGGTACACAATACACTTGGACCAGACTCCCACAGGGGTTCCACAATAGCCCAAACATTTTTCATCGGATCAGGAGTAACGCCCTGGAAGGATGTGACCTAGCCCCATATATTAGTACTGTCTTACAGTACGTGGATGATATCCTGATAGCCTCGGCGACCGACCAAGAGCACCTAGGGGCCCTGGCAACCATATTAAGGACATTAGGAAAATCAGGGATCAAGATTAACCCAAAAAAGGCACAAATTGGCCAGACCAGAGTACGGTATTTGGGACATGACGCAAGTCAGGCAAGTAAAACCCTCCCCGCCAATCACAAAACGGCAATCGCTAATATGCCCCGACCCACGACAGTGCGGGGGGTATGGCGAATGATGGGCTTGTTCAATTACTGCAAAAATTTTATTCCCCAATTCGTTATCCTGGTGGAACCTATCCAACGTTTAGTGAAAGGAGGAAAGCCAGGGATGGAACAAGTGGAATGGGGAAGTGAGCAAGAGGAAGCATACGGCAAATTAAAGGCTGGGCTGCTTGCAGCCCCGGTCCTCAGACTACCAGACATGACAAAGCCATTCCATATTTATTATGATCTTGATGGAGGGTTCTATCATGCTGCAGTAACCCAGGAAAGGGGAGGGGCAATGAGACCAGTAGCATACTACTCCACACAAGAATCCCCAGTCGTTCGAGGGCTCCACCGGTGCGTAGCTGCCCTTGACTGCGCAGCCTGGGCAGGGAGAGTATGCGAGCCTGTTACAATGTCTGGGCAGCTGATTATACATACCAAACACACTGTAGTGGAGTTGTTGAACACGGGGAGACTGAAAACAGTGTCCGATGCTCGACGGGCCACTTGGGAGGCAGTACTGCTACCTAAAGACCAGTTGATAAAAATCATTAGAGATAAGGGCTCAACCCAGCAGAGGGAATAATAGCTGAGGGAGAGCCACGTCAGTGCCAGACAGAAATAGATCAGGAAGTAGAGGGAGAAATAGCGGACAAACCCTTAACAGATCCCGACCTAACCCTCTATGTCAATGGATCCAGACGACATATAGACGGACAGTTCCATATGGGGTGGGCCGTGGGAGATCAAAATGGCACAATCCTTTTACAAGGAGGACTGGAAGGGACGATATCTGCCCAAGTCGCGGAACTAGTGGCTTTAACTGAAGCTTTAAATTCAGCAGAAGGAAAGCGCGTAAATGTGTTTACAGACAGCCGATATGCATTTGGGATAGTACACGATTATATGACAGCCTGGAGTAGACGAGGGTATATAACGTAAGGAGGGGGACATATTAAGCACGAGAACGTGGTTCGAGAATTAGTAGAAGCAGTTAAGCGACCAGCCGCTGCAGCCGTAATAAAAATCAAAGGGCATCAGAAGATCAAAAGTAAGGAACAACAGGGAAACTTGTTAGCTAACCAGGCAGCCCGGAATGCCGCAGAAAGGGCTGTGCCACAGGCCATTCAAGTAGCTGCGCTAGGACCAGGGGAATTAAACATTAAAAGAGTACAGGAAGAGGCTAGCACGGAAGAACGATCCCGGAACAGTTATTGGGGGAGATGGGGTATGGCGAAAGGGACTATAAGTAGTCGCCCCATCCTCCATACAGACTGAGTTACTCAAACTATACCACGAACCAGATGTGATGGGATGCTAAATCGCCTGCTTAAAGACTGGTGGTGGGCCGGTGTAGGGAGAGACATGGCGAAACACTGCCAACGTTGTATAATAAGCGCACAGCATAACCCAGGAAAACCCATAAAGGTTAAAATGGCACATCAGCCCCGACCTAAAGGTCCGTGGGAAAACCTGTAAATTGATTTTACCAGGCCTCTACCCAACAGTAGAGGAAAAAGGTATTGTCTGGTGATCATCAATCAGTTCACCCGGTGGGTTGAAGCATTCCCCACCAGGGACCGCAGGGCCTCCACTATAGCACGAATCCTTGCATTCGATATAATACTGCGCTGGGAGGTGCCCCTCCAAATCGACTCAGACCAGGGCACACACTTTACAGGACAGGTCATGAAACAAGCCTGCGGTTTACTGGGAATCCGACAACGGTTTCATGTCCCCTATCACCCACAGAGTTCAGGAATGGCGGAGCGAATGAACCACACTCTAAAAACGGCTATAGCAAAGGCCATCTCCGAGACCGGAAAGGGGTGGGTAGACGTCTTACCCTGTATATTAATGAGACTCAGAGACTCACCCAACCGAAAGACAGGCTTGACCCCCTTCGAGCTTATGACATGGAGGGCTATGCAACTCCCCGAAAGCATCATAGTAGGTGCGGAGGATATGGGACCCCTACGAGACCAAATCAGGCAATACATAAGAAAATTAGATCGGCAGTTAAAGGAGTTGCGACAGGAGGTGAGGGATCAGCAGACCATACGAGACCGAGAGGCACAGAACAAGGATAAGGCCGACCAACCTATACCTCAAATAGGGGATAAAGTTTTGCTACGGGTTACCCCTGAACAAGCGGGATTTGCCCCAAAGTGGACCGGACCACACGATATTATCATGACTAGTGATACCTGTGCATGTGTTGATATGAAAGGGAAGGGCCGGTGGAAACACTGATCCCAACTAAAAAAATATAATCAAGGGAATGATGGCTCAGCCTGAGATAGTGCCCATCATGGAGACCACCTGGTATGCCGTATGATACCAGGAGTGGCGAAACACATTAGAGAATGGATTGTTCGGGGGACTGGGAGTGGTGATGATGTTAACCGGAGTCTGGATGGTATTCAAATGGAACACCACACAGGCACGAGCACAGCATGCTCAGATGCAAATCCGACGGCAGCACAGAAACGAACTTGACTAGATAGAGATGGTACAATTATAAAATGACATAGCTATTAACCCTTAAACAATAGAATGTTTTCAGCCCACACAGGTGAGGAAATGAGTAGACCAGGAACGAACACCTGGTGATGACCAGGTCATTCTGTTTAAATCCCCAGATTAAACATCCAAAGCGATGAAGCAACAGCGAAAACTTCCGACTCTAGGGACTCATGATAACTGGAAACTTTGAGACGAATACAAGCACAAGAGAATGCTGATGCACGACTGGAGCTACAACAAACAGAGGAGGAACGTAACTACATGAACTATGGGGCTTTGTATAATTTCACTGATGGTATATGTATCCCAGCAGCCAAGGACTGGAGTAGAGATAAAACTTATTTTAATGCATGGTTACAAGTTCACTTGGGAAAAGATAAAGTAAGCATACAGTGCTCTACTGATGCAACAAGAGTCAGCTGCATCCGACAAAGAGAAACAAGAAAGATGTGCGTTCGGAATAATCTGCACACCACCTGTCAGACCTCAGCCCATGGCTACCTATAGAAAGGGTTATGTGGATACTATGAGGAGGTGGGGGAAGCAGTGTTATCTTTGTAAGTATGTTTTGCTCCCCCTCCAACGCCACGTCCCATAATAGCCGAGAGAAAAGGGACTCACCAGAGTATACCCAGTGATCCCAGATTGCGAAATGGGCGAAGCTACCTGAGTGGGAATAGTCCTGATGATCCCAATAGTCACACGGGACTCAGGGACATTTCCCCACTACCAATTGGAAAATATCGGGGTCGTACGGGGTAACATCTCCCTCCGCTACTATTTAACAGAAGCCTCCATCATACTCAGAAACAATACACTATATGGAATCTCCCTTACGAGATGCAAGCAAAGGGGGGACATTACAGTATGTCCTTACCCAGTGGGACAGGGAGAATTGGATGAATGTGGGTTCAATCGAACCGATGGCTGTGTCATAGAAATCACACCTGCCCCCATACATTCCGCCAGAACAGGTTACGGAGATAAAGGAAAATATTGCGTCTCCATCACAGAAAGTTCCTACTGCTATAATGACCTACAATGTCCTATCCCACATCCAAACTTTTGCTTTACGCCTTTACGACCCGTCACTATAGGACAAGCTCGAATCATTCAGGGTCAGCGCAGAGGTACAGAAATCATTAACGCCACCGATCAACTTCATGACCACTTATAGGATTATGAGGAGCCAGAACAGGCCCCCATTCCGCACTTAGCCGAAGTATTAAGGGAATTAAGGCTCAGGGTGGGTCAATCCGTTAAGCTTTACCACCAACTGCAGACAAAAATCAAAAAACTGGAGAAAGATACTGATACAGAATTGCAGAACCAGAGTTGGTGGATGATGATTTGGGACTGGGGGATGAATGTGAACATCCACCCCTGGATTTGGATAGTATCACACGTAATGGTAGGGATACAAGTGATCCTGGCCATAACATGGGGCATACTGCCCTGCCGATCATGCAGGCAATATGTATGACGAAAGGAGATGAAAACCAGAGCGAAAGCAAGAGAGATGATTTGCCTATCCGGGGGACAGAGTCATTTGGATCACCTCAATTTGATCTAGAACGATCGGAATTCCTGAAATCACGTGACTGGCCAGCACGTCTGAGGCAGGGAATACCGGGCAGTTTAGAAAAAAGGGCAACGAATAGTGTCGGTTAAGGGGACTACGGCTAGTCTCCTACTGAAAGAGGGGATTGTTGAAGTGTATTCCCAGAGCAGAGGCACCTGCAATAAATACTATACGAATAACCAATTACATATAACTCTAGCTAGCAATGAAATGTTTGCAAGGCACCATGGGACTTAGCTAACTAACTTGACTACATTCCTTATAAGGGCTGATTCACACAGATTCATACAGAAAAAGCCTCATTCAGCAGAATATCTCTAATCAAGCAGCCTCTAACAGATGCCCTTATGGAATGCTGACAAAGATACCAGCCTGGAACAAGGTTAAGATGTTATGTATACATAAGACCCAAGGACGGTGGATAAGGGGGTTTGGAAGACATCACGAGTTCATGAGTAACCCCCTAGCTGTCCATGAGCTGGTCACGCAGTCCCCCAATACCTAGTAACCAATTTCATTGGTTTCCATAATCAATGTATATAATTTATAATCACTATGATTGGACCGTGTCCAGCCAGGATGGACTGAGTAACTGTTTGAAACTGTATAAATATTGATTATTTTCCTTTGATCGGTGGAGAGGAATCTGGATTGCCCAGTGACCTACGCCCCACCGGTGCAACCCAATAAACTGTGACGTTTGGAGCAGATCCGAGTGTCGAGTGATCCTTTCAGATTCATTCCCGCTAACAGTGACAAATTAAGGATAGTCATTCATTATCCTATATCTATATAGCTAACTTAATCAGCACTAATGCTGTGGAGGATGAATTCCTGGAGTGTGTACGAGATGGCTTTCTGGAGCAGTATGTCGAAGAACCAACAAGGGATCAGGCTATTTTAATATTATGCAGCGAGAAAAGGCTAATTAATAACATTGCTGTAAAGGAGCCTTTGGCAAATAGTGACCATATGATAGAATTTTACATTAACTTAGAAAGTGATATAGTTCATTCTGAAACTAGGGTCTTAAATCTGAATAAAGGAAACGATGAAGGTATGAGGGGCAAGCTGGCTATGGTGGATTGGGAAAATACACAAAGATTTGACAGGCAATGGCTAGTATTTAAACAAGTATTACATGGTCTCCAACAAATACACATTCCTCTAATACACAAAAACCCAACAGGAAAGATGAATCAACTGTGGCTAACAAAAATGTAAAGACTGCATTAGATCAAATGAAGTGGCTTATACAGTTGCCAGAAAAAGTGGTAAACTGAGGATTGGGAGCAATTCAGAATCCAGCAAAGGATGACCAAGAAACAGATAAAGGGAAAAAGAGAATATGCACACAAGCTAGCGAGAAACATAAAGACGGACTATAAAAGCTTCTTTAGGTACATGAAAAGGAAAAGATTAGCAAGAACAAATGCGGGTCCATTACAGGCAGGGACAAGAGAATTTCTAATGGAGAATAGGGAAATGGTGGAGAAACTAAACAATTACTTTGAGTCTGTCGTCACAGAGGAAGATACAGAAAATCTCACTGAAATACTAGGGAAGCAAGGAACTTGTAAAAATGAGGAAATGAAAATTATTAATGAAGAGGCAGTACTTGAAAGATTAACTGGATTGAAGGTTGATAAATCCCCTGGACCAGATGAGCTGCATCCAAGAGTGTTGAAGGAGGTGGCGCTTGAAATTGTGGATGCATTGGTGGTTATCTTTCAAAATTCTATAGATTCTGGAAAGGTTCCTGCAGACTGGAAAGAAGCAAATGTAACCTCACTAATTAAGAAAGGAGGGAGAGAGAAAATGGGGAACTACAGGTTAGTAGTAGGGAAAATGTTAGAATCTATTATTAAAGACATGATAACTGGACACTGAGAAAATAATATATGATTAGGCAGAGTCAACATGAATTTATGAAAGGGAACTCATGTTTGACAAATCTGTTGGAGTTTTTTTGAGGATGTTACTTGTATCAAAGATAAAGCAGAACCAGTGGATGTGGTGTATTTGGATTTTCAGAAGACTTTTGATCAGGTCCCACACAGGAGATTAGGAAACAAAATTAGAGCACATGGGATTGGAGCTAATATACTGGTATGAATTGAGAATTGGTTAACAGAAAGAAAACAGAGAGTAGGAATAAACAGGTCATTCTCAGGATGGCGGGCTGTTACTAATGGGGTATCACAAGGATCAGTGCTGGGGCCAGAGCTGTTCACAATCTATATCAATGCTTGGATGTGAGGACCAAATGTAATATTTCCAAATTTGATGACACAAAACGAGGTGGGAATGTAAGTTGTGCGGAGGATGCAAGGAGGCTTCAAGTGTACTTGGACAGGCTAAGTGAATGGGCAAGAACATGGAAGATAGAATATAATGTAAATAAGTGTGAAGTCGTCCACTTTGGTAGAAAAAACAAAGACAGAGAATTTCTTAAATGGAAAGGGGTCAGGAAGTGTTGATGTCTAAAAAGGGCCTGGGTGTCCTTATTCATAAGTCACTAAAAGCTAGTATGCAGGTGTAACAAGCAATTAGGAAGGCAAATGATACGTTGGCCTTCATCGCAAGGGGTTTTAAGTACAGGAGTAAAGAAGTCTTACTGCAATTGTATAGAGCCTTGTTGAGACCGCACCTGGAATATTTTGTACAGTTCTGGTCTCCTTACCCAAGGAAGGATATACTTGCTATAGAGGGAGTGCAACAGAAGTTCAACAGATTAATCCCTGGAATGGTGGGATCGTCTTATGAAGAGAGATTGAGGAAACTGGGCCTGTATTCTCTAGAGTTTAGAAGAATGAGAGATGATCTCACTGAAACTTACTAAGTTCTTACAGGGCATGACACGGTGGATGTAGATAGAATTTTTCCCCTGGCTGGTGAGTCCAGAACAAGGGGATATAGCTTCAGAATAAGGGGTAGGCCATTTAAGACTAAGATCAGGAGGAATTTCTTCACTCAAAGGGTGGTGAATCTTTGGAATTCTCTACCCCAGAGGGCTGTGGAACCTCAGTCATTGAGCATGTTCAAGACAGAAATCGATAGATATCTGGATACGAATGACATCAGAGGATATGGGACAGCACAGGAAAGTGGTGTTGAGGTAGATGATCAGCCATGATCTAACTGAATGGCGGAGTCGGCTCGATGGGCTAAATGTCTACTTATGCTCCTATGTTACTATCAATGGGCAATTTTGCCTAGGAGGGACACCTCCTTTTAAATAGGTAGGACCCAAACAAGGGGTTAATACAGCTTTGCTCAACTGCTGCCCAAATTTGAATGGTACTATCATGAACATATGCGCAAGTTTGCGTTGCGGCAAGTACTCTAAATTTTTCCCCTAATTATGTATACAATTAATAACATTTTTCAAAATTCAAATGGCCGTTCAATGCAAAAATCTCTAGCTGTTCCAAAGTCCAGTCATATTGAATAAAAGCTATTATATCTGGTGTCACAGAACTGTTTTTTTTTCTCCTCGGATTAAAAACGTGTGCCTTTAAGACTCTGTTTGAAAACAGTGGGTCTTTAAGACTGAGCACAGGGTGCCAGCTGCACCTGTCCCTAGGCCACAGCAGGAGACAGAGGTCACATGGTACAATATTTTGTTTTGACAGTGTGTAAAACTGGCAAAAAAACAACTGAAACCAGCTTTGAGAGACTCTCCAGCAAAGCGTGCTACTGAAGAGAAGAGCTATCTATTTTTCTCAACAAAAATTCTACAAAGAGCTACAGGCCAAGTTAATTGCTGGAGGAAATAACCCTTTGAAAAGACCGTTTGTATTACTGAAGTAAAGTTTTGACTGAGTGACTGTCAGTTTTTAAAAATTCAAGTTCACCTTTTGCTGTGCTCATCGTTGAAAGAAATGTTTGATGCCTGCTGCAGGCGAAGTGTTTTGAACGCTTATCAACTAAGGGATTATTTCATCAAATCTGCGTGGAGACTTTGAATGGCATTTGATCTTTTTCACACTAGGATACCTCGCCCATCAGGAACATAACCCAGAGTGTTATTTATTTATTCTTAAGAAAAGGCTAATTTTTAAAAACACCACTTTTCAAACCAGTTAACTCTTACTTTTGAATTTGTGTGTGAGAATAGGGAAGTTAGGTTAAAATAAGTTATAAGATCTTCAGACACAGGTTTATCTTAATAGTGTTTAAGATTTAGTTTTTTTCTGGGGGTTAATAGTGTGTTTAATTTGGCTGTTTTTTTCCAGTTGGGTGGGGAAACTTTAATAATATGCTCCCGCCTCATTCGTAACATTTGGTGACACTAGTTCTATTGTATACGGTTGCAAAATGCCCCCAAAAATCAATTATGTCTGAAAGTTTGAAGGATACAATTTTTTTTAATGATTATTTCTAGAGTTTGCTAATGTACTAAGCAATGATCAGGTTACCAATCTCCACTCATGACAAAGGACATCCTTCACTGCTATCAAATCTAGCCTGTCTCAACTAGAAGCAGGCTCAGCGGCCTTTAGGTTTCTCCAAGGGCTGGCCTGCTTTTACAAAAATGCATTTTTTTTCCTGCTACACAAGTTACCCAGAAGTGAAAATGTTTAGTGTAGTTAAGAAATCATAACAGTATTTATCAAGTTTCACCATGCAATGGAAAGAGGGCATTTAAACAGATGAACAGAACTATAGAAAAATTACAGCCCATCATGTCCTGGCCAGCCGAAAAAACTAGCCGCCCAATCTAATCGCACCTTCCAGCACTTGGTCCACAGCCTTGCGCCTGTGCACCTTCACCCATCTGAGGGGAATGTGTTGGACCACACGCACCGATTAATTATGTAGACATCATAAGTTCCATAAAGAAGGAATTAATCAACATCCATAAGAAACAGCTCTAAGATGGACACTGATGCAAACTGCAACATTGCACATGTGAGCTTTCAAAATTATGGGCCTTATACAATGCTGTATATTTTCTCCTTGCAGCTGGTTTGACATGTCAAATGCAAGTCTCAAAATGTGAAACAAGTTCTTTAAACCATCATTCCAAAGGGACTGTGACCCAAAAGCAAAACTGTCTTAAGTCAACCCTTAAGATAAGTTGATGGTCACTGTGAAAAAGATCATGATTAACTATGTCAGGAGCAAGGCAAGTAGCTGGAAGTAGAACTTCTTCCCTCTGCCACCTCAAAACATACGGTCAGGCTCAAGCCATGCATGAATTTACTTGTCAGCAAAATATCTCCATGGTTTTACATATAACTGCTTAAGATTAACCATACAAGATTTATTGCAGAAAGAGGATGATCTTCCAAGTCTAGATTTTCAATTAGAAAATTAAAAATTTAGATTCACCTCAAAAAAAAACAGTGCACGCCATGCATTTACTTGCTTCTTTAAAAAAGGTTTTCTTAATCAAAAGAGATCAGAAAACAGATCACAAATTCAAAACAAGAAAAAATGAGACAAAAAGAGAAAATAAGAAATGATGTAACAGAATTAAAAATGTTTTCGATCTATAGATTATTACTGTTAATAAAGCTACTCCTAACATCATAGTAGCCTTACTAATAATGTTTATTTCAGTATAAAGGAGTGAGAGCTAAAAATGCATCCAACCCAGGAAGAAAGTCATTGTTAGAAACTTGTGGACAATCTAAGGGTAAATGCCAAGCCTAATTTTTGTTTCAGAACACAGAAATGGAGGACTTGAAAAGGTTACTGGAAAAGTCGAGTATTAAAAATTCCCGGAAATGCCAAACACTCTGGATGTCAACTTATCTTTTGAAAGTTATCAGAAGAACATGTTATCACTTACTTCTATCCCTGTAACCTGCCCAACTCTGCCTCAGCTCATCTGCTGCTGAAACCCACAGCCGCTGCTGAAACCCTCATCAATTCCTGTGCTCTCCTGGCCAACCTCCCAGTTTCCACCCTCCATAAACATTGAACTCATGCAAAACTCTGTTGACCATACCCTAACTCACACCAAGTCCAGTTCACCCATCACCCGTGTCACTGCCCTTCAATGGCTCTGCTCCAGCTACGCCTCAATCTTAAACTTCTCATCCTTATTTTCAAAACTCTCTATGGCCTTGCCCCTCCCTAACGCTGCAAGCTTCTCCAGCCCTACAACCCTCCAAGATCTCTGTGCTTCTCCATGCCTGGCTTCTCGCACACCCCTGATTTTAATTGCACCATTGGCGGCTGTGCCTTCAGCTGTCTTGGCCTTGAGCTCTGAAATTCCCTCTCTAATCCTCTCAACACTTCTCCCCTCCTTGTAGATACTCCTGAAAACTTACCTCTAACCAACCTACCTAATTTGGTCCCTGTCTGATATCTCCTTATGCAGCTCGGCGTAAAAGTCTGTTTGATAATGCTCTGGTGAAGCACATT
Organism: Heterodontus francisci; assembly: GCF_036365525.1. Lineage (NCBI taxonomy): Eukaryota > Metazoa > Chordata > Chondrichthyes > Heterodontiformes > Heterodontidae > Heterodontus > Heterodontus francisci. The sequence goes on from NC_090372.1 coordinate 197,932,257, forward strand.
GGGGTGTTTTATTACATTAAAGGTAGTACATAAATGCAAGTTATCGTTGAGGCTTGAACCACAAGTAAACTTCCTTTTCACGTAGCAATGAGGAACAGTAATTCCAACAGAATTTTTCTAACTAGTTCAAGAACTGAATTCAATTGTACTGACTGTGAAAAGCTGAAGATAATTAAACCAGCATAGGTAGTTAACCAAACCTAGGACTTTCTGGTCTGCATGGCTTAAGACATAAGCAAGCAACCTTCATCAGACAATGAGGAAACTGCTTTTCAGATTGTTCTCTAATTCTTCCCGAACAGCCCAAGGTTGAGAAGATGAATCCCAGGACACTGTCAATGCCACAATTTATGAAAATTGAATGCATCAGAGGAACCTGGGTTGATTCATCCTTTATCGAAACATTCTTGTGTGGAAACACTTGATTTACAGTCTGAAGTTTTCCAGTTGGCCTAAATGAGGGCAGGAACTCATTCTGTGGAGAATTCCCATATATAAAAATATATTGCCACTTTACCTCTTCAGGTTCTTTGACATTTTCCACAACATGCTCCTGTGCATCTGTTGCTGCTACTTCTTCATATTCTTCATTGTCCTGATCCTGCAGCTCTCCTGGCATATCCTGGTTTGTGGCATAAAACTGTGTATAGTCTTCATCCTGATAACAAAGACAAGTTTAACTTTTCAGGAGGTTGGTGTAATTCAATATGCCAGATAATGCATATAATTCTTTTCCTTTTTATTTCAGATAGCGAAGGTAAGTTCACTGCTCAGCATCATTGTGAAGCAATCTTTTATCCACACAACTGGTTGTAATTAGCACCTATTTATTATATAGAGACAGCAGTAGACATACAGGTTTGTTACAAGCCTGTACTCACCTACTTGTCTAATTTATAAGCAATTTATAGGTCGGAAAACAGATGCTTTTACTGACTTTCATACCACAAGCCCAGTGTTATTTACTTCATTAGTCTTCCATTTAGTACTATTTTGCTGCTATTTTAACCAAGTTTAATGTTTCTAGTATTCCTTGACGAGGGTTACCAATCAGCTACTTATTAGCAATTTATCCTTTCATCCGCCAAACAAATTTATTCTAATTCACACAATGTGCTTGTACCAGAACTTCTCAGAATCACGTACACACTCAGGTGATGGGTTTATGAATATTCTGTAGCTTATCCTCCAAATTTGAAGCTGCACTTCAGAACAGACTACATGATATTTTACTGTCTGGAGACAGTATCTGGAGCAACTCAAGTCAATCATTTCATTGCCCGCTCTCGAGTGGAGTTCTGGTATAATTTGATTCAAGCATTCCTTGACCATCAATTTGCACCTAGAACTACATATTTAGGCTGGAACCCAGATTTCGAATGCAGCAGTGCTCAATTCCAAATTTGCAAATTGCTAACGACACTCCAATGTTTGAGGGAGGGAGGGAGAGAGAAAAAAAAACAGGTAAATACAGACCTGTCAGTTTATCAATTCAGGGGAACTTATTGAAATCTCAGATTGTATAGCTGGGCACTTGGACATGTATTAGCTGATCAGACAATCAGCATAGAATTGTAATGGGTAGCTAATGTCCGACTAATCTAGTTGATTTTTTTGAGGAGGTCACGAGCATTGCAGATAGGTGAGTGTCTATGGACGTTGTCTATTTGGCCTTCCATAATATATTTGATATAGTTCCATACAAGAGATTAGCAAAAAAATGTCAGCACATGGAATAGGAGGTAACCTTGTGATATGGTTTGGTATTGGTTGGGAGGCAGAAGAAAATTGCAAAGAAGAGATAAAGGAAACATTGAATGTGACCAATGGTGTTCCGCAAGGATCTACACTCAAATTTTCACCATATAGATTAATGACTTGGATGAAGGAATACAGTGTTGTACTCCCACATGCCAAAGACTTGCAGGTTGGTAGGTAAATTGGCCATTATAAATTGCCCCTAGTATAGGTAGGTGGTAGGGAAATATAGGGACAGGTGGGGATGTGGTAGGAATACAGAATTAGGGTAGGATTAGTATAAATGGGTGGTTGATGGTCGGCACAGACTCGGTGGGCCGAAGGGCCTGTTTCAGTGCTGTATCTCTAAACATAACCCGAGTTCGCAAGTGATATTTATGTTAGGAGGGACACTAAAGTTTCATGGATGAGGTGAGAAGCTACATAAGCAGAGGTCTTACAGAGTTCAGCTGGTAAGTGAGAGGATCTGAGGAAAACTAATCTGAATATTTTCCTAACAGCGCGAAACTAGTTGCTATGCAGGAGCAAAGGGAATTGGATGTCCATGAACACAAATCACTAACAGTTCTTGCAAAGCTAGAAAATGTAATTAGAAAGGCTAATGGAACGTTGGCCTTCATCTCATGGGGATTGGAAATAAAAAGTGCAAAAGTTATGCTTCAGTTACACAGAGCCTTAATTGGACACTATCTGGAGTACTGCATTCAGTTTAAGAACCTAACCTCTGGAAAGGTGCACTGGCCTTGAAGGAGATACTGCAGAGATTCAGCAAAATTATACTAGGGCTTCAAGAGTTAAGTTATACAGACTGGTTGCAAAAATTTGTCTTCTATTCCTTTGAATTTAGTTTTTAAAAGCAAACTGCTAATTTTATAAAAATTCTACTTCATATAGAAGTACAAGCCATGTATTCTAAAAATATTGCATGGTTTCTTGTTTCATGACCATGATAAATTAAGAGTTTGGAACAATGAAGTCTAGAGGTGTTCTAATCAAAGTATTAAAAATGATTATGGAATTCGCTAGGGTTGATGGAGAGAAATAATTACCTCTGGTGGGAAAACTCAGAACAAGGGGGCCTAATCTTAAAATTAGAGCTAAGAATTTTAGGGGTACAATCAGGAAGAACGTTTTCACTCAAAGGGTAGTGAGTGGAAATCTGGAACATGCAGGTGGGTAGGTAAATTGGCCATTATAAATTGCCACTAGTATAAGTAGGTGGTAGGGAAATATAGGGACAGGTGGGGATGTGGTAGGAATATGGGATCAGTGTAGGAGTAGTATAAATGGGTGGTTGATGGTCGGCACAGACTCGGTGGGCCGAAGGGCCTGTTTCGGTGCTGTATCTCTAAACTAAACTATGCTCCCAAAAAGGTTGTGGGTGCTGGATCATTTTAAATTTTGAAAACGGAGATCCACAAATCTTTGTGAGGTAAAGATATCAAGGGATTTGGAACTAATGTGGGTAAATGGAGTAGAGGTACACATCAGCTCTGATGCAGTGAAACTGAGGTACCAATCAGCTGTGATCCAACTGAATAACAGCAACAGACTCAGAGGCTGAATGGCCTACCTGTTCCTTGGTTTCAATATTCCAAACCCAAAATTTATCATGGTCACAAAACAAGAACCATGCAATGTTTTTACAATGTATCATTTGTACTTCGAGATGAAGTAGAAATTTTATATAATTAGCATAGGCTGTATTAAACAAAAAAGTTACTGCCAAGAGAAATTGAGAGGTTTGGTTATGTCCAATTTGAAAAACGAACTCAAATGCATGTGCAGAAAGTCATCCTTAAATTCCATTTTGTGGTCATCAAGGCAGGAGGCAAGAATTATGAGAAATTGAACATTTGCACCTTTTCCACCTACTGTTTGCACCACATATTGCTCAGGTCATATCTAGTATGCGTTCAATGCAGGGTAAAGATCCGTTACCGTGGCCCAATAACACATCTTAATAACAAATTAAGAAAAACGCTCCATACGACATCAACAAATTTCCCTTTTCTACAGCCATTTTTATGTCCAAAAGATTCACCAGAGGTTAGAATGTTAACAGTCTGGAGACTCGAGTTCAAATCAGTTTTAACAGGCATTCACACTGACCCCAATAGAATGAATTTGCCAGCCTTGAATGAGTCTCTGAAAAGGGTACTTTTCTGCATTGCTTAGGGTGCCTCTTCGCTGAAATAGAATTGAGCATCCATGAGAGATGAGGGTAAATTGCACTGATCAGTTGAAACAGAACAGGGAGAGTGTTTTTTGAGTGGAGAGAAAGAACATTGTATTTAAAATAATGCTGCAATGCTTAATTTAACCATATTATTTTCCCCCAAATTCACTAAAATTGATATCAGAAGATACTGAAATCACTCCTCATATTACAAAAATTGTTTGAAAGAGTTAAAATTTTCTGGTCAAATGTCAGTTTTAATCATTTTCCTGAAAATAATTTTCCATATCAAAACAGGCTCGTTATAGAGAACAGCTTCCATTCCCATTCAAAAATACACTGAATTATGCAATTTTACCCACTTAATGATGATAAATGCTCCTACACTAAAGATCATCTCAAAAGCTAAGAGTTAATCTCTTTATTCAGCTTAAAACTGCTATGTGTTGAAAGAAAGGATGCAGAGAACATCAATCATTTCTAGAAAATTAACATTCTAAAGAGGTCAGTAATCTATGCACCTTTACAGGGCTCAATCAGATCCCATCCAATCTGCTGATAAAAAACCTTTCACCTTAACTGTGCTTGACAATTGGCAGTGTATCTGCATCAGACAATGCAGGCTTTTTCACAAAGATACAACCCTCAAGGTCATAATGCCAAGCAGTCTCTAAGCCTGTCAAAAGAGTATTGCCTACCTCCAAACAAGCTGTCAACATAAACTTTGTCAGACAGGAGATAAAGGAACTGACAGCAAGTGATAATAGGTCTAATTTTCACACCTCCCCTGGGACAGAAATAGTTTTAAAATCAGCCTGGATCCTGGCGCTGAAGTGTTATCTGAAATGATACAACAGAAAAGGACTTACTTGAAATTCATCATCTAGAGGGTCATTGATTTCAAGGTCTAACACTTCATCATTGTACATCTCTTCGCTCTGTTCTACCGGGTAATCCATTTGGTCGTCTCCTAGCTCTGTGTCATTCCCTTCATATTCCACACCTTCTTCGTCTTCAACATATTCATCCTGAGCGTAGCCTTCCATTTCCTCTTGCGCTTCTTCTACAACTTCCAGTGCTGCATTTTCATCATCTGCATCATGGTCTGCATAATGGAATATCTCTTCAGTAGACTTATCACCAATGCTCTTGGACAATTCTAAGGATGTACCCGTAAAAGATGTTGAGGCATTGATGTCGATAGATACACCTTGGTAACTGCAAGGACAATAAAGTACTTCATATACTTTAAAATGTAGAAATCCTAGCTATTTAAGATTTTACTCCTCAGCATTACATTTTTAAAAAATGGTAAATAGATGTTCAAAAAATTGACATTAAATATCAAAATGTTATGCAACTCAAGAGAGCTGCACCATCTTGGCTTTTAATTCTAAATTGCAATGATGATTGAGCAATATAAAAACAAATTTTAACAAAGAAAACAAATTTTGGATGTATACCAGACAAAAATCACAATATTTTAAGTACAATTCATCCTTTTATCACTAACATTAATTTACTGGCCATGCTTTATACCTTGCAGTGATGACCCTAAACCATAACAAATACTCAAAGCTTCCAAATGAAAATCCTTCACACCTGATATTAAGATTTAATTACAACAAACCTGAAATGTGCATAGCAGTGTCTAATTTCTCCTCCAAAAATTTATTTTCGGTGGTGGTGGGTGTGTGGGTGTGGGTGTGGGTGTGGGTGGGTGTGGGTGGAGAATTAGAAGAGTAAGATAGGTTGGGTTAACAGCACACAGAAACAGAGCACATAACCATTAAGGAAATGAAATTAACCAAACTTCAAACAAATGGCGACTTAAATATTTGATTTCAAGAGGGTACAGGTTTGGCAAAATAGGTGAGGAGGACTAAAATTATTAAATTCTATGTAACTGCCACATACTCCTAAATGTTATTGCAATGAGTGTGTGTTCTGGTGCCTTTCAGTTATCTCTTGTTCCTGCACAGCGAATTCTATAAATAGGTTCTTCTCTCAGGCAACCTGAGGTTAAAATGATGGAAGCGCAGAAGGAAGGAAAAAATATTCAATGATTCAATTTGATGTTCGCAAGTTAAGGATTACACAGCAAGTCAGCCTCTCCCTCCTGCACCCACACCCCACCCCCAACAAAAAGCAGCCAATTACATCACAGCCCTATGTGTAAAATGTTAAAATTATGCCAACAATACACAAATACCCGAGAGGCTGCATTTTTGGAGAAAAGTGAGTTAGTTAAAATGCCAGCAAAGACTGATTACATAGAAAGTAATGGTATTATGTAATTACTTCAGTTGCAAGTCACTGCTTACAGATGGATTTTATCCAAATCGTCCTTCTACAGTTACAAGTGCAACTTTTGCAATGCTATGTTTAATTTTTTTTTACTTATTTTACATTACAGCAGCAAGCTCTGGAAAGAAAGTCAACTTAATGCCACCTCCAATCCCAACCAAGAGAGGCTGGAAAACATGCCCATTAGCAGGACATAGCAAGGGCATCAATTCTCACTTAGGATGCGCCCTTAGTATGAAACTGCTGCCCGTCAAAATAGAAGAATTTCAACATTCATTAAAAAATCTCAACAGTTAAAAACACCCGGCAATCAACCACAGTGAGATGGTTATTAACTACAATTTTACTACCAGGGGATGAGAAGTGATTACAAATAGAGGCAAAAATTGTTTAAAAATGTGTGTCAAAAATTCAGTCACCAACGTGAGATGTAACGCACCAAATTAGTATTTTTATATAAGCTTCACTTCCTCTTTTATTAAGAAAATCAAAAGCAGCTGATGAAAAGAAGATTGGTCAAGTAATGGTTATGCTGATTTTCTACCTGCAGTCCAGTGCAGGATAATTGACAAAATGCCTACCACTGATATTTGCTTTAATATTTTCCTTATCCCCATGCCTCTTTTTATATTACTGATGTTTCTGAAACAAATTAGATTTTGCTAGAAGGGATAGATGTTCAGCATTTGAAAAGGTCAGTGAATGTGGAATATAATAAAGCAATATCTTTACTGCTGCCTTCTACTTTGCTCTTGGATGCTTTCAGTGTCCTACTGACTGTTTTGTGCTCAACATCCCTTCATATCGACAAAACATCAACATACATATAGCACTGATATTTTTATTTATTATAGTGGGCTAAAATAAAATGAGAGTAAAGATACATTTTAAATATGAAATTCATTTTTTACATTCCATTAACTTCAAAGATATTCTAAACTCCCAGCACAGGCTGGCTGCTTTGATATTCCAGCTCACACCTTAGATGACACAAAAACCCCAAACTAGAATTTACAGCATACCATGTGACTGCAGATTCATCTACATTGGAGTAACAGGCCACAGCCTACCTACCAGGCTCAAGGAACACCAAGCCTGCTTCAAACACAATGAATGGGACAAGTCAGCCAGTCAAGCATGCTCAAATCAATAAACAACGCATCAAATGGTCCAATTCCAAAATCAGCTCATCCATCACGCACTAGCATACAAGACGCATCAGGGAGGCTATGGAGATCCATCAACCCCACACCGTCCCCCCCAAAACAGTGGTCTGCTTATCAGTGATATCTGGCTACCCCTACTCAAGAAACACAAAAACTGTTCTGCAGCCAACATACCCCAAGAACAAGAGTACGTATGGACTTACCATGAGATAAAATAGCCGACCGATCAGCAGCAAGAACAGCAGCATGTACCGACCTATCACAGAATATTAGCCGACCAATAGCAGCAAGAACCAAAACATGTAATGATCCATCAGCAGTAAGATCTCACCCACATCCCCTTTCTCCACCACATGAACCCACTGTTTCCACCCGTTTCAGTTATTTCTCCAGATAATGGGCAAAGTACAATGCCCGAAATGTCGAGGCCTGCCAGTTCTTCTTAGAACTGTTCTTGTCAGAGCAAATTCACATGGTGTAAAACTGTAAAATCGTCTTAATCAATGTTACTGCCCTCACCATGAAAACCTTCAAACGACTTTTAATCCCAATATTACAGGTACAAGGTGACTCAGATCTCAAGGATAAGAAACAAAAGTATATATGAGCAATTCCATTCAGCCCATATAAGCCTACAGCTCTCCCTTTACGGCATCTCAATAATATTTGAATGATTCCGGTTTTATACCGCCACCACCCAAAAAGTTGATAAAAAGGGAAAAAATAGAATGATAGTAAACTAGCCAGAAATATAAAAACAAAATTGTAAGAGTTTTTATAAGTATATAAAAAGGAAGAGAGTAGCTAAAGTAAATGTTGGTTCCTTAAAAGTAGAGGCAGGAGAAATCATGGGGAATGAGGAAATAAGAGAGGCATTGAACAATATTTTGTGTCTGTCTTCACAGGAGAAGACACAAGTTTCATACCAGAAATTGACAGTAACCTAGGGGCTAAAGAGAGTAAGGAAACTGAGGAAATTAATATCAGAGAAAAAGTATTGGAGAAATTTAAGGGACTAAAATCCAACAAATCCCCAGGACCTGATGGCCGACACCCTAGGGTTCTAAAAGAGATAGCTGCAGAGATAGCAGATGTGCTAGCTATGATTTTCCAAAATTCCTTAAATTTGGGAACAGTCCCATCAGGTTGGAAGCTGGCAAATGTTACAGCGCTTTTCAAGAAAAGAGGGAGAGAGAAAACAGTGATCTACAGACCAGTTAGCCTAACATCAGTCGTTGTGAAAATGCTGGAAACTATTATTAAGGAAGTCTTAACAATGCACTTAGAAAAACATAATATGATTAGAACAAGTCAACATGGTTTTACTAAAGGGAAATTATGTTTGACAAATATATTCATTTTTTGAGGATGTAACTAGGAGGGTAGATAAACGGGGACCAGTAGATCTAGATGTTCTCTTCCTTGGAGAAGGCGGAGAGGAGATTTGATAGAGGTATTCAAAATCTTGAGCTGTCTGGACAGAGTATAAGGAGAAACTGTTCCCACGCGTGAAAGGATCAAGAACAAGAGGGCACAGATTTAAGGGAATTGGCAAAAGCAAAGGTGACATGAGGAAAAGCATTTTCACATAACAAGTGGTTAGGATATGGAATGCACTGACAGACAGTGAGGTGGAGGCAGGTTCAATCGATGCATTCAAAAAGAGAATTTAGATAGTTACCTGAAAAGGAAGCATGTACAGGGTTGCGGGGAGGGGGAATGGCACTAAATGAACTACTCACTCGGACAGCCTGGGCAGACACGATGAGCCAAACGGCCTCCTTCTGTGCTTTAACAATTCTAAGATTCTACATGGAAAATATACCAAGTATGAAATCACTCTGTGACAAATGCTTCATGACACAAGCCCTGAACTTGCTTTTATTTGTTTGCAGCAATGGTCCCTCATTCGGTAATTATCAGTCTTTCTGGACACTGCTTCCATTTTCCTTCTGTTTCAAAGTCCAAAACTGAACACAGTACTCAAGATGTAACCTGACTATAGCACAATACGACGTCGGCATGACAGCTTCAGACTTGCACTCCATTAAACTGGCAATGTAGCTCAGAATTCGGTTTACTTGGTTGACTGCTGCTCTGCAATTACTGGATATATTAAGTATTGAGTTTACTATCGCTTCCAGATCTCTCTTGGATTTTCCCTGAACCAGTTTGACACCATTCATTGAGATGTCAAAGGAGCAATCCACAATGGAAACTAGCTTTTCTGTCAAATGCTACAAATAATTCTGAAAAGAAAAATTCATAAAATCAATATTATAGCCCCCAGTGCAGACAAGAAACACAAATTTCCTTCAAAATATGGAAATAAAGCAATTGTTCATAACTACTGGAGAACTTAAAATGGTCATTTATATTGAAGCACAATGTGAACTTTAAAAAAAAATTAATCTGATAAAAGACTTCAATGCAAGAGGTTCATACCCAAATGGGTAAGTTTCCAATTTAAAAATGTCCACTGCACCATATACATATCAACAGAAACACAATTAGACATCAAAGCCTTGGTCTCATTAGTGAACAGTTTGAGGAGACAAGTTTAATCTTAGCACCCACTGGATTTCAACAAATGAAAACCCACTATATGTTTTTAAAAAGTTAGACAAGAGCCACAGTCCAATAAACTGCAGTGTACCCTGCAATCTAGATAAGGTCATTTTCAGCCAGTCAATGAGAGAATAGGAGCGCTGCAAAAACTTCCAGGAATTGCAAATGAAAAATATTTCTATCACCCTGATAACTCAAATGCTAAAAGTTCAAAAAAAACCTTAAATAGTGCATGCCATTTCCACAAATTCAGTACTGTGAAGGACGCCGAACACAGCATGGCATTTACCACAGATCAGGCCCTGAACAATATAACCTCAACTTAACAAAATAAACATTTAGTTGAACACTAACCCAATCCATAAACCTGCAATTTCCTCCTCCCCGATGTCAGTACCACTAAAACAAGTGCACCAACAAGGCTTAGAACACAGCATTATTACACAAAGCAGGTGGCTCTGTAAGATTGACAGTTCTGAGATTTACTTACAAATTACACAGAGGCAGAAATACTGAGTGTGAATATTTAAGAAGATGCATTCCTTTAAGGGTTTTTTTCCTCTATACTCCATTTTTTTTGTTCCAGGATACAACAAAAATGTCAAAAATTAATAAGCACGTGGATAAATGCGGGTTAAAGAAAGCCAGCAAGGATTTCTTAAGGGAAAAATCATATTTAAATAACTTGCTGGAGTTTTTTTGAGGAATTAACAGAGAGGGTTGATGACGGCAATGCTGTTGATGTGGTGTACATGGACTTTCAAAAAGCATTTGATACCGTGCCACACAACAGACATGTGAGCAAAGTTACAGCTCATGGAATAAAAGGGACAGTAGCAACATGGATACAAAATTGGCTGAGTGACAGGAAAGAAAGAGCCGTGGTTAATGGATGTTTTTCGGGCTGAAGGAAGGTTTGTAGTGGAGTTCCACAGGGGTCAGTGTTGGGGCCCTTGCTTTTCCTGATATGTATTCATGACCTGGAGCGTGATGTACAGGGCACAATTCCAAAGTTTGCAGGTGATACAAAATTTGGAAGCATTGTGAACTGTGAGGAGGATGGTGTAGAACTCCAAAAGGACATAGACATGTTCGTGGAATGGGCGGACAGGTGGCAGATGAAGTTCAATGCAGAGAAATGTGAAGTGATGCACTTTGGTAGGAAGAACATGGAGAGACAATTTAAAATAAAGGATACAATTCTAAAGGGGGTTCAGGAGCAGAGGTACATATATGCATAAGTCATTGAAGGTGGCAGGACAGGTTGAGAGCGTGGTAAATAAAGCATACAGTATCCTGAACTTTATTAATAGGGGCATAGAGTACAAGAGCAAGGAGGTTATGCTGAACTTATAGAAGATACTAGTTTGGCCTCAGCTAGAGTAGTGTGTTCAGTTCTGGGCTCCGCACTTTAGGAGAGATGTGAGGGCACTGGAGAGAGTGAGTACAGAAAAGATTCACGACAATGGTTCCTGGGATGAGGAACTTCAGTTATGAAGATAGATCGGAGAAGTTAGGATAATTTTCCTTGAAGAGAAGGCGGAGAGATAATTTGATACAGGTATTCAAAATCATGAGCTGTCTGGATAGAGTAGATAGGGAGAAACTGTTCCCACTCATGCAAGGATCAAGAACAAGAGGGCACGGATTTAAGGTAATTGGCAAAAGAAACAATGGCGACATAAGGAAAAACTCTTTCATATAGCAAATGCTTAGGATCTGGAATGCACTGCCATTGAGTGCAGTGGAGGCAGGTTCAATCAAGGCATTTGAAAGGGAATTAGATAGTTACCTGAAAAGGAAGCATGTACAGGGTTATGGGGGGAGGGCGGGGGAATGGCACTAAGTGAATTGCTCTTTCAGAGAGCCAGTGCGGACACGATGGGTCAAATTGCCCTATTCTGTGCTATAACAATTCTGCGATTAAATACCTTCCAGCGTCTTCATCATTTCTTAAACAAAGCATGTTCCAAATATTATAGAAATAAACTCAGGTTGTGAACTGAAAAAGTTAAAAGGCAAAGTCTTGAAGATGTTTGAGTCTGTGAGAAGTTGTTGCCTTGTGAAGTACCCAATACCATATAAAGGAATATTCCTCAAGATTTGCAGTATTTCCTTAACCCCAAGAGGCAGAAAAGAAACCTCAAACATATTTAACAAAATATGCAATGATGAAGCCATGAAAAAGGAGGAAATCTTGTTAAGTGCACAATACTTTAAAAAAAAATTTAAATAAATCTCCAAGGTGATCAATCATGGTTTCTTCCTCATTGAACATCACCTCACACCTCAGAACTTGGATACAGTAAGCACTGAGGAGTGGCCTGATGGCTTTCTCCATCTAGCCTGCTCAGCCAAAATTTGGTGAAAATAACACTGCTAGAGACAACAAATATGACTTTAAGAGCAGCCCAAGATGGAGATGCGCATTACTCAAAGGTTTTCATATATTGGAGGAATAATGTACAATATGTTCAAGAGGTCATTTCGCCAGAATTTAGTTAGAAATAGCAGACCCAATTATAGATCCTCCACACTGTGTAGATTAAGTTTTTTTCCCTATTAGAATGGTGACTGATTGCTCTTGACAGTAGCAAAACAGAATCATTCACTTCCAATTCAAAGCTGAACACTAAAAAAGTAATTTCTTGCTGAAGACTTAGAAATGACTAACAGATGGAATCCAAAGTCAGCTTGATCATTATGGACAACAGAAAAGACTTTGTGTTCAGGAAAACTGGAATGCCCCCTGATCATGGAAGGGATATGGAGGAAGAAATATGCAGACAAATTAGAGAACGGAGGAAAAAAACATGGAATAATAATCATGAGGAATTTCATGACATCAGGTCAAACATGGGCAAGGAAACCTCCTGCTGACCACCACCTACTGGCCACCCTCAGCTGATGAATCAGTACTCCTCCATGTTGAACAGCACTTCAAAGAAGTGGCAAGGGCAGAGAATGTACTCTAGGCAGGGGACTTCAATGCCCATCACCAAGAGTGGCTCGGTAGCACCAATAAGGAAGGCAGAGTGATAGTGTCACTGGACTAGTAATCCAGAGGCCTAGGCATAAGCTCTGGGGGCATGGGTTCGAATTCCACCGCAGCAGATCAAAAAATTGTTGCAGTGCGGAAGGAAGCCATTCGGCCCAGCATGTCCACACTGGCTCTCTGAAAGAGCAATTCCTTCAGTTCCATTCCCCTGCCTTCTCCCCATAACCCTGCACATTCTTCCTCATCATCTAACTGTCCAATTCCCTTTTGAATGTTTCAATTGAACCTGCCTCCACCACACTCTCAAGCAGCACATTCCAGACTCTCTCCAACGCCCTCACGTCTTTCCTAAAGTGCAGCGCCCAGAACTGGACGCAATACTCCAGCTAAGGCTGAACCAGTGCTATACAAGTTCAACATAACTTCCTTGCTCTTGTACTCTACGTCCCTATTAGTAAAGCCCAGGATACTGTATGCTTTATTAACCACTCTCTCAACCTGTCCAGCCATCTTCAATGATTTATGCACATCCTGCACCCCCTTTAGAATTGTATCCTTTATTTTATATTGTCTCTCCATGTTCTTCCTACCAAAATGAATCACTTCACATTTCTCTGCATTGAACTTCATCTGCCATCTGTCTGCCCACTCCACCAACTTGTCTATGTCCTTTTAAGTTCTACACTATCCTCCTCACAGTTCACAATGCTTCCAAATTTTGTATCATCTGCAAACTTTGGAATTGTGCCCTGTACATCACGCTCTAGGTCATGAATACATATCAGGAAAAGCAAGGGCCCCAACACTGACCCCTGGGGAACTCCACTACAAACCTTCCTTCAGCCCAAAAAACATCCATTAATCACCACTTTTTGTTTCCCGTTACTCAGCCAATTTCGTATCCATGTTGCTACCGTCCCTTTTATTCCATGAGCAATAACCTTGCTCACAGGTCTGTTGTGTGGTACTGCATCAAATGCCTTTTGAAAGTCCATATACACCACATCAACAGCATTGCCCTCATCAACCCTCTCTGTCACCTCCACAAAACACTTCCGTAAGTTAGTTAAATATGATTTTCCCTTAAGAAATCCATGCTAGCTTTCCTTAATTAACTTGCATTTGTCTATGTGACTATTGATTTTGTCCCAAATTATTTTTGAGAGGTTTTCGCAGCACCGAAGTTAAACTGACTGGCCTGTAGTTGCTGGACTTATCTTTACACCCTTTTTTGAACAAGGGTGTAATGCTTGCAATTCTCCAGCCCTCTAGCACCTCCCCCAAGTCTAAGGAAGACTGAAAGATTAAGGCCAGTGCCTCTGAGATTTCCACCCTCAGTTGCCTCAGTATCCTTGGATGCCTCTCATCTGGTCCCAGTGCTTTATCCACTTTAAGTACAGACAGCCTATCTAATACTTCCTCTTTATCAATTTTAAACCCCTCTCCTGTCTGACTGGCCTCCACTTTCAACATTGCATCAGTCTTTACCAAGGAAGAAGATGCAACCTAGGCAAAGTATTCATTTCATACCTCAGCTATGCCCTCTGCCTCCATGTGTAAATCCCCTTTCTGGTCCCTACTCAGCCCCGCTCCTCCTTTTACCACCTTTTTATTATTGATATGCCTGGAGAAAACTGTGGGATTTCCTTTAATGCTAGCTGCCAGTCTCTTTTCCTGGTCTCTCTTTGCTTCGCTTATTTGCTTTTTCACTTTCCCTCTGGACCTTCTATATTCAGCCTGGTCCTCAATAGTATTTTCTACCTGACATCTGTCATAAGCACACTTTTCCTTCTTTATCTTAATCTCTACCTCTTTTGTCATCAGGGAGCCGTGGATTTGTTTGCCCTACTTTTCCCCTTCGAGGGAACATACCTTGACTGTGCCCAAACTATCTCTTCTTTGAAGGTTGCCGGTTTTCCTGCCAGCTTCTGACTCCAATCTATTCGCCCCAGCTCCATTTTTACCCCCACTCAAGTTGGCCTTCCCCCAGTTAATTATTCTTATCCTGGACTGCTCTTTGTCCTTTTCCATAGTCAGTCTAAACCTTGTGATACAATGACCACTGTCCCCTAAATGCTCTCCTGATACTTGCTCCAATTGGCCCACCTCATTTCCAAAAAGCAGGTCAAGCAATGCCTCCTTTCTCATTGGACTAGCAACATACTGTTGTAGAAAATTTTCCTGAACACACTCTAGGATCTCTTGCCCCTCACTGCCCTTTACACTACTATTATCCCAGTCAATGTTTGGATAATTAAAGTCTGCATTATAACTACCCGATAATTATTGCACCACTCTGCAATTTCCTTGCAAATTTGTCCTCCCCACTAGCTGGTGGCATATAGATAACACCAAGCAATGTAACAGCACCTTTTCTCTTTCCTTGGCTCTAGCCAAATTGATTCTGTCCTCGACCCCTCTGGGACATCTTTTTCTCCAGCACTGCAATGCTTTCCTTAATCAATATCGCCACCCCTCCCCCTTTTTCCCTTTCCTATCTTTCCTGAACAGCTTACATCCAGGAATACTTAACACCCAGTCCTGCCCTTCTTTGAGCCAGGTCTCTGTTATAGCCATATCATCATACTTCCACATGGCAATCTGCGCCTGTACCTCACCAATCTTATGAACTGCACTCCGTACATTCACATATATGCACATTAACCCTGATTCAGACTTTATTACTTTTTCCCTTACTCCGACCCTACCTAATAACTTACTTTTCCCTACTTTCATGCTATCTATCTCGCACAGTATTCTGTGCACCATGGTATTCCTCTGATACTTCCACCTGGTTCCCACACCCCTGACAAGTTACCAGTTTTGCTTCCCTCCATTCTGAGCACCCTCTCAGGTTCCCATCCCCGTCAATCTAGTTTAAACCCTCCCCAGCAGCACTAGCAAATCTCCCGACGAGGATATTCGTCCCAGTCCTGCTAAGATGCAACCTGTCCATTTTGTACAGGTCCCACCGGCCCCAGAACCGGCCCCAATGTCTCAGAAATCTGATGCCTTCTTTCCTACACCAGTTCTCCAACCACGTGTTCAAATCAGTCAATTCTCCTATTCCTATGCTACTTGCACGTGGGACTGGGAGTAATCCTGAGATTACTGAACAACAAAGAACAGTACAGCACAGGAACAGGCCATTCGGCCCTCCAAGCCTGCGCCGATCTTGATGCCTGCCGAAACTAAAACCTTCTGCACTTCCGGGGACCGTATCCCTCTATTCCCATCCTATTCATATATTTGTCAAGATGCCTCTTAAATGTCGCTATCGTACCTGCTTCCACCATCTCCCCGGCAGCAAGTTCCAGGCACTCACCACCCTCTGTGTAAAGAACTTGCCTCGCACATCCCCTCTAAACTTTGCCCCTCTCACCTTAAACCTATGTCCCCTAGTAACTGACTCTTCCACACTGGGAAAAAGCTACTGACTATCCACACTGTCCATGCCACTCATAACTTTGTAAACCTCGATCATGTCGCCCCTCCACCTCCGTCGTTCCAGTGAAAACAATCCGAGTTTATCCAACCTCTCCTCATAGCTAATGCCCTCCAGACCAGGCAACATCCTGGTAAACCTCTTCTGTACCCTCTCCAAAGCCTCCACGTCCTTCTGGTAGTGTGGCGACCAGAATTGCACGCAATATTCTAAGTGTGGCCTAACTAAAGTTCTGTACTGCTGCAGCATGACTTGCCTATTTTTATACTCTATGCCCCGACCAATGAAGGCAAGCATGCCGTATGCCTTCTTGACTACCTTATCCACCTGCGTTGCCACTTTGTGACCTGTGGAACTGTACGCCCAGATCTCTCTGCCTGTCAATACTCCTAAGGGTTCTGCCATTTACTGTATACCTCCCACCTGTATTAGACCTTCCAAAATGCATTACCTCACATTTGTCCGGAATAAACTCCATCTTCCATTTCTCCGCCCAAGTCTCCAACCGATCTATATCCTGCTGTATCCTCTGACAACCCTCATCACTGTCCGCAACTCCACCAACCTTTGTGTCGTCCGCAAACTTACTAATCAGACCAGCTACATTTTCCTCCAAATCATTTATATATACTACAAACAGCAACGGTCCCAGCACTGATCCCTACGGAACACCACTAGTCACATCCCTCCATTCAGAAAAGCACCCTTCCATTGCTACCCTCTGTCTTCTATGACAGAGCCAGTTCTGTATCCATCTTGCCAGCTCACCTCTGATCCCGTGTGACTTCACCTTTTGTACCAGTCTGCCATGCGGGACCTTGTCAAAGGCTTTACTAAAGTCCATATAGACAACATCCACTGCCCTTCCTTCATCAATCATCTTCGTCACTTCCTCAAAAAACTCAAATTACTAAGACACGACCTCCCCTTCACAAAACCATGCTGCCTCTCGCTGATAAGTCCATTTGGTTCCAAATGGGAATAAATCCTGTCCCGAAGAATCCTCTCTAATAATTTCCCTGCCACTGACGTAAGGCTCACCGGCCTATAATTTCCTGGATTATCCTTGCTACCCTTCTTAAACAAAGGAACAACATTGGCTATTCTCCAGTCCTCTGGGACCTCACCTGTAGCCAATGAGGATGCAAAGATTTCTGTCAAGGTCCCAGCAATTTCTTCCCTTGCCTCCCTCAGTATTCTGGGGTAGATCCCATCAGGCCCTGGGGACTTATCTACCTTAATGCTTTGCAAGACACCCAACACCACCTCCTTTTTGATAATGAGATGACTGAGACTATCTGCACTCCCTTCCCTAGGTTCATCATCCACCAAGTCCTTCTCCTTGGTGAATACTGATGCAAAGTACTCATTTAGTACCTCGCCCATTTCCTCTGGCTCCACACATAGATACCCTTCTCTGTCCTTGAGTGGGCCAACCCTTTCCCTAGTTACCCTCTTGCTCTTTATATATGTATAAAAACTCTTGGGATTTTCCTTAATCCTGTTTGCCAATGACTTCTCATAACCCCTTTTAGCCCTCCTGACTCCTTGCTTAGGTTCCTTCCTACTGTCTTTATATTCCTCAAGGGATTAGTCTGTTCCTAGCCTTCCAGCCCTTACAAATGCTTCCTTTTTCTTTTTGACGAGGTTCACAATATCCCGCGTTATCCAAGGTTCCCAAAACTTGCCAAACCTATCCTTCTTCCTCACAGGAACATGCTGGTCCTGGATTCGAATCAACTGACGTTTGAAAGACTCCCACATGTCAGATGTTGATTTACCCTCAAACAGCCACCCCCAATCTAAATTCTTCAGTTCCTGCCTAATATTGTTATAATTAGCCTTCCCCCAATTTAGCACCTTCACCCGAGGACTACTCCTATCCTTATCCACAAGTACCTTAAAACTTATGGAATTATGGTCACTGTTCCCGAAATGCTCCCCTACTGAAACTTCGACCACCTGGCTGGGCTCATTCCCCAATACCAGGTCCAGTACGGCCCCATCCCTAGTTGGACTATCTACGTATTGTTTCAAGAAGCCCTCCTGGATGCTCCTTACAAATTCTGCCCCATCCAAGCCCCTAGCACTAAGTGAGTCCCAGTCAATATAGGGGAAGTTAAAATCACCCACCACTACAACCCTGCTACCTTTACATCTTTCCAAAATCTGTCTACATATCTGCTCCTCTACCTCCCGCTGGCTGTTGGGAGGCCTGTAGTAAACCCCCAACATCGTGACTGCACCCTTCCTATTCTTGAGCTCCACCCATATTGCCTCGCTGCATGACCCCTCCGAGGTGTCCTCCCGCAGTACAGCTGTGATAATCTCCTTAACCAGTAATGCAACTCCCCCACCCCTTTTACATCTCCCTCTATCCCGCCTGAAGCTTCTAAATCCTGGAACATTTAGCTGCCAATCCTGTCCTTCCCTCAACCAAGTCTCTGTAATAGCAACATCATATTTCCAAGTACCAATCCAAGCTCTAAGTTCATCTGCCTTACCTGTCATACTTCTTGCATTGAAACAAATGCACTTCAGACCACCAGTCCAGCTGTGCTCCGCAACATCTCCCTGCCTGCTCTTCCTCCTATTCTTACTGGCCTTATTTACTAGTTCCCCTTCTTTTATTTCATTTGCTGTCCTACTGCTCTGGTTCCCACCCCCCTGCCACACTAGTTTAAACCCTCCCGAGTGACGCGAGCAAACCTCACAGCCAGGATATTTGTGCCCCTCCAGTTTAGATGCAACCCCTCCTTCTTGTACAGGTCCCATCTGTCCCTGAAGACAGCCCAATGGTCCAGGTATCTGAAACCCTCCCTTCTACACCAGCTGTTCAGCCACGTGTTTAGCTGCACTATCTTCCTATTTCTAGCCTCACTGGCATGTGGCACAGGGTGTAATCCCGAGATTACAACCCTAGAGGTTCTGTCTTTTAACTTTCTACCTAACTCCCTAAACTCCCCCTGCAGGACCTCATCACTCTTCCTGCCTATGTCATTGGTACCGATGTGTACCACAACCTCTGGCTGTTCAGCCTCCCCCTTCAGAATGCCCCCTGGCCGTTCAGAGACATCCTTGACCCTGGCACCAGGGAGGCAACATACCATCCTGGAGTCCCTTTCACGTCCACAGAAGCGCCTATCTGTGCCCCTGACTATAGAGTCCCCGATAACTATTGCTCTTCTGCGCTTTGTCCCTCCCTGCTGAACAACAGTGCCAGCCGTGGTGCCACTGCTCTGGCTGCTGCTGTTTTCCCCTGATGGGCCAACCCCCCCCCAACAGTATCCAAAACGGTATACTTGTTAGAGAGGGGGATAGCCACAGGGGATTCCTGCACTGACTGCCTGCCCCTTCTAGCAGTCACCCATCTATCTGCCTGCACCTTGGGTGTAACCACTTCTCTAAAACTCCTGTCTATGACACTTTCTGCCACCTGCATGCTCCTAAGTGCATCCAGTTGCCGCTCCAACCTATCCATGCGATCTGTGAGGAGCTGCAACTGGGTACATTTCCTGCAGATGTAGTCGCCCGGAACGCAGGAAGCGTCACGGACCTCCCACATCTCACAGCTGAAGCACTTCACCCCTCAAACTGTCATTTCTAGCACTAATTAGTTAATTAATATATAATAAATAAATACTTATTAAATCCTTACTAAATTGTTATAATTAACGATATGGTCCCTAGTGCTAGATTCCTACTATAAATATCAAATGCTAACTAAATACAGTAATCTCCTCCCTCTGGTTTAGTTACTCTACTTATTAATTAGTTAATTAGGGTTTTAATCAATTTTTATCAATGTTTTATTTTCAAATTCAGTACAAATTCCCTACCAGCCAATCACGTCATAGCTTTCCTGTGACGTCACTTTTCAGTTTTTTTTTCCAGAGTTAAGTTTTTATACTTACCGGTCTGGAACTCCGCCTTCAGAGTCTTCTCCGTGAATGTAGGCCGCGAATCCCCGAGGTAAGTTTTTATACTTACAGGTCCGGAACTCCGCCCGAGTCTTCTCCGTGAATAGACAGAGCTAAGCAATCCCATAACTGACAGATCAGATCAAAGCTCTGCAGTGCTGCCACATCCAGTTGTGAATGGTGGCGGACAATTAAACAACTGACAGGAGGAGGAGGAGGCTTCACAAATATCCCCATCCTCAATGATAGGGGAGCCCAACACATCACGGCAAAAGACAAGGTTGAAGCATTCACACCATCTTCAGCCAGAAGTGCCAAGTGGATGATTCATCTCGGCCTCCTCCTGAGGATCCCAGCAACACCATTACCAGGCTTCAGCCAATCTGATTCACTCCATGTGATATCGTGTTAGCCTCTGCAGTATCCAGACCCTATGGGCCCTCATAACATTCCGGCAATAGTACTAAAGACTTGCGCTCGAGAACTAGCCACGCCCCTAGCCAAGCTGTTCCAATTCAGCTACAACATTGGCATCTACCCGACAATGTGGAAAATTGCCCAAGTGCATCCTGTACACAAAAAGCAGATTAAAACTAACCCGGCCAATTACTGCCAGATCAGTCTACTCTCAATCATCAGCAAAGTGATGGAAGGGGTTGTCGACAGTGCTATCAAGTGGCACTTGCTCAGCTGTTCCAGTACAGCTACAACACTGGCATCTACCTGACAATGTGGAAAATTGCCCAGATATGTGATGTCCACAAAAGGCAGGACAAATCCAATCCAGCCAATTATCACTTTATCAGTCTACTCTCGATCATCAGGAAAGTGATGCCATTGCAGTGCTATCAAGCGCCACTTAAACAGAAAAGCCTGCTCACCGATGTTCAGTTTGGGTTCCGCCAGGGCCGCTCGGCTCCTGATGTCATTACAGCCTTGGTCTAAACATGGACAAAAGAAATGAACTCAAGAGGGGCGGTGAGAGTGATTGCCCTGGATATCAAGGCAGCATTTGACAGTGCAGCATCAAGGAGCCCTAGTTAACTGAAGTCAATGGGAATAAAGGGGAAAACTCTCTACTGGTTGAAATCATGCCCAGCACAGAATGAGATGGCTGAGGTTGCTGGAGGTCAATCATCTCAGTCCCAAGACACAGCTGCAGGAGTTCCACAGGGTAGTGTCCTAGGCCCAACCATCTTCAGTTCCTCCATCATGAGGTCAGAAGCGGGGATGTTCACTGATGATTGCACAGTGTTCAGTACCATTCGCAACTCCTCAGATACTGAAGCAGTTCGTGTCCCTTTGCAGCAAGACTTGGACAATATCCAGGCTTCAGCTTCTAAGTGGTAAGCAACATTCGTGCCACACAAGTGCCAGGCAATGACCATCTCCATAATAGAGAATGTAACGATTTCCCCTTGGCATTCAATGGCAATACCATCACTGAATCCCCCACTATCAATCCTAAGGGTTACCACTGACCAGAAACTGAACTGGACCAGCCACATAAATACTGTGACTATAAAAGCAGGTCAGCGGCTTGGAATTCTGCAGCGAGTAACTCACCACCTGACTGCCCAAAGCCGATCCACCATCAACAAGGCACAAGTCAGGAGCATGATGGAATACTCTCCATTTGTCTGGATGGCTGCAGCTCCAACACTCAGGAAGCTCGACACCATCCACAACAAAGCAGCCCGCTTGATTGGCACTCCATCCACCACCTTAAACGATCACTCCCTCCACCATCAACGCACAATGGCAGCTGTGTGTAACATATACAAGTTGCACTGCAACACACTGCGCCTCCTTTGACAGCATCTTCCAAACCGCGACCTCTTCCACCTAGAAGGACAAGGACAGCAGACACATGGGAATGCCACCACCTGCAAGTTCCCCTCCAAGTCGCATATCATCCTGACTTGGAAATATATCACTGTTTCTTCCACATCACTGAATCAAAATCCTGGAACTCCGTCCCTAGCAGCACTGTAGGTGTAGCCACACTAGATGGACTACAGCAGTTCAAGAAGGCAGCTCACCACCACCTTCTCAAGGGCAATTAGGGATGAGCAAGAAATGCTGGCCTTGCCGGCGACACCCACATCCCATAAAAGAATAAAAACTACCCTGATATTAAGTGGACAGAAGAGGTAGGTAAAGGGATGAGGGAATGGAAGTAAAGTAAGGGGACCAACTTGGTAATAGTGACCATAATTTAATATACTTTTAATAGAGAACGACAGAAGTATGACTAATACCTGCTTTAATAGATTGGAGTAAAGCTGATGTTGAGGGGCTGAGAATAGAATTTGGGAAAATGGGCAACAATTTTGGCTGACAATGATGTAGAACAACAATGGAAAACATTTAAAATGGTGTTCAACGGCATGCAGGAAAAAATATATTCCTGCTAAAAGGAAAGAACAAACTAAACACCAATGAGACTTAATAGGTGAAAAAAGGCATTAAGTATACAGACTGCAGAGGAGTGCATGATAAGAGAGAATACAAAGAGATTAGGAGCGAAGTCAAAAAACTAGTAAGGCAGAGAGGAGCTATGAAATTAAATTATCAAAGAATATTTTACAGGCACATCAATGAAAAAGGTGGCTATGATGGGAGATAGGATAATAGTACAGGTAACAACAGTGAGATGGCAGAAATATTAAACAATTATTTTGCTTCGATGTTTACTCGGGAGTTAGAACAGGTAGACACGACACCGAACAATGAGATGAGCAAGAAGATAAGTTCATTTAAAATTTTAAAAAGGATGTATCGAATGAACAAATCAAACTCAGAAGAGGATAAAGTCCTTGGTCTGGATGGATTGCAGCCACATATTTTAAAAGATTCTGGGGAAGAGATAGCAAAGGCATTACTGCATATATTTAATAATTCGTTAGAAAAATGTGTAGTGCCAGAACACTGGCAGATAACTAATGTAATTCCTATGTTTAAGAAGGGGGACAGAACAGCCCAGGGAATTACAGACCAGTCAGTTTAACATCAGTGGTTGGAAAAATGGAATCTCTACGAAACAGGAGAACAGAAGAACATCCAGAAAAGAAAAATAAAATAATGAATAGGCGACAGAGATTTCAAAAGGGAAAATTTTGTTTGACCAACCTTATTGAATTCTTTCAGGAGGTGAGAGAGAGAGTAGACAATGTTCCCGCAGTAGATGTAATTTATCTGCATTTTCAAAAGGCCTTTGATAAGGTGCCCCATAACAGACTAATGAATAAAGTCAGAGAATATGGAGGCAGGGGATAAGTGACAGAATGAATTGCTTGTTTGCTTTAAGACAGAAAGCAGAGAGTGGGAGCAAAGGACAGTTATTCACAGTGGCAGAAGTTCGGAAGTGGTGTTCCACAAGGATCAGTGCTGGGACCACTGCTGTTTACAATTCACATCAACAATTTGAACTTTGGAATCAAAAACACAATTTCTAAATATGCGGATGACACCAAATTAGGAGGGATAGTCAGAACTCAGTTCCGATGAAAGGTGACAGACCTAAAACGTTAACTCTGCTTCTCTCTCCACAGATGCTGCCAGACCCGCTGAGTATTTCCAGCACTTTGTTTTTAAATGTAAGGTAACACATTTTTGTACAAAGAATAGGGAGGTCATTTATTACTTGAAAGGTGCAAGTGTAGGTGAGGTAGAGAACAAAGGGATTTTAGAGCAGAAATGCACCAATCATTAAAAGTTGCACTACAGGTTAGCAAGGCCATAAAAAAAGCAAACCAAGCACTAGGCTTTATTTCTAGAGGGCAGGAATTGAAAAGTAGGGAGGTTGAGCTAAACCTCTATCGAACCTTGGTTAGACCACACAGAGTATTGCATGCAGTTCTGGTCGCCATATTATAGAAAGGATAATGAGGCGCTACAGAGGGTGCAGAGAAGATTTACAAGGACGATACCAGAAATGCATGGGTATACATATCAGGAAAGGATTGACAGGCTGGGTCTCTTTTCTCTTGAAAAAAGGCGGCTGAGGGGTGACCTTTTGGGATCTTTAAAATTATGACGGTTTTGATAGAGTGGATAGAGAGAATATTTCCTCTTATGGACAAGAGCATAACTAAAGGCCATCAATATAAGACAGTCACCAAGAAATCTAATAGGGAATTCAGAAGAAGCTTCTTTACCCAAAAAGTGATGGGAATGTGAAACTCACTATCACAGGATTGATTGAAGTGATTAGCATAGATGCATTTAAGAAGCTAGACAAGCATATGAGGGAGAAGGGAACAGAGGGTTAGGATGGCAGATTTAGGATGAGGAAAGATAGGAGGAGGCTCGAGTGGAGCTAAAATGCTGGCACGGACCGTTTGGGCCATAGGCCTATTTCTGTACCGTATATTCTATGTAATCCTATGTAAAGGGATCGTACCAAATGAGGAAGCAACTGATTAAAATCCTCCCAAGAGAAAAGGTGATAATCACTTAAATAATGTCTACGCATTGACCAAATTTTGTTTCAAATTCAGCAAATACTGAAGATATGCCGGAGTGGGGCAAGAGAGGAGGAGGCTGCGATCAATATCGGGGTGCATGAAGTTGCCCTGTTCGAGATGGGGAAAGTTAGGGCTTGGGAGGCCAAAGGCTTCCTAGTGAGGCCAGGGAGACACTCCTTCTGGCCCACAAAGCGCTTAAAACCAGGCAAAGTTCTGAACTTACCTGGGAATCTTGACTAGTTGGTTCCTCCTGCCCCGTTGCTGCTGCTCAGCAGCAGATGGCGCAGGACTCCCCATTTCTGGTTAAAAATAAGTCATGGCACTGATGATATCATCAGGTTGAGACTTTCACCCTTGCCTACTTTTACTGGGAGCATCATCCAGTACCTGAATCATCATCTTAAACATTATGGTGGCGGGAAATGGGGTTGGTTTGCTCAATTTTGATATTTCAGACCCCATTTATCCCGCTTATCAGGGGAGCAGGAGCGGAATTATGACCGAGGCCAAAGTATCAAATGATAGTAACAGCACCCACTAAACCATATTCTGGTATGACCCAGCATCTTTACAAGAGGGGCAAATTAAAACAATGAAATGAAGGTTTTTTTTTTAAAGCTGCCACAATAGAGGTCTTTTAGCAGATGGAAACAAAGAATGTCTCAGCGCTGACATGGAATAAAGAATTTCACATCATCCCAAGAGGTGCCTCTATATAGTGCAAGGAAGAAAATTCAGGAGACATCCCAACATTATACAGCCAAATCAAAGATGTCAAAGGTGCTGCATTTCATGATTCCCCTCTTGACAACAGGGGTTTCATCCTGCAATACACAGAGATTGAACAAAAACAAATGTTAGTTTTTCAGCAGCTTAGCCTTCTGGTTCTCTTCAAATCACTAAGAATGAAACAACCATGATTCAGTAAAGTAATACTGTAATCAATCTGAAGATATGCCGTTGATGCATGTCGGTGTGATGGATTTGTAGAATATTACTATTAAAGCTTTTAGGGAACACTTCAAGCAAACTTTAAGGTACTTACATTGTCAAAATCACAATTTCGTCTAACGGAAAAGACAGGTGGTGCAGGTGTCCCTATCACTCCAATGGAAGTAGATCTGCAGCAGGTACAAATTCCTAAGAAGAATCTAATTAATTTTTAACCTTATTTAAAAAGCATCTGGCCAGCAAAGAAGTTACATGGCTAATTCATGTCGTTATTCTCACCTATCAGCAAAAACCTGCTTTGAAGATTAATTAAAGGTTATTTTAAATGCCCTGACCCATGTGGACAGCATGAATTTTAGCAATTTTTAGATTAGTGATAAAACCAATACATATGAGAAAGCTTGTAGTGAATAGGTAGTTGCAGAATACTAAGATAGTTAACTAATTTCTTTACACAATCTGTGATCTAAGATATTCAGGTAGAAGAACAGTAACTTGCTCTAGATAAAGCACAGCATACCAGAAATAGAGTAATTGAGTGCATTCCCCTGCGCCCAGCTCTCTATTTTCCCGTGCTTTTTCCACTACGAAACACATTTATTTCAGTAAATTAGAATGCCTGTACTGAGAGCACATTTTATTGTAGTTAGCTGCACAATTGCATTTCAAGTTTTGCTGCAGTGGTCATTAACAGGTACTCGAATACAACAAAATCTAACTAAACACAATTAATTCTGGGGATGCTGACCTTTATACAGCTTGCGTTATTCCTTCAGTTATGTTAAATTTCAAATCTTTTGTATATTCTTTATACAACATAAACCAAATCGTCCTCCAGTTTTTTTTTCCAATCAGAAGTAGAAATTGAAAGTACAACCACACAAACGGTATTCTGCAAACTTCATTTAGGATGTAATATTTACATTATCAAGTTGGGAAAAAAAACAACTGGATAGAAAAAGATAAACTGATTGCAATCTGCAGTACTTGGAAAATCTCAATAATTAGTTGCCTGTTCTTTAAAGGACAAACTTTATAAGGATAGATCAAGGAATGGAGGAGTGTATGAAAAGTGGAAAGCGGAGAAAAACTGTTAGCGCCATCCTAGAGCCACTGGATCTTGAGAACAGAGTCATAGGAAAGGACTAAGCCACTCAACCCTCGAGCCTGTTCTACTCTTCAATGACTTCATAAAGTCAGTTATACAGCACAGAAACAGGCCCATTGGCCCATCGTCTCTGTGCCGGCCATACAGCACTCACCTATTCTAATCCCATATTCCTGCACTTGGCCCGTAGCTCTGTATGCTATGGCCTTTCAAGTGCTCATCTAAATACTTCCTAAATGTTGTGAGGGTTCCTGCCTCCACAACCTCTTCAGGCAGTGCATTCCAGATTCCAACCACCCTCTGGGTGAAAAAATGTTTCCTCAAATTTCCCCTAAACCTCCTGCCCCTTACCCTAAATCGATGCCCCCTGGTTCTTGACCCCTCTGCTAAGGGAAAAAGTTTCCTCGTATCTAACTTATCAATGCCCCTCGTAATCTTGTACACCTCAATCATGTCCCCCCTCAGCCTTCTCTGCTCCAAGGAAAACAACCCTAGATAGTGAAGGGGACTGTCAGAGAATACAGCAGAATATAGATAGATTGGAGAATTGGGCAGAGAAATGGCAGATGGAGTTCAATCAGGGCAAATGCGAGGTGATGCATTTTGGAAGATCCAATTCAAGAGTGAACTATACAGTAAATGGAAAAGTCCTGGGGAAAATTGACGTACAGACAGATTTGGGTGTTCAGGTCCATTGTTCCCTGAAGGTGGCAACGCAGGTCAATAGAGTGGTCAAGAAGGCATACGGCATGCTTTCCTTCATCGGATGGGGTATTGAGTACAAGAGTTGGCAGGTCATGTTACAGTTGTATCGGACTTTGGTTCGGCCACATTTGGAATACTGCGTGCAGTTCTGGTCGCCACATTACCAAAAGGATGTGGATGCTTTGGAGAGGGTGCAGAGGAGGTTCACCAGGATGTTGCCTGGTATGGAGGGCGCTCGCTATGAAGAGAGGTTGAGCAGATTAGGATTATTTTCATTAGAAAGACGGAGGTTGAGGGGGGACCTGATTGAGGTGTACAAAATCATGAGAGGTATAGACAGGCTGGATAGCAAGAAGCTTTTTCCCCAGAGTGGGGGATTCAATTACTAGGGGTCACGAGTTCAAAGTGAGAGGGGAAAAGTTTAGGGGGGATATGCGTGGTAAGTTCTTTACGCAGAGGGTGGTGGGTGCCTGGAATGCGTTGCCAGCGGAGGTGGTAGACGCAGGCACGATAGCGTCTTTTAAGATGTATCTAGACAGATACATGAATGGGCAGGAAGCAAAGAGATACAGACCCTTAGAAAATAGGCGACATGTTTAGATAGAGGATCTGGATCGGCGCAGGCTTGGAGGGCCGAAGGGCCTGTTCCTGTGCTGTGGTTTTCTTTGTTCTTTGTTTTCTTTGTTCTTTTCAGTCTCTCTTCATTGCTGAAATGCTCCAGCCCAGGCAACATCCTGGTGACTCTCCTCTGCACCCACTCCAGTGCAATCACATCCTTCCTATAGTGTGGTGACCAGAACTGTACACAGTACTCCAGCTGTGGCCTAACTAGCATTTTATATAGCTCCATCATAACCTTCCTGTTCTTATATTCTATGCCTCGGCTAATAAAGGCAAGTATAGTATGGCTGACCTGAATCTCAATTTCATTTACCTGCCTTTGTCTGTATCCCTTGAGATCCAAACTGAACAAAAATCCATCGATCTCAGTCTTAAAATTTCAATTGACACAGCATATACATTCTTTTCAGGGAGCAAGTTCCAGATTTCCACTACCCTTTACATGCCAAGTGCTTCCTGATTTCACTCCTAAATAACCTTACTTTATTTTGTTAAGATTATGCCCTCTGGTTCTGGATCCCCACCAGAAGAAATTAGTTTTTCGGTATCTACTCGGTCAAATCCATTAATTATTTCGAAAGCCTCAATTAGATCACCCACAACCCTTTAAACTCAAGGGAACACAAGCCAAGTTTATACAATCCATCACCACAATTTATCCCTTTAAGCTCTGGTCATCATTCTGGTGAATCTTCGCTGTATTCCTTCCATAGTCAATATAGCGTTCCTGATATCCGGTACCTAAAACTGAATGCAGAACTCCAGATGGTGTCTGACCAAGGCGCTGTACAACCGATCAACTTGAGATGAAGGCCCACATTCCTTTTGTCTTTTTGATTACCTTTTATACCTGTCCATTAGCTTTTCGTGATTTATGTATGTGGATTCCCAAATCTGTTTCTCCACAGTTCTGAAAGCCTCACCACTAGGGAAATATTCCAATTGGTCCTTCTCCGATCCAATGTGAATGGACCTTATATTTCCTTCCACTGAATTCCATATGAGAGCCCTGCACATCTAACAGCATAATAGATAAACTTGCCAGATTTGCCTGTGTCGGTGGAGAAAACTCCATAAAAAATGGCTCTTTCCAAGCCCTGCCTGAAAAAATATGGCATGCTTATCTTGGGTGTTATCGCCAGCTGTGTAAGATCCATACACTTGCAGTTGACAACAATTGCAGAATACAAAAGTGGCTCTTCTTGAGTGCATAGTGACGAATGAGTCCCAGTTGAACAAAAATATAGACACAGAATTAGAACAGCACATGAATTTTATAGACCTGAGTCCTGTACTTTTGTCAATTTATATGACTGTTGTAGATGGCTAAAACAGAGCCCCACAAGAGAAAGGTAGGGATTGGAGAGTCAATATCAATGGGAAGCTTCATCATTGATAAGCCATGGGGATGAAATAAAACAGAAACATAACAAATTATTGCAGTATAAAATGGGGAAGCAACAGTCATCTTCAGAGTATCTCTGAAATGCTTTTTAGACAGCTATTGATCATTTCTTTCTCCTTAAAATCCGGCAAAGATGGCTGTAATTAAAAACACTTTTAATGTGTTAACCTCCATCCCATTTAGTTCCTAGGATGTTTTCTTTAAATTGTTCTTATTAGTCCTTTCAGTGAGGTCTGTAATCAAACTTAGATTCCATCAGATGTACCAAAATTGAGGCATGTGAAAGGGTAGCTGAACCTACAGAACAGGAAAGAACTAGCAAAATGTTGTATTTTATAAGTATGCTTAAATACCTGTTTAAACAGACCCGCAGACTGTGTTGCTCAACAGAATTAAACTTACTTAAAACATAAAACAAATTTCATTGAGCGTACGGTAATGTGCAGTCTGAGCCATAATTATAGTTATAGCCCAGTGGCGCAGTGGTTAGCACCGCAGCCTCACAGCTCCAGGGACCCGGGTTCGATTCTGGGTACTGCCTGTGCGGAGTTTGCAAGTTCTCCCTGTGACCGCGTGGGTTTTCACCGGGTACTCCGGTTTCCTCCCACAGCCAAAGACTTGCAGGTGATAGGTAAATTGGCCATTGTAAATTGCCCCTAGTGTAGGTAGGTGGTAGTGAATATGGGATTACTGTAGGGTTAGTATAAATGGGTGATTGTTGGTCGTCACAGACTCGGTGGGCTGAGGGCCTGTTTCAGTGCTGTATCTCTAAAAAAAAATCTAATGTTAAAGATCATAGACCATCATTTTTATTTCCAAGTCCACATTTTAGAGATTCCACAGAGCACAAAATACATGGCAGAATTTACTGTACCTTTCACTTGCTTCCTCATCACTTTGCAAAAGGTTATCATCAAGCTCTTCATCAGATTGGTCAGACTGATTCTAATGTGGGAATAAAAAAAAGCATCAAATGCATTTAAACGAGAAAGCAAGAACGTCTTAACTGAAAAAGATTTCTAAATTACCTCATCTAAAATTTGTTAGCCAATAAGCTTTCATTAGTTATAGCACAATTTTAACCCACCAAACTGCAACTATGTTAAAAATTGTTTCGAAAAAAAATCAACAGATTGAAGTTTTTACACATTAAATTAGCATCTTGGAGGACTGATCGAAAAAAGACCTCAACTATAAACTGGAAATTAGCGTTTGGTACATTTCTGTATTGCACAGAATAGCACTGATACTTACTGCATCCTCAAGTATGTGTCTTGTACTCCTGGATTTTATTTTAAAAACTATATGCTTTATTTTGCCTTCATTTTCTGATATTAGCAGGTAAATGAATGCATTCTGTTGGTCACTGAAGACACTGTAGAGCATTTGAATGCATCTGGACAGTTTTAGAATTGCAATACTAAAGTCAATGTGTAAATAGGAACGCTCGCCCGTGATCTGATTGTGGATTGCATCAGAACATTGGTTATGAAGCTGGGGACTTCACCCTCAAACTGCAGATGTCAGGTCTTCTGTAGCACGGGTTCAAAATGCATGCCCTTACCAAGAGCATCCTCAAAACACTATGTAAAAGGCTTCATGCTGGTTTCAAAACCAGGAAGTAAAATTGGGCTTGTAAACCATTTAAATCACCTCTTTAAATCTGCAGCAAAGTCAAGAGCAATTTGTTCTCGGTTCAGTTAGGAAAATGTGCTGACTGCCCATGTAACAAGCTGATGCAGACAACAATTAGTTGGTGAACCAAGGACATTTTATTACTCTATTAAGCAACATACTAAGTGCAGCACAATTTGCAGCAGAAACAGATTACCAATGCATTGTTTCAAGAATTCACTTACCACATACCAACTTATGCAGTAAATACTGCTCATTTTAAAGTCAAATTTTACCAAATTTATGTGTATGCTGCCATTCTGTGCATTTACTGAAAGGTACAGCAAGTCTGTGCATCAATTCAGTTTTAAAAACTAGTGGTCCAAATATTAAATCATTTGCTCGTGTTGTTATTAATTATACAAAAAAGGTACAAAATGGAGAGAAATAAGAACTTTAATGATCTAATTAATGAGCTCAAAGGAAGCAACCCAGAAACTTTTCTGTTCACCTTACCTTTTTGCTCAACCCCCAGTCATCACTAAGCAAGTCATCCTCAAGATCACTGTAAGAAAGTAACAATAATTAATGTCTACCATTTAATTCACTGACCACTGCTATTCAGAAATGATATGCTAAAGCTGTACATTTACCATTTTGTGTAATCTCGTTTGAACTGGTTACATTACTAATACATGGGCAGCGCAGCATTTAAGTGGCTAATATTCTGATTCAACTAACATTTCACAGTAATACATAAAGTCACTAAAGTGCAAATTATGTATCCAGTATGAAAAGTTACATTTTTAAAAATGCATAAATGGCACACAAACTTAATTAAAGCAAGGAAAGAAGTGCCTCGAGTTCTGTTATGCAGTGATATAACACCTTGAAATGTACTAAAGCATCACAAGGTGCTACATGGGCGTAATCAGACAAAAACTGAGACAGAACTGAAGTAGTGTGCCTGAGGGCTAAATTAAAAGGCAGAATCACAAAGGTAAGAATCTTTGGATTACTACTACCTGAGCCATGAGCAAATTGGAACAGGGTAAATAAGATCAGAGAGAAAGGACAAGGCAATAGTGCAGGGTCGGATAGGGGTAATGATAACCAGAGTCTGACAGCGTACAATCATAAGATTGCACCAGTAAATAAGGTCAGATTAGGGAAAAATGTTAAAAAGACAGAATTAAAGGCTCTTTATCTGAATGCACGCAGCATTCGTAACAAGATGGATGAACTGATAGCACAAATAGAAATAAATCGGTATGATAGGATAGCCATTACAGAGACTTGGTTGCAAGGTGACCAAGGCTGGGAACTAAATATTCAAAGGTATTTGACATTTTGGAAGGATAGGAAGAAAGGAAAAGGAGGTGGGGTAGCTCTGTTAGGGGGGTCAGTGGCGTAGTGGTATTGTCACTGGACTAGTACCCAGAGGCCCAGGGTATTGCTCTGGGGACAAAAACAAGAAATGCTGGATTCACTCAGCAGGTCTGGCAGCATCTGTGGAAAGAGAAGCAGAGTTAACGTTTCGGGTCAGTGACCCTTCTTCGGAACTGACCCGAAACGTTAACTCTGCTTCTCTTTCCACAGATGCTGCCAGACCTGCTGAGTGAATCCAGCATTTCTTGTTTTTGTTTCAGATTTCCAGCATCCGCAGTATTTTGCTTTTATTATTGCTCTGGGGACATGGGTTCGAATCCCACCACAGCAGAAGATGGAATTTGAATTTAATTAATACATCTAGAATTAAAAGCTAGTCTAATGATGGCAATGAAACCATCTGGTTCACTAATGTCCTTTAGGGAGGGAAATCTGCTGTCCTTACCTGGTCTGGCCTACATGTGATTCCAGACCCACAGCAATGTGGTTGACTCTTACATGCCCTCTGAAATGGCCTAGCAAGCCACTCAGCTGTACCTAACCGCTACGAAGTCAATAAAAAGGAATGAAACCGGACGGACCACCCGGCATCGACCTAGGCACCGGAAACGACAACGGCAAACCCAGCCCTGTTGATCTTGCATAGTCCTCCTTACTACCATCTGGGGGCTTGTGTCAAAGTTGGGAGAGCTGTCCCACAGACTAGTCAAGCAACTGCCTGACATAGTCACACTCACGGAACCATACTTGACAGACAATGTCCCAGACACTGCAATCACTATCCCTGGGTATGTCCTGTCCCACCGTCAGGATAGACCCAGCAGAGGTGGCAGGACAGTGGTCTACAGTAGAGAGGGAGTTGCCCTGGGAGTCCTCAACATCGACTCCGGACCCCATGAAGTCTCATGGCATCAGGTCAAACATGGACAAGGAAACCTCCTACTGATTACCACCTACCGCCCACCCTCAGCTGATCAGTCAGTACTCCTCCATGTTGAACGGCACTTGGAGGAAGCACTGAGGGTGACAAGGGCACAGAACGTACTCTGGGTGGGGGACTTCAATGCCCATCACCAAGAGTGGCTCGGCAGCAACAATACTGACCGAGCTGGCCGAGTCCTAAAGGACACAGCTGCTAGACTGGGTATGCAGCAGGTGGTGAGGGATCCAGCAAGAGGGAAAAACATACTTGACCTACCCCAAATGGACTGCAGCGGTTCAAGAAGACAGCTCACTACCACCTTCTCAAGGGCAATTAGGGATGGGCAATAAATGCTGGCCTGGCCAGCGACGCCCACATCCCATAAAAGAATAAAAAAGGATGAGCAGTAGTGAAAAATGATCTTGGCTTGGAAGATCAAGATGTAGAATCAGTTTGGGTGGAGATAAGAAATAGCAAAGGAAAGAACGGAGTAGGTTATAGGCCCTCTAACAGTAGCCACACTGTAGGACAAAATATAAAATGAAGAAATAATGGGGGCTAGTAGGAAAGGTACTGTAATAATAGTGGGTGATTTTAATCTTCATATAGATTGGACTAAACAAACTATCTAAGGTAGCTTGGAGGATGAGAGCATAGAGCACATTAGGGACAGTTTCTTAGAATAATACATTCTGGAATCAACCTGGGAGCAGGCTATTTTAGACCTGGTAATGTGTAATCAGACAAGATTAATAAATTACCTAATAGTAAAGGATCCTCATAACAAGGAATTTCAGATTCCGTTTGAGGGTAAGTAGTTTGGGTCTGAAACTAGTATCTTAAACTTAAGTAAAGGCAATTACAAGAGTATGAAGACAGAGCTGGTTAAAGTGAACTGGGAAAATAAGTTAAAAGGTAAGACAGTAGACTAACAGTTGCAGATATTTAAGGAGATATTTCATAACTCTCCACAAAGATATATTCCATTGAGAAAAAAAGACCGAGAAGGATGCATCATTCCTGTCTAAGTAAGGAAGTTAAGGATGGTATCAAATTGAAAGAAAAGGCATACAATGCTGCAAAGATTACTGGTAGGCTAGAAGATTGGGAAAATATTAGAAACCAGAGGATGACTAAAAAAAATAAAAAGGGAGAAATTAGAGCATGAGAGTAAACTAGCAAGAAATATAAAAACAGACAGTAAAAGCTTCAACGAGTATATAAAAAGGAAGAGAGCAGCTAAAGTTGGTCCCTTAGAGGATAAGACTGGGGAATTAATAATCAGAAACAAGGAAATGGCAGAGACTTTGGACAAGTATTTTATATCTGTCTTAACAGTACGAGACACAAAAAGCATCCCAAGAATTGCAGAAAATCAAGAGGCAAAAGGCAAGGGCAAAACTTAAAACAATCACTATCACTAGAGAAAAAGTACTCGGAAAACTAATAGGACTGGGCTGACAAGTCCCTTGGATGCCTGCTGGCCTGCATCTGAGGGTCTTAAAAGAAATGGCTGCAGAGATAGTGGATGCATTGGTTGTAATCTTCAAAACTCCCTAGATTCTGCAAAGGTGCCAGTGAATTGGAAAATCGAAAATGTAACACCTCTATTCATGAAGGGGGGGGGGCGCGGTTGGCGGGGCAACAGAAAGCAGGAAACTATAGGCCAATTAGCCTAACATCTGTCATTGGGAAAATACTGGAATCCATTATTAAGGAAGTAGTAGCAAGACATTTAGAAAATCATAATGCATCAGGCAGAGTCAACATGGTTTTATGAAAGGGAAATCATGTTTGACAAATTTATTAAGAGTTCTTTGAGGATGTAACAAGTAGAGTGG
This sequence comes from Heterodontus francisci, assembly GCF_036365525.1. Classification (NCBI taxonomy): domain Eukaryota; kingdom Metazoa; phylum Chordata; class Chondrichthyes; order Heterodontiformes; family Heterodontidae; genus Heterodontus; species Heterodontus francisci. The sequence goes on from NC_090372.1 coordinate 197,967,623, forward strand.
ATAAAGGAGAAGCAGTAGATGTAGTTTATTTGGATTTCCAAAAGGCATTCGATAAGGATAAAAGGTTACTACACAAGAGATCATGGTGCTGGGGGTAATATATTCGCATGGATAAAGTATTAGCTAACAGGAAACAAAGAGTCAGGATAAATGGGCCATTTTCAGGTTGTCAAACTGTAACTAGTGGAGTGCCACAGGGATCAATGCTGGGGATCAACTATTTATGATCAACATTAATGATGTATGAAGGGACCGAGTGCACTGTAGCCAAATTTGCAGACGATACAAACATGGGTAGGAAAGCAAGTTGCGAGGACACAAAAGTGTCTGCAAAGAGATATCGACATGTTATTGAATGGGCAGAAATTTGGCAGATGGAGTATAATGTAGGAAAACGTGAGGCTGTCCACCTTGATAGAAAGAACAGAAAAGCAGAACATTTACATGGAGAGACTGCAGAATGCTGCACTGCAGAGGGATTTGGGGGTCCTTTTACATGAATCACAAAAAGTTGGCGTGCAAGTACAGCAACTAATTAGGAAAGCAAATGGAATGTTGGTCTTTATTGTAAGGGGAATGGAGTATAAAAGTAGGGATGTCTTGCTACTACTGTACAGGGCATTGGTGAGACCACACCTGGAATACTGCGTACAGTTTTGGTCTCCTTACTTAAGGAGGGATATACATGCATTAAAAGCAGTTCAGAGAAGGTTCACTAGATTGATTGCTGGGATGAAAGGATTGTCTGATGAGGAAAGATTGAGCAGGTTGGCCCTATATTCATTGGAATTTAGAAGTATGAAGGGTAATCTTATTAAAACATATGAGATTCTGAGGGGGCTTAACAGAGTAAATGCTGGTCAGATGTTTTCCCTCGTGGAAGAATCTAGAACTGGAGGCAGTTTCAAATAAGGGCTCTCCCTTTCAAGACGGAGATGAGGAGGAATTTCTTCTATGAAGGCTGTTACTCTTTACAATTCTCTTCCCCAGAGAGCAGTATAGGCTGGGTCATTCAACATATTCAAGGCTTAGTGGACAGATTTTTATCTACAAGGGAGTTAAGGGTTATTGGATGGGGGGAGGGAGGGTGCAAGTAGAGTTAAGGCCACAATCAGATCAGCCATGATCTTACTGAACGGCAAAGCAGGCTCAAGGGCCTGAATGGCCTACTTCTGCTCCTAGTTCTGATGTTCTCTCTCATGCTTGGTCAAAGAGGTAGGTTTTAAAGGAGCGTCTCAAAAGGAGGCGATATAGATAGCAAGTGAAAAGCTTTAGGAAAGGAATTTCAGACCTCAGGACTAGCCAGCTGAAGGCATGACTGTCAATGGTGGGGCAAAAGAAATGCGGGTTGCACAAAAGGGCAGAGTTGGAGGAATGCTGAGTTATCGTTGGGTTGAATGTCTGAAAAAGGTTACAGAGATAAGAAGCAAGGCCATAGAACGAATTGAAGTAGAGGATCAGAATTTTAAAATCATGGCACTGGTGAAGCTAGGGTTGTTACTAATTATCCAAAAAAAGGTATAAAATGGAGACAAAGGCGGCGGCGGGGAGGATTGATGAGGGTAGTGCAGTGGATGTGGTCTACATGGATTTTAGTAAGGCATTTGACAAGGTCCCACATGGCAGACTGGTCAGTAAAATGAAAGCCCATGGGATACAGGGGTATGTGGCAGTTGGATCCAGAATTGGCTCAGCAACAGGAAACAGAGGGTAGCAGTCAACGGATGCTTTTGCAAATGGAAAGCTGTTTCCAGTGGCGTTCCACAGGGCTCAGTGTTGGGTTCCTTGTTGTTTGCAGTATTATATACTATTGGTTTGGACGTAAATGTGGGAGGCATGACTGGGAAATTTGCTAATGACACAAAAATTGGCAATGTAGTTAATAGCGAAGAGGATAGCTGTAGACTCCAGAATGATATCAATGGTTTGGTTGAGTGGGCGGGAAAGTGGCAAATGGAATTCAATCCAGAGAAGTGTGAGGCAATGCATTTGGGGAGTGCAAATGAAGCGAGGGAATACACTATAAACAGGAGGATATTGAGAGGGGTGGTGGTGTTCCCATGCATTTGCTGCCCTTGTCCTTCTAGTTGGTAGAGGTCGCGGATTTGGACGGTGCTGTCTAAGGAGCCTTGGTGCATTGCTGCAGTGCATCTTATAGATGGTACACACTGCTGCCACTGTGCGTCGGTGGTGTAGGGAGTGAATGTTTATAGATGGGGTGCCAATCAAGCGGGCTGCTTTGTCCTGAATGGTGTGGAGCTTCCCGAGTGTTGTTGGAGCTGCACCCATCCAGGCAAGTGGAGAGTATTCCATCACACTCCTGACTTGTGCCTTGTAGATGGTGGACAGGCTTTGGGGAGTCAGGAGGTGAGTTACTCGCCTCAGGATTCCTAGCCTCTGACCTTCTAATCACGGTATTTACATGGCTACTCCAGTTCAGTTTCTGGTCAATGGTAGCCCCTAGGATGTTGATAGTGGGGGATTCAGCGATGGTAATGCCGTTGAACATCAAGGGGAGATGGTTAGATTCTCTCTTGTTGGAGTTGGTCATTGCCTGGCGCAAATGTTACTTGCCACTTATCAGCCCAAGCCTGGATATTGTCCAGGTCTTGCTGCAATTCTACACGGACTGCTTCAGTATCTGAGGAGTAACGAATGGTGCTGAACATTGTGCAATCATCAGCAAACATCCCCACTTCTGACCTTTTGATTGAAGGAAGGTCATTGATGAAGCAGCTGAAGATGGTTGGGCCTAGGACACTACCCTGAGGAACTCCTGCAGTGATGCCCTGGAGCTCAGATGATTGACCTCCAACAACTACAACCATCTTCCTTTGCGCTCGGTATGACTCTAGCCAGCGGAGGGTTTTCCCCGATTCCCACTGATCTCAGTTTTGCTAGGGCTCCTTGATGCCATACTCGGTCAAATGACACCTTGATGTCAAAGGCAGTCACTCTCACCTCTGGAGTTCAGCTGTTTTGTCCATGTTGGAACCAAGGCTGCAATGAGGTAAGGAGCAGAGTGGCCTTGGCGGAACCCAAACTGAGCGTCACTGAGCAGGTTATTGCTAAGCAAGTGCCCCTTGATGGCACCGTTGATGACATCTTCCATCACTTTACTGATGATTGAGAGTAGGCTGATGGGGCGGTAATTGGCCGGGTTGGGCTTGTCTTGCTTTTTGTGTACAGGACATACCTGGGCAATTTTCCACATTGCAGGGTAGATGCCAGCGTTGTAGCTGTACTGGAACAGCTTGGCTGGGGGCGCCGCAAGTTCTGGAGCACAGGTCTTCAGTATTATTGCCGGAATATTGTCAGGGCCCACAGCTTTTGCAGTATCCAGTGCCTTCAGTCATTTCCTGATATCACGTGGAGTGAATCGAATTGGCTGAAGTCGGACATCTGTGATGCTGGGGACTTCAGGAGGAGGACGAGATGGATCATCAACTCGGCACTTCTGGTTGAACATTGTTGCTGGGTGGGACGAGGTACACCAGTGGCAGAACACGCCCGATTTTCAACCCGTAAAATCAAAAATCTAACCCAAGCCTGCACTCCAAACCTTATGTTCATGCGGTTTCAGGTTAAACAAAAACATTTCTCTTCATTAAAAAGGTCATGAGAATTAACCATACATATACAAAGACTGAAACCTAGCTACACCACCAACTCACGGTGGGCAGACTCCAGTGGTATTTATGGATCGGTGATTTTCTAAATAAAGCTAAATCAATGCCTAGTAAATTTAGTATAGATCATTACATCAATACCCAAGTTTTAGCTTTTTGATTTTTTCTCCCTTTCATCCTCCCTTACACTTTCCACTCCAAGTTAACTTCAAAGGACATGCACGTGTTGTTTATTCCGATGCCCCTACTGTTTGTCTTGGAATCACTTTACCTCATTATCAAGTGGCCAAAAATCTCTCAACAAATCCATCGGCTATCTCTAACAATGGCTTTCTGAAGTTTACCAATATTTTGGCAAGCAAAATCTATGACCTCAAACTCTCCTCTAATAAAATAATTTTTGATGACTTCAGTAGTCAGTATCAGTATTTTAATATTTAGGAATCAATAATTTTTTTTAAAGCCCATTTCTATTAATAAGTTCTCGTCCCTCCTCAGGACATGAACAGTTAAGAATTGATACTCTCCCAAAATTTTCCAATGATTTCCACCCAAAAATCAGGTCCAGAGATCCTGTGCATTCCATCCACAATGTTAGCATCCACTGTGCTGTACATGCCATGCTGATATCACTGCTGAGATGCACAGACACCGGAGCACCTTAATTTTGGCAGAAAAAAAATGAAGACTGTCCTAATTGGATTTTTTTTTTACAAGGAGACCTGGATTATCTTTACATAACGCTATGAACGCTATTTTAACACTGCAGCAAATTTCTGTTTTTCATTCCTATTTAGGTATAGAGCAATGGCAACATTGGCAGGTACTACATTGATAGTTCCCTTAAAACATAGGTCAATCAGATCATACATCAAGGCAACGTGAGAGATGATCAAAATTATGAGGGGGGGTCTAGACACAGTAGGTAGAGAAACTAATCCCACTGGCAGAAAGGTCACAAACCAAAGGAGACCAATTTAAGGTGAATGGCAGAAGAACCAAAGGCAACATGAGGAAAAACTTTTTATGCAGTGAGTGGTTAGGATCTGGAATGCACTAAGAGTATGGTGGAGGAAGATCCAATCGTGGTATTCAAAAGGGAATTGGCTAAGTCCTGCAAATTTCTCTGTTCAGGTGCTAATGAATAAGGGACAGGGGAACAGGATTATCTGAGTTGCTCTTGCAGACAGCCAACATGAACATAACAGGCCAAATGGCTGTACTGTAACCAGTCTATGATTTTCTGACCCATGTCCTGCTCTAACGCATTCCGCGCCAGGCCTAAAAACTGTAGAACTCTTCATCCTCTCAGTCTTCCATTTCTGTTAGGATTTTCTGTGTTTGGGCGGCACAGTGGCGCAGTGGTTAGCACCGCCGCCTCACAGCTCCAGCAACCCGGGTTCAATTCTGGGCACTGCCTGTGTGGAGTTTGCAAGTTCTCCCTGTGTCTGCGTGGGTTTCCTCCGGGTGCTCCGGTTTCCTCCCACAAGCCAAAAGACTTGCAGGTTGGTAGGTAAATTGGCCATTATAAATTGCCCCTAGTATAGGTAGGTGGTAGGGAAATATAGGGACAGGTGGGGATGTGGTAGGAATATGGGATTAGTGTAGGATTAGTATAAATGGGTGGTTGATGGTCGGCACAGACTCGGTGGGCCGAAGGGCCTGTTTCAGTGCTGTATCTCTAAACTAAACTAAACATAACCCACACTTGGCAACAACTAATCACGACTTCTAAATTACCATGCAAGTTCCTTTACTCAATCTTGATGACGTCCAGTACCATATGCCTTGCCCTTTCACACTGTATCTACATGTTTTATTTTAAAAAACAAATCAGTAGAAAGATACGGAAATCTTCTGCCTACATAGTTAGCTTAAAAAAAAAGTTACAATTAGTCTGTGCCACAGTAGATAAAGTTACTGGCATGAGTAAATTCCAGTCATTGCTGAGTTACCTCATGTCAGCCAAAGCCCCAGTTGTTATAATTAGCCTCTGGCCCTCTGAGCTAGCAATGGAAATTACCATAAAATATCCCTGCTCCCAATTACTAGCCATTAATTCTTGCTGGAAAGTGGTCACGTGTAAGATTAGGTTGAGGATAAAATTAAACTCATTTATGATATCTTCCATAGTTAAATATCACACTGACATTCATTTTAGATTGAGGCAAACAAAATGGCCATTGGATGAAGTACCAAAGGATTACAGGCACCAGTGGAACTGTACCCCAGCAACAGTCTACCCCTCAGGAGCAGAAAAAATTGAGAGAACACAGAAAGAGGAAAAAACATTTCTCCCATCCCATATGTTCTCAATTACGTCCTGTTTATTGTTAATCAACCGTTAGGCTGAGCGCCCGCCCTTTTAAATTGTATTTAATATTAGCCTATATTTATTGGATTCAGAATTAGAGACTGATCTAAACTGAGGGCTTCCAAGGTATATCAAAAATAGCAACTGTCTAACTTAAAGGTTCTTTTGGAATCCCTTCATCCAAGTCGGGGTACAATTACTGTCACGATGTATTATTCCAGAACTAGCAGAGACCCATAAAACATTTGCAGGGAAATTCATATCTTTATTGCAACAGTACTTATTTAAATCCCCATCACATTCCATCCTGCCCATGCCATCATTCTCGTGTCATACCTTTCATCTCCCTCATATCATCCCCATCCCATCCACCATTCCATCCCTCCCATGCATTTCCCATCCAGCTAATGCAGTTCTTCCCCCACCCCCACCCCACCCCTCCGTGTAGTCTGCACCAACCCAGCATCATCTCGTGCCTTCCCCCCCACAACCAACAGCGCTCCCACCCCCCGATCCCCATCCCGCCACAGTAACTTTGTTGTTGGGCTTCTCTCATCTTCTATTGTTCTTTTTCTCGACCAAACCGTAGCCCCCCCACCCCCAAAATCATTAGCAGTCGCACGTGTTACACGCTCCAATCCTCCGCACGTCCCATGTGCTTTCACATTTGCCAGGCTCCACCCACCAACCAAACAATGGGGGCAGCACAGTGGCTAGCACCGTAGCCTCACAGCTCCAGGGACCCGGGTTCGATTCTGGGTACTGCCTGTGCGGAGTTTGCAAGTTCTCCCTGTGACCGCATGGGTTTTCGCCGGGTGCTCCGGTTTCCTCCCACAGCCAAAGACTTGCAGGTGATAGGTAAATTGGCCCTAGTGTAGGTAGGTGGTAGGGAATATGGGATTACTGTAGGGTTAGTATAAATGGGCGGTTGTTGGTCGACACAGACTCGGTGGGCCGAAGGGCCTGTTTCAGTGCTTTATCTCTAAAATAAATTTTAAAAATGCAAACAGACAAAAACTGCATATTGTTTATAGATAATTCTCTCCTGCTCTCCCATTGTTGGAAATGTTTCCAATAACTATTCTCTCTTCTTTTCACCCACCACCACCCCAGGTGCCCAGCTGAATTGCTACCAAAGGAAGAAAAACTGTTTCTTCTGGTGAGAACAAAAAAGTTTTCAAGTTAGTAATAAAATTTGTATTGTTGAAGTACAGGTTTGCAACAATTATCAATTTTCACTCATTTCAAACTGAAGTCTTTGTATTGCAATTGATATATGTTATACTATACAACTAGAAAGAACGAACATTCATCTAGAACCTTTCACATTATCAGAATGTCATAAAGTGCTTTGCAGCCACTGGAGTACTTTTTTTGGGAAATGTAAGGTAGGCAAACACATTAGTCAATTGGCACAGCACAGTGCCATAAGTAGCGGTAATAAACGGCCAGTTAATTTGTTTTAGTGATGGTGGTTGAGGGAGATCATGAGAATTCCCCTGCTAAGGAATCGTTCTACTCTACCAGAGAGGGTGGGCGGGCCTTGATGATGGATATCTCATCCATAAGTACTCGATTGGAGTGTCAGCTTATTATATTCTCCAGTGCTGCGCATAAATCTATGACTTTCATGAAGAGACGGGTGCTTCCACTGAACCAAGGCTGACACCAAACACTTAAAACTATGTTAGTTCCTGGTAACTCTTAAATTTTCCTTCTTCTGCAATGCTGTCTTTTCCTTAAAGCAGACTCATATTAGCATACTGTTCCATTAGTGCCAGGCATCCTCCAACACCTCACCCAAATTTGGACCGGAGTTGTGACTGCCACCAAGTTATTCAACTGTGAGGATATCACAGCACAGTATAGTCCAGTCCTATCCATACCTGACATACACACAGCAGGTGAAACTATGGATTGCAATCAGTAGCAAGAACTGTGGCAGACTTTCTGCTTCACTAACCCCGTGGTCCCAAGCCAATTATAGCATTCCTAACTGCTCCTTCAGCTGAAATGAACTAACTCAGCTGACAGCAGGCATCAGCCCTGGGACTTTCCTGTGTAGTTCTTTCCAGTCCCTTCACTGTCACAAGGCCAAAAACCTGGAACTCCCTCCCTAACAGCACTGTGGTTGTACCTACATCACTTGGAATGCAGCGGTTCAAGAAGACAGCTCACCACTATCTTTTCAAGGGCAATTAGGGATGGGTGATAAATGCTGGCCTTGCCTGCGATGCTCACATCCCATGAACAAATGAAAGAAAATGCTACCCTCGGGAGTTTATTTGTCTATTCTGCCATTAGAGATCAAATTATATTTTTTGCAAAAGTTGATTTGAAGATGATTAATACTTCTGCTACCCTTTCCACCCCTGCAATTTTAAACATGGGCTGATTATGCAGGCTGCAGTTGCACGTTCTCTGAACTATTTGCATTTCACAGATGACACTGGGTGAAATATGATCTGGCATATTGAGAAACCAAATGTCAAATTCAGTGATTACAGGAGCACAGAAAAATCCCGTCTTATTATTGATGTTAAGTAATTACAGATTTTAGAACAAAACTGTAGTAATTACTCATTTATTAATCTTTTTATCTGGACACCACACAAATAGTCCAATGTTGGCACTGACAGCTGCTGCTAGCATTAATAGGAAACACACCAGAGGAATTGAAACAATCTTTACAAATGTACAATAACTTCAGAACTAATCTCATGCACAGACAACAAAAGGTGTATTTTTACTGTACCGAGCAAACGGAATATCCCTTAGGTTCACTTAGGGTTTAGAGCACTGACTGATATGGGCTCTTCCAATATCTAATTTGACTTCCTGGGTTTAAATGTTGTGAAGACTGGATATCCTTGCATCGTGATGCCTGTGATAATTTACAAGAAATATACACACGACAATCCATTACATTTAAAAGCAATTAAAAATATTTCCGACATTACCCTCGGAAGGACACCAACTGTTCAAAAGATTTTTGCTTAAATTTGCAAATACATATATACTTGCTGGTAACATTTCAGCTTTGCCCTCATGTTCCAGTGCACATCTGAAGCTGAACTGCAGAAGAGCACTGTTACACAGCAGTCTGGGATTTACAGTTCTGGTGTGCAACTACCAGCATTTAGGGGTTTGACTTTCAACTCCAGTGCAATCTACTCAGATCACTGGCCCAAATCTCCACCCACACCCAAATTCAACGTTTTAGTACAGCGTGACCACCTTGCTATGACACTAAAGCCAATGAGTGAATGCACCATACATTCCCTAGGTTTGACATCATAGGATCCCTTTAATGAGATTAATGCTTTCTAAATTTAGCAGATAGGCATTAAACCCGATCCAATTAGATTATTGCCTTCTAAATTTAGCTGTTCGGCATCATCAAATCTTTCCAGCATAATTGATCCTCTTGTAAATGCTCTCAAATATACATGGCATGCAGTCAGGTAAAGAAAGTAAACTGGGACGAAAGATAGTCTGGTTCCTCACTAGCCTTGAGATTAGTGCATGTGATCAGAAAATGTAATTACTGTATTTCAACACAACAGCGCTCATGGCTCAATTGAGATAGTACCCTTTCTCTTGTCAGTTCTTCAACCATCTAACTATGCTGACATAGTAACAGGACTACGAAAAGCAAATGTTACTCAGAAAATGATTAGTGTTTTAACTGTTCACTATAACTTTGTTTTAACAAAGTCTTTGGATTCAAAGCATCTTGCATGTTTTAATGAAATGCACTCAAAAGCAAATATGCAGCCAAATAAAATGAAATACAGGAAAACACCAGAGTTTAAACAAAACTGTGCCACAGTTTTTAAAAACAGATTTACTTGCATGAAAGTTTACATTGCCTCTTCAAAGACAACACTTTAAAAATATCACATATATGCTTTGATTAGATCAATTGAGGCCAAATCATTAAATATATTCAACAAAGAGTTCGATATAGTTCTTAGGGCTAAAGGAATCAAGGTATACAGGGAGAAAGCAGGCGTTTAGATGATCAGCCATGATCGTATTGCATGGTGGTACAGGCTCGAAGGGGCAAATGGCCTGCTCCTATTTTTCTATGTTTCCATGTACAGGTTATATCATGGTAGCTCCAAAATAAATCTGCAGAATCAGAAACCAGTACCTGACTAAGCCTCTCATCTTGTTTTTTCTTTACATGTAGGAAGTGCGTTGAACAAGCATCAAACACAGATGTTTATTGGAGCATTCTGCAAAAGGTCACTACAAAAGCTGAGTAACCACCAACTGACACTGAAGGAAATTAATGAGTCCACAAGACAATCATCCATAGTCTGCTAAAATAAACTGGTCTCAATAATGCTTTTTAAAGCTCATTCCTTTTTTAAAAAAACCTAATTCTCTCCCCTTCCTCTCCCAAAAGTGTTCGCTTTTGCTGGGATATAATTCCATGAGTGCCAACAGCCCTCCAGTATCTAACAGTGAGAGCTATCTGATCATGTCCTTGCATAAAATAAACACAAACACACTTTCCAGCAGCGGTCTCTTGGTAGCGACTAGGAATGGCACCCTTGCTTATTTTTCCCTTTCCTGCCCGGGGTAGAGGCCATTGGCAGCACTTCTGCTACGGGCCAAGTGCTGGAAATGGGATTAGAATAGATGGGTGCTTGATGGCCGGCATGGACATGATGGGCCGAAGGACCTGTTTCTGTGCTGTATAACTATGACTTTTATTGCAAAGGTACACATCTGAAACATCATACCCTGCCTTTTCTTTTTACAGATGCTAACTGCTGGGCATTTCCAGCATTTTCTGTTTTTAATTTCAGATTTACAGCGTTATATTTTCCTTTTAATTTTTCCATTTGAGTGTCAGCTTTGGCTCAGTTGGTAGCACTCTCGTCTGAGACTCAAGGTTCTGAGTTCAAGTCCCATTTCAGGACTTGAGTCAAAAAAACCAAAGCTGACACTCCAGTGCAGTACTGAGGGAATCTTTCTCTTATTTGCATCCACTTTGTGAGCAACCAGGAAACTGTGCCCAAAATGCACTTGAAATTGTGCTATTTTTTTCCAATTTGAACTTATTTTTCAAGTTTCTGTTCAAATTAATTTGCATCTTTCCAATGCAAAATTTTTCCTTGGATCAGTGCAACAGAGCAGCATAGTCAAGCATGGGTGTAGCTCATTTACACTTTAAAATTCCTCAACTTCTGCTGATTAGGACAATTCCACCTAAATTGTGCTGATATGACAAGTGGAAACTCAACCCCAATATCTGCAGTTCATTAACATTCAATGAATTAAACTGTGTTGTGGACTCATTAACCATGTCTTTAGAATGCAATGCTTATGTCATTATAATCAAATTTCGAAAGGCTATTACAAATTTCCACAGATCCATTCCTGTATGGGAACATAGGAAATAGGAGCAAGAGTAGACCATTTGGCCCCTCAAGCCTGCTCCGCCATTTAACGAGATCATGGTTGATCTTCTACCTCAATGCCATTTTCCTGCACTATCCCCATATCCCTTGATATCATTAGTATCTGGAAATCTATCGATCTCAGTCTTGAACATCCTCAATGACTGAGCCTCAACAGCCCTCTGGGGTAGAGAATTCCAAAGATTCACCACCCACTGAGTGAAGAAGTTCCTCCTCATCTCAGTCCTAAATGGCCTCCCTGGTTCTAGACACCCCCAGCCAGGGGAAACATCCTTCCTGCACCCACCCTGTCGAACCCTGTAAGAATTTTCTATGCTTCAATGAGATCACCTCTCATTCTTCTAAACTTTAGAGAATATAGGCCCAGTCTCCTCAATTTCTCCTCATAGGACAATCCTTCCATCCCAGGGATCAGTCTGGTGAACCTTTGTTGCACTCCCTCCAAGGCAAGTATATCTTTCCTTAGCTAAGGAGACCAAAACTGTACTTTTGGACCTAAACCAACTGAAATATTCCAGTTAAAATCAAATGGGTGGAATATAACAGTAATACTTTGAGAGGTTAGTGTCAAAAACTAGGCAGCTCCCATGACTTAATGCTACCTCATAGCCCAGTGAGTAAGCAGTAGACAGAAAGAGTACATTCAATTAAATTAATCATGAAATGCCTCACAGGAGAAAGTAATCCAAGTTTAGATTAGATTAGATTAGAGATACAGCACTGAAACAGGCCCTTCGGCCCACCGAGTCTGTGCCGAACATCAACCACCCATTTATACTAATCCTGCACTAATCCCATATTCCCACCAAACATCCCCACCTGTCCCTATATTTCCCTACCACCTACCTATACTAGTGACAATTTATAATGGCCAATTTACCTATCAATCTGCAAGTCTTTTGGCTTGTGGGAGGAAACCGGAGCACCCGGAGAAAACCCACGCAGACACAGGGAGAACTTGCAAACTCCACACAGGCAGTACCCGGAATCGAACCCGGGTCCCTGGAGCTGTGAGGCTGCGGTGCTAACCACTGCGCCACTGTGCCGCCCGAGGTTTCCTTAAATTCAATCATCCTTGCATAACTCACTCAATGGGCCATTACATCCACAATAACAAGATGCAGCATTGCATACAATTGTAAACTCTTAACTTGCTTGGAAAACCTCCCAAACTTGACACAAGTACTGACAATTGCTTATATGTTCAGTCATGGGACGTGAGTGTCACTGGCAAGGCCAGCATTTACTGTCTAGTGGCTAGAGGGATCACTACCCTAAACTGCCTAATTGCCAGTGAGCCACCTTTTTAAAGGCGAGCCTCCTTTTTAAATTGCTACCACGATTTTTATAATTAAACAGAGGCTACATTTCTAAAATTACTTCTTTGGTTGTAAAACATTATAGGACATCCTGAAGTCATGAAAGGCACTGTATAAACTTGTGGCAGAATTATCATGGGCAATTGAGAACGCGAATAGGAGCATGAATTATGTAGTTCCTTTACAGTTATGCTGGTTTCATTATCTAGGGAAATGGCAGAAAAATTAGGCAGAACTGTCAGAATATTAAATACATGCAATAATGATCAATACAGTGATTATATACAAGAAATGTGTTAGATAAGGAAACTGATATAATTTTTGCCTCACCAACTACTAGCCTCATTCTCATAGCTGAGTATCACATAAGGATTTAGATGCACACTATCCTGATAAATATTTCTGACTCATTCTTGCAAAGTCTTATAGCGTAGGAAATGCCCAAAAACAACTTTTACATTTCTTTTGCAAAAGGGACTTTCTTTTTAACAAAAACCTTTCACATGCAATTTTAGCATAAACATCAATCTAATTACAGCAAACAAAATCCTGTACAAAATTTTTCCATTTTATTTTTGTCCTAACTGCACAAGAATGAATATAAATGTTTAACTGGTTTAACACAGAAGCATTTTATCGCCAGGTGACATTACAAGACTAGCTGATGTCTCGGAACCTGCACTTTTAGTGTTCGCAGAGGTATAACTCCTGGACAAAGTATCAATATATTTAAGCTAACTTACACAAACCCTGGGCCTGTACACCAAGGATATAAAACTGGCAAATCTAAATTACATCAGTATCGATACAAATGCAAGTCATGTTGTAACATCACAAATCGCTTACAGATGCATGTACTTCACACCAGGATGCATTTTGCAATCATCCATATCTCCTGCCATGGTGTAAACAGAGAGCTGAAGTTATTCTAGCTGATACTTCAACCCAATTGTTCCAAAACAACTTCAGCTACCAGCATAACTTATGAATTTTTTGGCCTTCATATACTTAGATTTTGCAAACATACAGGAAAACCATAAAGCAATGAAAATTTTTCATAAACAAGAGTCTGTTATTCAAGAAAGTGTCACATAGCACTATGAAACCATGTCATTATATTGTCAAATTCTCAGTGCAATTTTAATAGAACACCACTAAATCCACACACTGTTACAACAATACAAACTTAACACTGATAGCTATCAAGTTGGAAGAGTAAATGACACGATCTTTTTTTTTCTTTGGCCTCCTTATCTCGAGACAATGGGTAAGCGCCTGGAGGTGGTCAGTGGTGTGTGGAGCAGCGCATGGAGTGGCTATAAAGGCCAATTCTAGAGTGACAGGCTCTTCCACAGGTGCTGCAGAAGAAATTGTTTGTCGAGGCCGTTAGACAGTTGGCTCTCCCCTTGCGTTTCTGTCTTTTTTCCTGCCAACTGCTAAGTCTCTTCGACTCGCCACACTTTAGCCCCGCCTTTATGGCTGTCCACCAGCTCTGGCGAACGCTGGCAACTGACTCCCACGACTTGTGATCAATGTCACAGGACTTCATGTCACGTTTGCAGACGTCTTTAAAGCGGAGACATGGACGGCCGGTGGGTCTGATGCCAGTGGCGAGCTCGCTGTACAATGTGTCTTTGGGGATCCTGCCATCTTCCATGCGGCTCACATGGCCAAGCCATCTTAAGCGCCGCTGACTCAGTAGTGTGTATAAGCTGGGGATGTTGGCCGCCTCGAGGACTTCTGTGTTGGAGATACGGTCCTGCCACCCGATGCCAAGTACTCTCCGGAGGCAGCGAAGATGGAATGAATTGAGACGTCGCTCTTGGCTGACATACGTTGTCCAGGCCTCGCTGCCATAGAGCAAGGTACTGAGGACACAGGCTTGATACACTCGGACTTTTGTGTTCCGTGTCAGTGCGCCATTTTCCCACACTCTCTTGGCCACCACCTGTTTTAAACGTTCGTCAACTTTCTGCTCACCAGCATTTTTTTTAAACTGGCTCAGAGGGGTTACTAAACTCCAACATTAAGCATCTGAATCAGACCAGCAATTGTTAACTATAGCAGTAAACTAATTAAAACTGTTTTGAATTACTGCTCCATTTGTGAATTATTTTCACGGAATAGAATCATGGAAATATAAGGCACAGAAGTGGGCCATTCGGCTCATCATGCCTGCTCTTTGAAAGAGCTGTGGTGCTTAGTCCCACCTTTCCTTGCTTACAATTACTCCCCGGCATTACTGCCCGCCAAGAGAATGGGCAATCAGCTAAAATAACCTATGCTTCTGCCAATACCACCCAGCAAAGAGTCTCTAGATGTACAAATTGGTTGGGGATGACTCATCCCTTAATATTTTACCTTTCTTTTCCCCCCAGTGAGCATAAAGAAATCCAAAAACCTGATTAGGGAGACCGATTTTGTCAAGAGAGCAGCTATTAGTCATCTTAGGCTGATGGTCTCTATTGTGAGTGATCAGACCAAGGCAATCAACCACACAGAAGATATTGCTAACTGAGGCTTCTGGGACCAAGCCTGCATGACTACCAATAGGGTGGACCCTACAGCAGCTAACATGATCAATAATTTCCTTACCTGTGCATCAGAAATCAAAAAAGCTGAAGCTAGATGCTCATGCATTAAGCAGCAGCCTATTAAATGCAGTGGAGAGTTGGGAGACATAAACATAGGGTCTTTAGAGTTTTACTTTCAGCTTCTTCAAAGCAATCAACAGCTGCTGAAAAGATAGATTATGATGCAGCATGCTAGGCCAAAAGGATCTTGAGAGATGAAGTGGGATCTGTGAGCTGATTCATTCACAAGGGGATGCAATTACACAATCATACTACTTAAGTGGTTTTTGTTACCTAAAGCTAGCAATGGTTAAAAGGGTTCCTTTGCGCTTGTGTGAAAGACTGCCAAGACCAGTGCTCCATGAGATAATGCCAGAGGCCTGGATAGAATACTATAGCTAGTTGCTAGTCAACCCCAACAGTAAGCACCCAACTGCATGGAGCTTGGAAAAGCAGGTGGAAGTCCCTGAAGGACTGAAGGCCTTAATGAGCAAATTCAATGGAAAGAAATGTATTTTCAAAGAAAAAGCAAAGTCTAACATCTTAGCATCCAATTAAAGGGAAATTTCTCCACAGTCATATTTTATGCTAGTTTACCATTTGCTGGTAACAGAAGCATTTGTGAATCATTTGCTTAAAAGAGAGTAATTCAGAATTTTGCAAATGATTTACAAGAATAAAATTCTTGAGCTACCTGTCCCACTCTTCATTGGTTGTTCGCCTTCTCCGAAATCTCTCAGCGCCTGGTTTATCAAGCTGGTCAAATTCATCTTCTACAGAAGCAAAAAAGTAAAGATTTAGTTTACCAATCAAAAGTCATTCCACCACAGAAATACTACCACTTTAACGTATACATTGTACTGACAAGTGCTAAACTTAAGATCTTAATTTTTAAGTTACTTTTTGTGGTCAAGATAAGAAATTATCAGTGTTGGAATATTGCTCAGTGATAATTGTCTACAATAAAGTCTATTATTGACAAAGGAACCATTTGTACATGAAATGGTTGCAAAGGAACCACTGTACAAATATCAGCTGAGCAACACAAACTCTAGGCCCTATTTTACTGTTTACACCAACAATTAGTCTGTTTGATGCCCACTTAATGTAATACCAAGAATACAAAATTTAATGGAAAGGGACAGCAACTCAAACCAATTCATGACTAATGTAAACGAATGAGGACACAAGTATGCAATTTGCCTCAAGCAAGGTTAGCAATTAAACAAAATCTTGTGTTTAAAACCTGCATCATGTAGTGTGGTGCTTCCAATATATTATGTGGGACAGACCATGGCCAAATCTGCACACCATGAGTTACTGTGAGCCATCAGAAGAACTGTATACCACCACTGACCATGACCCAACCCCGCCACACCCTCCCCCAACCCCCCCCCCAAGTCGTCTCTGACAACCTTCATCAATATCACTCTTGCCAAGTCCCCCACCATGAACATCCGGATAGGTTTATGGTTAGTCGTGACCTATCTAGACCAGCCACATAAATACCAGAGCATAAGCTAGGTTCTCTTCAATGAGTGACTCATTTCTTGACCCCCTCGAAGCCTATCCAACATCTATAAGGCTCAAGTCAGGACTTTGCTGGAATCCTTACCATTTACCTGCATGAATGCTGCCACAACACACAAGAACTTGACAACATACAGAACAGGACTAACATTTTTAAATAAACTGAAGATATTTTTCTTCCCCAAATGCATACTAACCAGAATATGTTTAAACTATCACTGTGGATTTTTTAAAAGATAAATGTTAAATGAAACCAGTATGAAATGGGTATATGGCACAAAACCACACACTTTAAGAAAAGTAACTATATTCAGATCTGTCACTAACTCTAATGTTCTTCCAGTGTACACTATAAATATAAGTGACACTTAAAACATAGTGCATCCAAGCTACAATTTTAATACCATTGCTCAAGTTCCATTATAAATTCAGAATCAAAGATCAATCTGACTTGAGAGCAGCAGTACAAAGTTCAATGGAGCAGAAAGCTCAGTATAACTCTGCTTTATAATTGTGCAGAGCTTTCTGAGCAGAGCAGCAGCTAAAGCCAGGCAATGTATAAGGTAGTCTGCCTGTCTAAGATGGCTAATTGTCAAATAAAAACATTAGATATGTTTGACTTGCTGTCACTTTTTTAAAACAGTATTTATATAGTCAGAGTCATAGTTATACAGCACAGAAACGGGCCCTTTGACCCATCGTGTCCGTGCCAGCCATCAAGCACCTATCTATTCTAATCCCATTTTCCAGTGCTTGTCCCGTAGCCTTGTATGCTATGGCGTTTCAAGTGCTCATCTAAATACTTCTTAATTGTTGTGAGGGTTCCTGCCTCTACCACCCCTTCAGGCAGTGTGTTCCAGATTCCAACTTTTCCTCAAATCCCCTCTAAACCTCTCGCCCCTTAACTTAAATTTATGCTCCCTGGTTATTGACACCTCCGCGAAGGGAAAAAGTTTCTTCCAATCTACACCCCTCATAATTTTGTATACCTCAGTCAGGTCCCCCCTCAGCTCTAAGGAAAACAACCCTAGCCTATCCAGTCTCTCTTCATAGCTGAATTGCTCCAGCCCAGGCAACATCCTGGTGAATCTCCTCTGCACCCACTCCAGTACAAACACAGCTTTCCTATAGTGTGGCACCAGAACTGTACACAGTACTCCAAGCTGTGGCCTAACTAGCATTTTATACAGCTCCATCATAACCTCCCTGCTCTTATATTCTATGCCTCGGCTAATAAAGCCTCCCTAACCACCTTATCTACCCATGCTGATGCCTTCAGTGATCTATGGACAAGGACACCAAGGTCCCTCTGACCTTCCTAGGGTCCTACTATGCATTTGATATTCCCTTGCCTTGTTAGTCCTCCCAAAATGCATCACCTCACACTTCTCAGGATTAAATTCCATTTGCCACTACTCTGCCCATCTACATCGTCCTGTAATCTAAGGCTTTCCTCCTCACTATTTACGACACCATCAATTTTCCTGTCATCTGCGAACTTACTGATCATACCTCCTGTATTCACGTCTAAATCATTAATGTACACTACAAACAGCAAGGGTCCCAGCACCGATCCTTGCAGTACACCACTGGTCACAGGCTTCCAATCGCAAAAACAGCCCTCGACCATTACCCTCTGCCTCCTGCCACTATGCCAATTTTGGATCCAATTTGCCAAATTGCCATGGATCTCATGGGCTCTTACCTTCTTAACCAACCAATCTCCTATGTCGGACCTTATCAAAGCCTGACTGAAGTCCATGTAGAATAAATCAACTGCTTTACCCTCATCTACACATCTAGTCACCTCCTCGAAAAATTCAATCAAATTTGTTAGACATGGTCTCCCCCTGACAAAGCTATGCTAACTATCCTTGATTAATTCCTGCCTCTCCAAGTGGAGATTAACCCTGTCCCTCAGAATTTTTTCCAATAATTTCCCTACCGCTGATGTTAGACTCACTGGCCTGTAATTACCTGGTTTATCCCTGATACCCTTCTTGAATAATGGTACCACATTCGCTATCCTCCAGTCCTCTGGCACCTCTCCTGTAGCCAAAGAGGATTTGAAAATTTGTGTCACAGCACCTGCTATTTCCTCCCTTGACTCACATTACAGCCTGGGATACATCTCATCTGGGCCTGGGGATTTATCCACTTTTAAGCCTGCTAAAACAGCTAATACTTCCTCCCTTTCAATACTAATTTGTTCGAGTATATCACAATCCCCCTCCCTGATCTCTACACCTACATTGTCTAATTCCTCCTCCTCAACACCTACAAGATTCACATGCGTTACTTTCTCTTTACTGGACAACTATCAGACCCAGGAGAGTCTTGGTACGGTCCTAGATATTTAGTTTTAGAGCTTAAATTTCAGTGCTTCATACTGAAAAAAATGAATATGCTGCAATAAGTTTGAAGAAAGGGAAAACAGTAGGAGGGAAATTAAGGCCAAAGATCAAAATATTCCATAGATATACAGTCAACTGCTCAAATGGATCACTATTAATACTGACTTTTGGAAACTCGGGATTCCTCAAAACACTATGAATAAGATATACTGGCAGACAACTGCAGCTCTTTGTTCTTATAGTTTTTCCATTAAACATTAACTGAAATGATATTTTCCCCAAAACCATTGCTTTTACATTATTTTTGCTTGCTCTCCAAACTCATCCATAAAAATGTGTGGATAGTAGCCTGCCTTTTTTTAAAGATTTCATCCACAAATTATTTGTGGGGATGGGGGAAGGTTCCAAAACAGAGCAGGGCAAAAATTCTAGAACTAAACAACTCCTTTTTCTTTATTATTTTCACAAATACACGATGATTTAACATATAAAGGGTACACTGTTTCCCTTTAATCTGCACATAAACATACCTAAAGCTGTTAACATTTCTCAGCACTTTAGTTTAATAAAATACTCTACACTGCCAGTTGGTTAAAAAATGCAACTCATGAATCCTATGGAATATACTTACAACATGTTTTTGTGCTAGCAACCATGGAACACAGATTTTATTTTGTCTTATCGCCTGATACTCAGAAAGACACAAAAAATGCATTTTCTAGCAATTTGAATTAAACATGAATTTAATTGTTATAAATGTAATGACTGATTTGGAGCCTTCACTTTATTAACAATTACAGCTGACATCTGATAAGATTAAACAGTTCATAAATAGCTGTAATCACCCAGATTTGGCCATTTAAAGCAGTGTCCCTAAAAGCTCAGGCCAATTTAGAACCTAAACATCAAAACTGTGCTGCAGACTACCAAGAGTAGCACAAAAGATCTAACATAAAAACAGAAAATGCTGAAAACCATAGATCTGCTAGGTCTTATATAGTTTCATGATATAAACCGCTCCAGCCAATACCATGACTGAAAAATGAGAGAAAGAAAAATCAAGTAGTAGTGATGAAATAAATACAAAATACACAAGTAAGAAATTGGTGTTTTTGATAGCAAATAGTAAACATTAGTAGTTTTCAAAAGAGGTACACTGGCCAACTCTTCATCTCACAATCTTGATGAGTCAAGAAAACAGAAAGCTTTAGTAACATTGGGTGTTAAATAGTGATAAAGGCTGTAAATGGAGGAGGGGGTTGGGGAGGAGAAAGAGATCAGTCCGAAGGGGACCCAGCAATGAAGACTGCGGCCAACAACACACCACCCGTACCAGAATTCAATCAAACCACAGCCCATCCCCCTCCTTCTATTCGGTGGGGGAAGAGGTGGGATTGGAGATATTCGCTGATCAAACTGTTAATCCCGCAGCAGCATCAAGCGAGGCAAACGCGGTTCAGCAGCACCGGCCTCCAGGACCGATGCAAACAACCATCCTGGACTGACTCGGCCAAGGCCGGCGCCTGACCCAGGTTTGGGCCTCTCATTTTCCCATACCGGGCTTCGGCCTACGCATCACCGACAGCCTTACCGAACTATTTATCATTGCAATGACTTGTTTTCACGACCTGAACCTGCGATTGGGAAATTACCTTGTGCGTTGCAGGCCATCGTGCAGCGATTCTATTAAGTCGACAGTCGGAGTTGCATTAACCTGGATTCACTTCGTCGAGGAGCCGAGATGAAAAAATGAAAAAAAAAACGATTTAAATATTTCGCTTTTTTTTCTTTTCCCCCCTCCTCCACTCGTCTCGAGAGAGAGGGTAAATCACAACATGGCGGAATGGCACTGTGCCCGTGCAGCATCACGGTATACTGGAAGACACCTCTGCCGCCGCGCATGCGTGCGGAAGCTAGCTGTATTGTGTTTAGTTGAAGGCTTTGCTCTGGTTTGGTTTCTTAAAGATAAGAACCCAGTAAAATCTCCCCGATTACATTTCAGCCACGAAAACTTACAAATGTTTTGAAAATTGTACAAATATATTTTGGTTTAAATATTAAACTACAAGTGTGTGTGTGTGTGTATAAACTGTTGGGAATAACTTTGATGCAACACAAGCTTGAATTTACAGACTTTGTTACTTTAAATGGGTTTGAGGCATCTACCCTTCTGTTACCAATCTGGAACAAATAAATTTTTTTATTTATTTTATGTGGGCGTTGCTGGCCAGGCGAGCATTTATTGCCCATCCCTAATTGTACTTGAGAAGGTGGTGGTGAGTTGCCTTCTTGAACCGCTGTAGTCCATGAGGAGTAGTACACCCACAGTGCTGTTAGGAAGGGAGTTCCAGGATTTTGGCCCAGCCACACTGAAGGAACGGCGATATAGTTCCAAGTCAGGATGGTGTGTGACTTGGAGGGGAACTTGCAGGTGGTGGTGTTCCCATGCATTTGCTGCCCTTGTCCTTCTAGTTGGTAGAGGGTTTTGAAGTGCTGCCGAAGGAGCCTTAGTGCGTTGCTGCAGTGCATCTTGTAGATGGCACACACTGCTGCCACTGTGCGTTGGTGGTGGAGGGAGTGAATGTTTGTGGATGGGGTGCCTACCAAGCGGGCTGCTTTGTCCTGGATGGTGTCGAGCTTCTTGAGTGTTGTTGGAGCTGCACCCATCAGGCAAGTGGAGAGTATTCCATCACACTCCTGATTTGTGCTTTGTAGATGGTGGACAGGCTTTGGGGAGTTAGGAGGTGAGTTACTCACCACAGGATTCCTCGCCCCTGACCTGCTCTTGTAGCCACAGTATTTATATGGCCACTTCAGTTCAGTTTCTGGTCAATGGTAACCATTAGGATGTTGATAGTGGGGGATTCAGCGATGTTAATGTCAAGGGGAGATGGTTAGATCCACCCTTGTTGGAGATGGTCATTGCCTGGCACTTGTGTGGCGCGAATGTTACTTGCCATTTATCAACCCAAGCCTGGATATTGTCCAAGTCTTGCTGCATTTCCACATGGACTGCTTCAGTATCTGAGGAGTTGTCAATGGTGCTGAACATTGTGCAATCATCAGCGAACATCCCCACTTCTGACCTTATGATTGAAGGAAGGTCATTGATGAAGCAGCTGAAGATGGTTGGGCCGAGGACACTACCCTGAGGAACTCCTGCAGTGATGTCCTGGAGCTCAGATGTTTGACCTCCAACAGCCACAACCATCTTCCTTTGCAGTTGCTTATATATCCTGCGTTTGGTGCATGAGTTCCATAGAGGCAAACAGCAGTTGCTGAAGCTATGCCCCTTCAACTGATAGAAACTGTATTCAATGGGTCTTATTCCATGCATCCCACTGTAAAAAATTAGTAAACTCAAAGCCTAATACATATCGTGTTGCCAAGCCTCTACAATTGTCCTGGGGAAGATAGTGGTGCAGTGGTCACTTCAGTGAATTAGTACTATTTATTTATTTTTATTTAGAGATACAGCGCTGAAACAGGCCCTTCGGCCCACCGAGTCTGTGCCGACCAACAACCACCCCTTTATACTAACCCTACAGTAATCCCATATTCCCTATCACCGAGGGGCAATTTACAATGGCCAATTTACCTATCACCTGCAAGTCTTTTGGATGTGGGAGGAAACCGGAGCACCCGGCGAAAACCCACGCAGGCACAGGGAGAACTTACAAACTCCGCACAGGCAGTACCCAGAATCGAACCCGGGTCCCTGGAGCTGTGAGGCCGCAGTGCTAACCACTGCGCCGCTCTGGAAGCCTAGGTTAATGCTCTGAGGATGTTGGTTCAAATACCACCCTGACAGTTGGTGGAATTAACTTCAATGAATTAATAAAATTCTGGAATTGAAAGCTGTTCTTAGTAATAGTGCTATGAAAGTATCATTGTTGTAAACAAAAAAACCACCTGGTTTGCTAATGCCCAATAGGGAAAGAAATCTGCCGTCCTTCCCTGGTCTGGTCTACATATGACACCAGATCCACAGCAATGTGGTTGACTCTTAACTGCCCTCTGAAATGGCCCAGCAAGCCATTCAGTTGTCTAGACCAGTTTGGGATAGGCAAAAATGCTGGCCTTGCCATCAATGCCTACTTCCCATGAAAGTATTTGAAAAAAAGCCCTGGAGTATCCATAAATTAAAAGTGAATAATATTGCCCAAGTGATGAATTTTTATTGAAGAGATCAACCAGACAATAATTTCCATCATATGATTGACATCTATTTCCCTCTGCTCCTCAAGTAGGTTTTAGAGATCTTCATACAAAATGGCTGATCAATGCACATTATGGGAAAGAGGTTAGCCTGAGTTAGAAAGGCAGACAGGTCACCAAGGTGACACTGAGAAAACATTTCTCACAGTTGGACTGATGGAAACTTAAAAAAAGGAAGGACAATAGGGATTTTTGTCTTTTTAACCACAATATAAATTTAATACAGAAGGAGTAATAGATTAGATTATAATGTGTGATTTTGTATTTTTGAGTGTGAACCTATGACAAATAACATGATCAACAGTAGGCAAGTTAGTCTGGAGGTAATGACGGAATTACTAAAGAAAAGTGACTGAATGCTGCTCGGAATCAAGGAATACGAACATACGAATTAGGAGCTGGAGTAGGCACTCAGCCCTTTGAACCTGCTTCGCCATTCAATAAGGTCATGCATGAACTGATTTCTTCACATTTCCACCTACCCCCAATAACCTTCCACATCCTTGCTTATCAAGAATCTATCTACCTTTGCCTTAAAAATATTCAAAGACTCTGCTTCCGCCGCCTTTTGAGGAAGAGAATTCCAAAGACTCACGACACTCTGAGAGAAAAACATTTCTCCTCATCTCCATCTTAAATGGGCAACCCCTTATTTTTAAACAGTGACTCCTAGTTCTAGTTTCTACCACAAGGGGAAACAACCACCCTCTCAAGACCCCTCAGGATCTTATATGTTTCAATCAAGTCGCCTTACTCTTCTAAATTCCGGCAGATACAAGCCTAGCCTGTCCAACCTTTCCTCATAAGACAGCCCGCCCATTGCAGGTATTAGTCTAATAAACCTTCTCTGTACTGCCTCCAACACATTTACATCCTTCCTTAAATAAGGGGACCAGTACTGTACACAATACTCCAGATGTGGTCTCACCAATGCCCTGTATAGCTGAAGCATTACCTCCCTACTTTTGTATTCAATTCCCCTCGTGATAAATGATAACATTCTATGAGCTTTCCTAATTACGTGCTGTACCTGCATACTAACCTTTTGTGATTCATGCACGAGGACACCCAGATCCCTCTGCATCTCAGAGCTCTGCAATCTCTCATCATTTAGATAATAAGCTTTTTTTTTATTCTTCCTGCCAAAGTGGACAATTTCACACTTTCCAACATTATAGTGCATTTGCCAGGTCTTTGCCCACTCACTTAAGCTATCTATATCCCTTTGTAGCCTCCTTATGTCCTCTTCACAACCTACTTGCCTACCTATCTTTGTGTCATCGGCAAATCTAGCAACCTACCTTCGGTCCCTTCATCTAAGTCATTTATATAAATTGTAAAAAGTTGAGGCCCCAGCACAGATCCCTGTTGCACACCACTCGTTACATCTTGCCAACCAGGAAATTTATGCCTATTCTCTGTTTTCTGTTAGTTAACCAATCTTCTATCCATGCCAATATGTTATGCCCTACACCATGAGCTTTTATTTTCTGCAATACCCTTTGATGTGGCACCTTATCAAATGCCTTCTGGCAATCTAAGCACAATACATCCACCGGTTCCCATTTATTCACAGCACATGTAACTCCCTCAAAGAACTCTAATAAATTGGTTAAACATGATTTCCCTTTCACAAAACCATGTTGTCTCTGCCTGATTACCTTGAATTTTTCTAAATGCCTTGCTATAACATCTTTAATAATAGCTTCTAACATTTTCCCTGAGACAGATGTAAAGCTAATTGGCCTGTAGTTTCCTGCTTTCTGCCACACAACTTCAAAACGCCCGCGGGAGATATGAGGCTCGTAGCGCATCTGCAGCGCAATGTTGGCGAATTCCTGCTGGTACTGGCGCCCGAGGCTGTCGCTCACCTCCTGGAGGACGCGAATGAGCTTTCCCGGCGTCGATGGTGGGAACTGATGAAATGGTTTATGACCTGCATCCCCTTTCCTCCCCTTCCCCCACGCTCCTCTTCCCCTTCCCAGCTCCACTCTCCCTGCTCAGCCCCCCCACACACCCCTCCCCCACCCCCTCCCCCCTTCGCAACCCCTTCATTTCTCCCCCCTTGCACCATCTTCCCCCTGCACCCCCCCTTCCCCCTTACAGCCCCCTTCCCAGTTCCCCCCCGCACCCCCTTCCCTCCACCCCTCCCCTCGCACTAGGCATCCTCCTACCCCTGTGTAGGGGCCCTAACAACCGCACTGCCTTGAGGGCGTCTCGGGAGAGACCAAGGCTAAGGGAGTAAACCCTAACAGATAATCCGGAGCGGAACCCCGTAGGCAGTCATGTGTCACCTTTGGCATGTTTCCGGCAGTTCCTGCAGCCATACCGGTGCCAAACGTTGTGCTCTGCACTCCTTTGGACCCCACCAGAAAGGCCGAGAGGGGGGTTTTGATGCTTGGGCAACTCTCAACCTCCATACATTCGCCCAGGCATGCGCCATGAAGAGGTCACTCCATAGTCGCCTCACAGCAACCGAAACAACACGGAAGGCAGCAGTTACGGGTTATAAGTCCAGCTCAGTTGGCGTAGAGATTGGGCGCCACGGGTTGCCTTTGTCGGTGGGAGAGGTCATCGCACCTCACCGGACATCTACCGCCCGCCTCAAACCGGGCAGTCCCCGGTCAATAAGGTTCTGTCCCGCCACAGTCCACCTGCTTCAATGGGTGCTTTTTGCTCAGGGTCATTGCCCGAAAAGTGGACTGCAACACCACACCAAACAGCACGCAAAAAGGAAAGAAGGTACCAGACCTTCGTTTTGCAAGCTGGAACGTCAGAATTACGTGTCCTGGCCTGTCGGAAGACCTTACACAAATCAACGATTCTCGGAAGACTGCCATCATTAACAACGAGCTCAGTAGACTCAATGTAGACATTGCAGCACTTCAGGAGACACGCCTCCCTGCGAGTGGATCTCTAACAGAGCAAGACTACACCTTCTTCTGGCAGGGTAGGGATCCTGAAGAACCAAGACAGCATGGAGTGGGCTTCGCCATCGGAAACTCCTTGTTCAGCATGATAGAGCCTCCCTCAAATGGCTCAGAATGCATACTGTCCATCCGACTGCTCACCGCCTCTGGTCCAGTACACCTACTCAGCATCAATGCTCCAACACTCTGCTCCCCACCTGAAGCTAAAGACCAGTTCAACGAAGAACTCCATAATATCATTAGTAGCATCCCCAACACCAAACACCTGTTCCTGCTGGGGGACTTTAATGCCAGGGTTGGGGCCGACCATGACTCATGGCCCTCCTGCCTTGGGCGCTATGGTGTTGGAAGGATGAATGAGAATGGACAGAGACTGCTTGAGTTGTGTACCTATCATAACCTCTGCATCACCAACTCGTTCTTTCACACTAAACCCTGTCACCAGGTTTCATGGAGGCACACAAGATCATGTCGTTGGCACCAGCTGGACCTCATCGTCTCAAGATGAGCCTCCTTAAACAGTGTTCAAGTCACACGCAGCTTCCACAGTGCGGACTGTGACACCGACCACTCCCTGGTGTGCAGCAAGGTTAGACTCAAACCAAAGAAGCTGCATCACTCCAAGCAGAAGGGCCACCCGCGCATCAACACGAGTAGACTTCCTTATCCACAGCTGTTACGCAAGTTTCTAAATTCACTTGTAAAAGCCCTTCAAAACACTCCCACAGGGGATGCTGAGACCAAGTGGGCCCACATCAGAGACGCCATCTATGACTCAGCAATGACCACCTATGGCAAACGTGTGAAGATAAATGCAGACTGGTTTCAAACTCATTTTGAAGAGCTGGAACCTGTCATAGCCGCTAAGCGCATTGCACTGTTGAACAACAAGAAATCCCCCAGCGAGTTAACATCCGTAGCACTTACAGCAGCCAGAAGCACTGCACAAAGAACAGCCAGGCGCTGCGCAAATGACTACTGGCAACACCTATGCAGTCATATTCAGCTGGCCTCAGACACCGGAAACATCAGAGGACTGTATGATGGCATTAAGAGAGCTTTTGGGCCAACCAACAAGAAGATCGCCCCCCTCAAATCTAGATCAGGGGACACAATCACTGACCAATGCAAGCAAATGGACCGCTGGGTTGAGCACTACCTAGAACTGTACTCCAGGGAGAATGTTGTCACTGAGACCGCCCTCAATGCAGCCCAGCCTCGACCAGTCATGGATGAGCTGGACATAAGCCAACAAAATCGGAACTCAGTGATGCCATTGATTCTCTAACCAGCGGAAAAGCCCCTGGGAAGGACGGCATTACCGCTGAAATAATCAAGAGTGCCAAGCCTGCTATACTCTCAGCACTCCATGAACTGCTTTGCCTGTGCTGGGACGAGGGAGCAGTACCTCAGGACATGCGCGATGCCAATATCATCACCCTCTATAAAAACAAAGGTGACCGCGGTGACTGCAACAACTACCGTGGAATCTCCCTGCTCAGCATAGTGGGGAAAGTCTTTGCTCGAGTCGCTTTAAACAGGCTCCAGAAGCTGGCCGAGCGCGTATACCCTGAGGCACAATGTGGCTTTCGTGCAAAGAGATCGACCATTGATATGCTGTTCTCCCTTTGTCAGATACAGGAGAAATGCCGCGAACAACAGATGCCCCTCTACGTTGCTTTCATTGATCTCACCAATGCCTTTGACCTCGTCAGCAGACGTGGTTTCTTCAGACTACTAGAAAAGATCGGATGTCCACCAAAGCTACTAAGTATCATCACCTCATTCCATGACAATATTAAAGGCACAATTCAGCATCGCGGCACCTCATCAGACCCCTTTCCTGTCCTGAGTGGCGTGAAACAGGGCTGTGTTCTCGCACCCACACTGTTTGGGATTTTCTTTTCCCTGCTGCTCTCACATGCATACAAGTCTTCAGAAGAAGGAATTTTCCTCCACACAAGATCAGGGGGCAGGTTGTTCAACCTTGCCCGTCTAAGAGCAAAGACCAAAGTACGGAAAGTCCTCATCAGGGAACTCCTCTTTGCTGACGATGCTGCTTTAACATCTCACACTGAAGAGTATCTGCAGAGTCTCATCGACAGGTTTGCGGCTGCCTGCAACGAATTTGGCCTAACCATCAGCCTCAAGAAAACGAACATCATGGGACAGGACGTCAGAAATGCTCCATCCATCAATATCGGCGACCACGCTCTGGAAGTGGTTCAAGAGTTCACCTACCTAGGCTCAACAATCACCAGTAACCTGTCTCTCGATGCAGAAATCAACAAGCGCATGGGAAAGGCTTCCACTGCTATGTCCAGACTGGCCAAGAGAGTGTGGGAAAATGGCGCACTGACACGGAACACAAAAGTCCGAGTGTATCAAGCCTGTGTCCTCAGTACCTTGCCCTTTGGCAGCGAGGCCTGGACAACGTATGTTAGCCAAGAGCGACGTCTCAATTCATTCCACCTTCGCTGCCTCCGGAGAATACTTGACATCAGGTGGCAGGACCGTATCTCCAACACAGAAGTCCTCGAGGCAGCCAACATCCCCAGCTTATACACACTACTGAGTCAGCGGCACTTGAGATGGCTTGGCCATGTGAGCCGCATGGAAGATGGCAGGATCCCCAAAGACACATTGTACAGCGAGCTCGCCACTGGTATCAGACCCACCGGCCGTCTATGTCTCCGCTTTAAAGACGTCTGCAAACGCGACATGAAGTCCTGTGACACTGATCACAAGTCGTGGGAGTCAGTTGCCAGCGATCGCCAGAGCTGGCGGACAGCCATAAAGGCGGGGCTAAAGTGTGGTGAGTCGAAGAGACTTAGCAGTTGGCAGGAAAAAAGACAGAAGCGCAAGGGGAGAGCCAACTGTGTAACAGCCCCGACAAACAATTTCTTCTGCAGCACCTGTGGAAGAGTCTGTCACTCTAATATTGGCGCTGCTCCACAAACCACTGACCACCTCCAGGCGCTTACCCATTGTGTCTCGAGACAAGGAGGCCAAAGAGAAGAAGAGGTTTGTTTGCCAGCTTCTCAAACCAGGAGTTTTCATTTGTCTTGCATTAAAAAAATTCAATTCCCAAACTAAAAGTTACCTCTGGAAAGTTAATGCAAGCCATGAAACAGGTGATTGTAACACCTTCCTCTTAAGAAAAATTGACAATTCATCACCATAGAAATGTGTTGTCATTTACACCAACAAGAATAAAATAACTTAGAACATGCTAAACATTTAAACAACTACCTTATCACATGCAATACCCATAACAGTCTTCCCCATTGTCCAAAAGATCGTCCATCTTGACAATATTCCTTTGCTGAATTCTGAACCAAAAATCAAGATTTAATTAAGACTTAATGTTTCTTTTTGTGGTGTTTTCTGAAAGTTGTTTTATTCTGTATATGAAAATCCAATTTTTTACAATGTGCCTGGGTGAACAATGATTTTGATAATCCCTCTGGCTTTTGCATACCTGTTGATGTGAATTGCAATCCATTTGGTTCTTTTGTAACTAGAGATTTTTCATTGCTAACCACATGTGAATTTTCAAACTCAGTCTTTGAATCAGTCAGTTCAGATTTCACCTTCTGAACTTTATTTCCTTCCACATTTCCAGGTTTTTCATTGTTTAAGTTCGAAAAGAATGTCCCAATTAATTCCACAGTTAAACAGTCTTCCTTCTGCTTCACTGCAGGTGTATCCTTATTTTTATGTCCATTTCCCAGACTCAAACATTCAATTAGGTAATAGGTGGAGGCAGACTCAACCATGGCTTTCAAAAAGGTATTGGATAACTATCTGGAGAGAAAATAATTGCAGAGCCTTGGGAAAAAGTTGGGGGATTGGGACTGGCTGAGTTGTTCTTACAGAGAACTGGCATGGACACGGTGGGCCAAATGGCCTCCTCCTATGCTGTAGCCATTCTATGATTCTAAGTACAGCACCATGGAAAGGGTTTGTGGGGGCGGGTGTGGGTGGGTGGCAGCAAAAGAAAAAAGGGGAAGTCTGTAGAGGTCTGGAGTGATTAAATGATAAAAGGCATGGTGGTGCAAGGTCTGATAACGGTCAAGTGAAGAAACAAAAGATAGAATAAAAACAGAAAATGCTGGAAGCACTAAGCAGGTCTGGCAGCATCTGTGGAAAAAGAAACAGAGTTAAAATTTCAGATCTGTGACCTTTCATCAGAACTGAGAAAATTTCGAAATGTAATAGATTTTGAGCAAGTGAAAGGTGGGGGTGGGGGGGGAAGTTGAGAAGAAGAACAAAATGGAAGCTCTGTGATAGGGTGGAGGGCAGAACAGATTAAATGACAAAAGGTTAAGCCCATGGAATAAAAGGGACAGTAGCAGCATGGATACGAAATTGGCTGAGTGACTGGAAAGACAGAGTAGTTGTGAACGGTTGTTTTTCAGACTAGAGGAAGGTATTCAGTGGGGTTCCCCAGGGCCTGATGTTAGGACCCCTGCTTTTCTTGGTATATATTAATGACCTCTTCTTCTCAAGCAGTCCCCTGGGAATGAGGATGACTTTCTTCCATTCCAGGGTTGTGGGTTCTTAGGTGACTGAATAGTCCAATTCTGGATCTGCACACTCTGCCACAGGTGGGGCAGTGGTGTTTGATGAGGTGAGTGGATGGGATGCTCAAATTTCTGAACGCTCCTTCCATTCTTTACACGTGGACGCTGCCTGGACATGTTGACATTGTTCGAACTGGCTGGCAGCTTCACGGATGCTTCTTCTCCATTTTGGGCAGTCTCGGACAAGAGGTTCCCACGAATCAGTGGAGATGTCACTTTTTTTTCATGGAGGCTTTAAGGACATGCTTGTAGCGTTTCCACTGTGCTCCTGGTAACATCTTGCCATGACGGAGCTTGGAGTAGAAAGCTTGTTTTGGGCATCTTATGTCAGGCATGTGGACGATGTGGCCCACCCAACGTAACTGACTAGCCATGACCAGTGTCTCGATACTGGGGGTGTTAGCCTGAGAGAGGACACTGATATTGGAGTGCCTGTCCTGCCACTGAATTTGCAGGACCTTGCGGAGGCACCACTGGTCTCTCCAGGGCTTTGAGATGTCTGCTGTACAGCGTCCGTGTTTCCGACGCATACAGGAGGGCAGGTAACACTGTGGCCCTGTAGACCATGAACTTGGTGCCAGATTTGAGGTCTTTGTCATCAAATATTCTTTTCCTCAGATGACCGAAGGCTGCGCTGGCACACTGGCATGATGCTGAGTTTCATCATTGAGTGCCCTCGACCACATTCCACAGCATGCTACCTGCCATGACCTCAGCACAATCCCAGCCCGACATGAGATTGAAAAGGCCATCCGACAGCTAAAAAACGATAAGGTCACCAGCATAGATGGAATTCCTGCCGAAATTCTAAAATACAGCAGAGAGGCACTCTTGACACAAATACATGGTCTCATCTCCTTCATCTGGAAGGTAGACAGCATGCCAGGGGATCTCTGAGATGCTGTAATTGTGACCATTTTCAAAATAGGCGACAAGACCGACTGCGGTAACTGCAGAGGGGTATCCCTGCTGTCTGCCACAGGGAAGGTCATCACAAGAGTCCTTCTCAAACGCCTCCTCCCCGTGGCTGAAGAGCTCCTGCTGGAATCACAATGCAGATTCCATCCATCAAGAGGCACAGTGGACATGATCTTCACAGAAAGACAACTCCAATAAAAATCTCGAGAGCAGCAGGAAGCTTTATACATGGCCTTCTTTGACCTCACAAAGGCCTTCAACTCTATTAATGACCTATACTTGGGTGTAATAGGCACAATTTCAAAATTTGAAGATGACACAAAACTTGGAAGTATTGTGAACTGTGAGGATAGTGATAAACTACAAGGGGACATAGACAATCTGGTGGAATGGGTGGACGAGTGGCAGATGAAGTTTAATGCAGACATACGAATTAGAAGCAGGAGTCGGCCACTCGGCCACTCGAGCCTGCTCTGCCATTCAACAAGTTCCTGGCTGATCTGATTGTAACCTCAACTCCACATTCCCTCCTACCCCCAATAACCTTTCACTCCTTTGTTTATCAATAATCTATTGTTATGCCAATATGTTTTGTTGAATGATAATTTTCTTTGGTCCAGTGACTGAAGATCTGAATTTATATTTTTTTTGAAGAAATTTAAAAAGAGCATTGAAAAAAGGATGACTACTGGCAGCTTAAGACGATCACCTAGTTTGCTACACTGTATCCTACATTGCAAAGGACTGTGAGGAAGGAACAAAATGTCTGTGCATTTCTCAGCAAGAACCAAGTCCCAGGAAGTTTAAAGGAACTACCTGTTCTTTTCAGCAAACAGAGATAGACTACTAGCTGCTGTACTTGAACCACTGAGTGACTGTCATGTGACAAGACCCTCCACATCTGTGGTTTTTCAGCTGGTGTATTTCTTTGCAGCAGAGGAGAAGCAACTGGACTCTGACATGAGCAGACCTTAAGTGGGAGTCCCTCTCTCCCTCTCTCTCTCTCCATTCCAGCTTGAAATATTTCAAATCCTGCTTGTTGACTGCTTATTTGGCTACAATCCGAAACCCCGTTGGAGGAAATAATCCGCATTGCTATCTCAGAGAGACCCACCGAACCAGTCATCTATCTCTTCAAACTAAAAGCCTCAGGACCACTGAATTCAGCTGGAAGCCAGCAAATCACCAAAATCCATAGACTGTATACTTTTTTTTATGGATTCTAACTCAACCAATGTACTTTTCTCCACTCTGTAACCTATTTGTGTGTGTGTAAACCTCGAGTGTGCATGTGAGAGTGAAAGTTAGCATGTTGTTCATTATATTCTTAGCTCAGTTTAGGTACAATAAAGTTAACCTCTTTCTTAGTTAACTCAAGAAAGCCTGTCCAATTGGTTCTTGTTATAATCATAGCAAGTAAGTAATCAAACACCTACAGAATTGGCCAGTACATCCACTTTAAGAAAGAATTAAACCTGTTGTGTTCTAACAAGGAGAGGGAAAAGAGGGAAGCCCTTCAATCCCTCCTCACTTGACCGTAACAATATCCGCCTCTGTCTTAAAAATATTCAAAGACTCCGCTTCCACTGACTTTTGAGGAAGGGAGTTCCAAAGACCCACATCCCTCAGAGAGAAAGAAATTCCCCTCATCTTTGCCTTAAATGGGCAACCCCTTATTTTTAAACTGTGACCCCTAGTTCTCGATTCTCCCACAAGAGAAAACACCTTTTCCACATCCAGCTGTCAGGACCCCTCAAGATCTTATATGTTTCAATCAAGTTGCCTCTTACTCTTCTGAACTCCAGCAGATACAAGCCTAGCCTGTCCAACCTTTCATAGATTAATAGATTCATAGAGAGATACAGCACTGAAACAAGCCATTCGACCCACCAAGTCTGTGCCGACCAACAACCAACCATTTATACTAATCCTACATTAAGCCCATATTACCTACTACATCCCCACCATTCTCCTACCACCTACCTATACTATGGGCAATTTACAATGGCCAATTTACCTATCAACATGCAAGTCAAAGGGTGCAGAGGAGATTTACTAGGATGTTGCCTGGTATGGAGGGAAGGTCTTACGAGGAAAGGCTGAGGGACTTGAGGTTGTTTTCGTTGGAGAGAAGGAGGAGGAGAGGTGACTTAATAGAGACATATAAGATAATCAGAGGGTTAGATAGGGTGGATAGTGAGAGTCTTTTTCCTCGGATGGTGATGGCAAACACGAGGGGACATAGCTTTAAGTTGAGGGGTGATAGATATAGGACAGATGTCAGAGGTAGTTTCTTTACTCAGAGAGTAGTAGGGGCGTGGAACGCCCTGCCTGCAACAGTAGTAGACTCGCCAACTTTAAGGGCATTTAAGTGGTCATTGGATAGACATATGGATGATAATGGAATAGTGTAGGTCAGATGGTTTCACAGGTCGGCGCAACATCGAGGGCCGAAGGGCCTGTACTGTGCTGTAATGTTCTAATTCTAATTCTAATTCTTTGCTGTGGGAGGAAACCGGAGCACCCGGCTGAAACCCATGCGGTCACAGGGAGAACTTAACCCGTCCATTCCAGGTATTAGTCGAGTAAACCTTCTCTGAACTGCTTCCAATGCATTTACATCCTTCCTTAAATAAGGAGACCAATACTGTACAGAGTACTCCAGATGTGGTCTCACCAATGCTCCGTATAACTGAAGCATTACCTCCCTACTTTTGTATTCAATTCCCCTCGCAATAAACAATAACATTCTATTAACTTTCCTAATTACTTGCTGTACCTGCATACTAACCTTTTGCGATTCATGCACTCGGACACCCAGATCCTTCTGCATCTCAGACCTCTGCAATCTCTCACCATTTAGATAATATGCTTTTTTATTCTTCCTGCCAAAATGGGCAATTTCACATTTTCCCACATTATACTCCATTTGCCAGATCTTTTTCTATCTATATCCCTTTGTAGCCTCCTTATGACCTCTTCACAACCTACTTTCCTACCTGTCTTTGTGTCATCAGCAAATTTAGCAACCATACATTCGGTCCCTTCATCTAAGTCATTTATATAAATTGTAAAAAGTTGAGGCACCAGCACTGATCCCACTCATTACATCTTGCCACCCGGAAAATGACCCATTCATGCCTACTTTCTGTTTCCTGTTAGCTAGCCAATCCCCTATCCATGCCAATACATCGCCCCGCACCATGAGCTTTTATTTTCTGCAATAACCTTTGATGTGGCACCTTATCAAATGCCTTCTGGAAATCTAAGTACAGTATATCCACCGGTTCCCCTTTACCTACAGCACATGTTACTTCTTCAAAGAACTCCAATAAATTGGTTATATATGATTTCCCTCTCAGAAAACCATGTTGACTCTGCCTGATGACCTTGAATTTTTCTAAGTGCCCCATTATAACATCTTTAGTAAAAGCTTCTAACATTTTCCCTATGACAGATGTTAAGCTAACTGACCTGTAGTTTCCTGCTTTCTGTCTTCCTCCCTTTTTGAACAAAGGAGTTACATTTGCTATTTTCCAATCTAATGGCACCTTCCCTGAATTTGGGAATTTTGGAAAATTAAAATCAATACACTAGCCACTTCTTTTAAGACCCTAGGATGAAGTCCATCAGGACCCGGGAACTTGTCAGCCCGCAGCTCCAACAATTTGTTCAGTACCACTTCCCTGGTGATTGTAATTTTCTTGAGTTCTGCCCCTCCCTTCCATTTCCTGATTTACAGCTATTTCTGGGACATTACTTGCATCCTCTGTAGTGAACACCAATGCAAAGTACCTGTTCAATTCACTTACCATCTCCTTATTTTCCATTATTAATTCCCCAGACTCACTTTCTATAGGACCAACGCTCACTTTGTTAACTCTTTTCATTTTTAAATATCTACAGAAACACTTACACTCTGTTTTTATATTTCTAGCTAGCTTTCTTTCATACTCTAATTTTTCCCTCCTTATTAATTTTTTTAGTAATTCTTTGCTGTTTTTTATATTCTGTCCAATCTTCTGACCTGCCACTCATCTTTGTGCAATTACTTGCTTTTTCTTTAAGGTTGATAATATCTTTAATGTTTTTTAATTAACCAAGGATGGTGGGTCCTCTTCTTGGAATTTTTGTTTCTCATTGGAATGTAGCTATTCTGTGTATTCTGAAATATCCCCTTAAATGTCTGCCATTGCATCTCTGTTGACCTATCTCTTAACCTAATTTGCCAGTTTACTTTTGCTAGCTCTGCTTTCATGCCCTCATAATTGCCCTTATATAAGTTTAAAATACTAGTCTTAGACCCACTCTTCTCTACCTCAAACTGAATGTAAAATTCAATCATATTTTGATCGCTGTTGCCTAGGGGTGCCTTCACTATGAGGTCATTAATTAATCCTATCTCATTGCACAATACCAGGTCTAGTATAGCTTGCTCACTGGTTGGCTCCAGAATGTGCTGTTCTAGGAAACTATCCCAAAAACATTATATGAACTCCTCATCCACACTTACTTTGCCCATCTGATCTTTCCGGTCTATATGTAGATTAAAATCCCCCATGATTATCACCGTACCTTTCTGACAAGCTCCCATTATTTTTTCCTTTCTACCCCATCCTACCATGTGGTTACTGTGAGGGGGCCTGTACACCACTCCCACAAGTGACTTCTTGCCTTTATCATTCCTCATCCCAACCCAAGCTGTTTCTAAATCCTGGTTTCCTGAACATAGGTCATTCCTCCCTATTGTGTTAATATCATCATTAATTAACAGAGCCACCCCTCCACCTTTTCCTAGCTTCCTGTCCTTCCTAAATGTCATGTATCCTTCAATATTCAGGTCCCAATCTATGTCACCCTGCAGCCATGACTCTGTAATGGCTATCAGACTTACTTATTTCTATTTGCGCTGTCAGTTTTGTTTTAAATGCTACGTGCATTCAAATGCAGAGCCTTTAGTTTTGTCTTTAGTCATTTTTATAACCTCTAGCCTTATCTGTTGATTTACTCTTAGATTTGTACTCACTGTCCCTTCCTGTCACAGTCTGTTTATCATTTTCTTTATTAATACCTTTCTCTCTTGCCTTGTCTCTACTCTTTGATTTACCACATCTTCCCAAATTTGATCCCTTGCCCCACTATTTAGTTTAAAACCTTCTCTACTTCCTGAATTATGTGACTCGCTGGCACACTGGTCCCCACACGATTCAGGTGTAGGCTATCCCAATGGTACAGTTCCCACTTTCCCCAGTACTGGTGCCAGTGCCTCAGGAACTGGAACTCACTTCAAACACACCAGTCTTTGAACCATGCATTCATTTTTTAAATTTTATTTGCCCTATGCCAATTTGCATGTGGCTCAGGTAATAATAAGAACCTTTGAGGTTCTGCTTTTTATCTTATACCCTAGCTGCTCATACTCCCTCAGCAGAACTTCTTTCCTAGTCTACTTATGTCGTTCGTACCTACATGGACTATGACCACTGCATCCTCCCCCTCTGACTGCACATTCCTCTCCAGCCCACAGCAGATGTCCTGAAGCCTGGCACCGGGCAGGCAACATAGCCATCTGGTCTCTCGCTCTTGGCTGCAGAGAACTGTATCTATTCCTCTGACTATGCTGTCCCCTACTAGCGCTACATTCCTATTCACTCCCCCAGCTTGAATGGCTTCCTGTACCACGGTGCCATGCTCAGTTTGCTCATCCACCTTTCAGTCTCCGCTTTCATTTACACAGGCTGAGAGAACCTCAAAGGCTGATGCTCCTCCGCTTCGACATTCTGGGTCCCCATACCGGCCTCACTTGAGGTCACACCCTCCTCTCCCTGACCATGGACCAAATAAGAAGACTCTATCCTAAGGGGTGTGACCGCCTCCTGGTACAAGGTGTCCGGGTAACTTTCCCCCCTCCCTGATGTGTCACAGTGCCTGCAGCTTGGCCTCCAGCTCATTATCTCTGAGCCGACGTTCCACATGCTGCAGACACTTACTACAAACGTGGTTGCTGTGGATCACACTGGTGTCCATGAGCTCCCACATACTACAGCAGAAAAGTGTGAAGTGATTCATTTTGTTGGGAAGAACTTGGAGAGACAATATAAATTAAAGTGTACTATTCTAAAGTGGGTGCAGCAGCAGATGGACCCGGGAGTAAATGTGCACAAATCATTGAAGGTTGCAGGGCAGTTTGAGAAAGCAGTTAATAAAACATATGGGATCCTGGGCTTTATAAATAGGGGCATAAGAATTCACTTCCTCAGAGAGCAGTTGAGGCTGGGTCACTGAAAATATTCAAAGCCGGGTTAGATACATTCTTGATAGATAAGGGAGTCAAGTGTTATTGGGGGGAAGACAGGAAAGGGTCGAGGGGTCGAATGGTCTACTCCTACTCCTAATTCGTATGTTTGTATGTTGATATGTAGAGTACAAGATCAAGGAACTTATGTTAAACTTGTATAAAACACTCGGCTGGATTTTACGTCAGGAGGACAGGAGCTGGCGATCGACATAAAAGCCAGTGGCGAACCCGCTTCCGCCTAGCCTGGGGATCCGTCCCACATTTTACGGGTCCCTGGGCTTCAATTGTTCTGAGGCGGGATTTCCATCCACTTGAGGGAGGAAGTCCCACCTCATTGAGCTGCCGGGCCAATCATCATCACCTCTCCACTGGGAGAGGTGGTCACTGCTGGAACTGCAGCCCAGCCAAGGAGTGCAGGTATGTTTGGGTTGCCTCGCTGGGGGTGATCGGGCCCCGGCGAGGCAAGGGTGGCCGTTTGGGGGATGTGGGGGTGGGGGGCTTGGGTCCTGGGGATGGCTGGGGAAGTGGGGGCAGTCCTCAATCGGGTAAAATCCGCGTGGGGGCGGGCGAAGGCCCTTAACTGGCCGTTAAGTGGCAACCCACCATCCCCCACCCACGCCCCCCGCCCCCCACCCCCACCACCATCCAGCTTGCTGGGGTGGTGTAAAATTCCAGCCATTGGTTCAGCCTCAGCTGCAGTATTGTGTCCAGTTCTTGGTACCATATTTTAGGAAGGATGTGAAGGCATTAGTGCCAAAAAGATTCATGAGAATTGTCCCAGGGATGAGGAACTTCAGTTACATGGATAGATTGGAGAAGCTGGGGCTGTTCTCCTTGGAGAAGAGATTAAGAGAAGATTTGATAGAGGTGTTCAAAATCAGGATGCATCTGGACAGAGTAGATAGGAAGAAACTGTTTCCTTTCTTGGAAGGATCCAGAACCAGAGGACACAGATTTAAGGTGATTAGCAAAACAAGCAACAACAACATGAGGAAAAATTCTTTTGCACAGCGAGTGGTTAAGATCTGGAATGCATTGCCTGAGAGTGTGGTGGACGCAGGTTCAATCGAGGCCTTCAAAAGAGAACTGGATAATTATATGAATTGAAAACATTTACAGGGCTACAGGGAAAGGTGGGGGAGTGTAGAGAGCTGGTATAGACACCATGGCTGAATGGCCTCCTTCTGTGTTGTAACCATTCTGTGATTCTATAGTACAAAGCCAAAGAGAGTGGTAATGGGACAAGTAACCAAATAAAGGATGTGTCTAGATGATGTGTGACTGGCAGGATAGCAGCCATCTGAAAGTAAAGTAAAGCGATCAAGAAAGAAACAAAAGAAAAAAACCGAACCAGCAGAAAAAAACAAACAAAATGGGGACATAGGTTATGATTTAAAATTGTTGTACTCAATGTTGAGTCCAGAAGGCTGTGAAGTGCCCAGTCAAAAGACAAGGTGCTGTTCCTCAAGCATGTGTTGAGAGTCATTGGAACACTGCAGGAAGCCAAGGGCAGAAAGGTCAGAGTGGGAGCAAAGCAGAAAATTAAAATGACAGGCGACAGGAGGCTCGGGTTCAGGCTTGCGGACTGAACAGAGGTGTTGTGCAAAGCGGTCACCCAGTCTACATTTGGACTCCCTAGTGTGGAGGCGACCACATTGTGAGCAGCGAATACAGAATGCTAAATTGAAAGAAGTGCAAGTAAATCACTGTTTCACTTCACAGAATCACAGAACTGTTACAGCGCATAAGGAGACCATTCAGCCCATCGTATCTGCACCAGCTCTTCGAATGAGCAGTTCACTTCGTTCCATTCCCCTGTCTTCTCTCCATAACCCTGCACATTCTTCCTTTTCAGAAAACAGACTAATTCCCTTTGAATGCTTCAACTGAATCTGCCTCCACCGTGTTCTCAGGCAGTGTATTCCAGACCTTAACCATTCACTGCGTGAAAAAGGTTTTCCTCATGTCGCTTCTGCTTCTTTTACCAATTACTTTAAATCTTTGCCCTCTTGTTCTCGATCATTTTACGAGTGGGAACAGGTTCTCCCTATCAACTTTGTCCAGACCTCTCATGATTTTGTATACCAATATCAAATCTCCTCTTAGCCTTCTTTTCTCCAAGGAAAACAGTCCTAACTTCTCCAATCTATCTTCAGAACTGAAGTTCCTCATTCCTGGAACCATTTTTGTGGATCTTTTCTGCACTCTCTCCAATGCCTTCACATCCTTCCTAAAGTGCGGTGCCCAGAACTGGATGTAATACTCCAGCTGAGGCCGAATAGTATCTTATACAAGTTCAACACAACTTCCTTGTTCCTGTATTCTATGCCCCTATTAAT
Source organism: Heterodontus francisci (assembly GCF_036365525.1). Classification (NCBI taxonomy): domain Eukaryota; kingdom Metazoa; phylum Chordata; class Chondrichthyes; order Heterodontiformes; family Heterodontidae; genus Heterodontus; species Heterodontus francisci. The sequence goes on from NC_090372.1 coordinate 198,008,066, forward strand.
AAAGCTCAGGATACTGTATGCTTTATTAACTTTATTAACTTGGAAGGAGTGTTTGGGGTCTTGGATGATGAGAAGGGAGGAGGTACAACGGCAGGTGTTGCATATCCTGCATTTGCATGGAAAGGTGCCGGAGGAAAGTGAGGGGGTGTTGGTGATGACTGAGGAGTGGATTAGGGTATCACGGAGGGAATGGTGAATGCGGAGGGCAGGAGATGTGTTTGGTGGTGTCATCACACTGGAGGTGGCAGAAATGGTGGCAACCCTATCATGGTTCTGGGAGGGAGGGGAAGGGGTGAGAAAAGAAGTCTGTGAAATAGAATGGACACGGTTGAGGCCCCTGTCAACTACGGTGGGGGAAATCCTTGGTTGAGGAAAAAGGAAGACATATCGGAAACACTTATATGGAAGGTTGCATCATCCAAACAGATGTGACGCAGACAGAGAATGGAATAAAGTCCTTACAGGAAATAGGGTATGAGGAAGTTTAGTCAAGGTAACTGTGGGAGTCTGTGGGCTTATAGTGAATATTGGTTTATAGCCTATCTCCAGAAATGGAGAGAGAGAAGTCAAAGAAGGGAAGGGAAGAGTCAGAGATAGTCCACGTGAAGGTGAGAGAAGCTTGGAAATTGGAAGCAAAAACAATGAAATTTTCCAGTTCAGGATGAGAGCCAGAAGCAGCACCGATACAGTCATCAATGCAACAGAAAAAGAGGTGAGAGAGGGGGCCTGAGTAGGACTGGAACAAGGAATGGTCCACATATCCTACAAAAAGGCAGGCATAGCTAGGACTCATGCACATACTCAGGAAGAACTTCTATTTGGAGGAAGGAAGTGGGGTTGAAGGAGAAGTTGTTCAATGTGAGAACAAGTTCAGCCAGGCAGAGGAGGGTGGTGATGGATGGGGACGGTTGGGCATCTGTTCAAGGAAGAAGCGGAGAGCTCTCAGGCCATCGTGGTGTGGGATTGAGGTGTCAAGGGATTGGATGTCAATGGTAAAAAGGAGACAGTTAAGGCCAGGAAATTGGAGACTGTTGAAGTGACAGAGGGCATCCGAAGAGTCATAGATATAGATATAGAGGGCGGCACAGTGGCGCAGTGGTTAGCACCGCAGCCTCACAGCTCCAGCGACCCGGGTTCAGTTCTGGGTATTGCCTGTGCGGAGTTTGCAAGTTCTCCCTGTGACCGCGTGGGTTTCTGCTGGGTGCTCCGGTTTCCTCCCGCAGCCAAAGACTTGCAGGTTGATAGGTAAGTTGGCCATTGTAAATTGCCCCTAGTGTAGGTAGGTGGTAGGAGAATGGTGGGGAATATGGGGTTACTGTAGGGTTAGTATAAATGGGTGGTTGTTGGTCGGCACAGACTCGGAGGGCCGAAGGGCCTGTTTCAGTGCTGTATCTCAAAATAAATAAATAAAGTTAAAAAAAAAAGAGACTCGGCAAGGGGAGAAAAAATCGAGTTGAGATAGGAAGAAATCAGTTCAATGTGGCTGGAACAGGCTGAAACAATGGTTCTATCAGGACATTCCTGTATGTGGGTTTTGGGAAGGAAGTAGAAGCAGGCTGTATGGAGTTGGGGCACTATGAGGTTGGAGGGAAGATCTCCAGAGGACAGTCTTGGATGCAATGGCTTGATGTTCAGTGGTTGGTTCATGGTCAGAGGAGATAGGAGGAAGTGTCGGAGAGTTGGTGTTCAGCTTCTAGTTAGAGGTTGGTATGCCAGACGACAACGGCAGGTTTGATGGCAATGATAGGGTTGGACCTGAGAGAACGGAGTGCTGCAAGTTCAGAGGGAGGTAGGTTAGTGTGAGTGAGCTGAGCAGAGAGTTGAGATGGCTGATGGCGGTTCTCAATTAAGAGATCGAGAGAGGATAAGAGGCCAGAGGGAAGGGTCCAGTTAGAGGGAGAATACTGGAGATCGGTAAAAGGGTCCAGTGAGCGGGGGGAAGGCTCCTGGCCAAAGAAGTGGGCACAGAGGTAAAGTTTTTTTTTAAATTCATTCATGGGATGTGGGTGTCACTGGCTATGCCAGCATTTATTGCCCATCCCTAATTTCCCTTGAGAAGGTGGTGGTGAGCTGCCTTCTTGAACCGCTGCAGTCCATGTGAGGTAGGTACACCCACAGTGCTGTTAGGAAGGGACTTACAGGATTTTGACCCAGCGACAGTGAAGGAACAGCGATATAGTTCCAAGTCAGGATGGTGTGTGACTTGGACGGGAACTTGCAGCTGGTGATGTTCCCATGCATCTGCTGCTCTTGTCCTTCGGGGTGGTAGAGGTCGCGGGTTTGGAAGGTGCTGTCTAAGGAGCCTTGGTGCCTTGCTGCAGTGCATCTGGTAGATGGTACACACTGCTGCCATTGTGCGTCGGCGGCGGAGGGAGTGAATGTTTGTGCATGGTGTGCCAATCAAGCAGGCTGCTTTGTCCTGGATGATGTCGAGCTTCTTGAGTGTTGTTGGAGCTGCACCCATCCAGGCAAGTGGAGAGTATTTCATCACACTCCTGACTTGTGCCTTGTCGATGGTGGACAGGCTTTGGGGAGACAGGAGGTGAGTTACTCACCGCAGGATTCCTAGCCTCTGACCTGTTCTTGTAGCCATGGTATTTATATGGCTACTCCAGTTCAGTTTCTGGTCAATGGTAGCCCCTAGGATGTGGGGGATTCAGCAATGGTAATGCCGTTGAATGTCAAGGGGAGATGGTTAGATTCTCTCTTGTTGGAGATGGTCATTGCTTGGCACTTGTGTGGCGCAAATGTTACTTGCCACTTATCAGCCCAAGCTTGGATGTTGTCCAGGCCTTGCTGCATTTCTACACGGACTGCTTCAGTATTTGAGGAGTCGCGAATGGTGCTGAACATTGTGCAATCATCAGCGAACATCCCCACTTCTTATGATTGAAGGAAGGTCATTGATGAAGCAGCTGAAGATAGTTGGGCCTAGGACACTACCCTGAGGAACTCCTGCAGTGATGTCCTGGAGCTCAGATGATTGACCTCCAACAACCGCAACCATCTTCCTTTGCACTAGGTATGACTCCAACCAGCAGGGAGTTTTCCCTCTGATTCCCATTAACTCCAGTTTTGCTAGGGCTCCTTGATGCCATACTCGGTCAAATGCTGCCTTGATGTCAAGGACAGTCACTCTCACCTCACCTCTTGAGTTCAGCTCTTTTGTCCATGTTTGAACCAAGGCTGTAACGAGTCCAGGAGCTGAGTGGCCCTGGCGGAACCCAAACTAAGCATCACTGAGCAGGTTATTGCTAAGCAAGTGCCACTTGATGGCACTGTTGATGACACCTTCCATCACTTTACTGATGATTGAGAGTAGACTGATGGGGGGGTAATTGGCCGGGTTGGACTTGTCCTGCTTTTTGTGTACGGAACATACCTGGGCAATTTTTCACAATGCAGGGTAGATGCCAGTGTTGTAGCTATACTGGAACAGCTTGGCTAGGGGTGCAGCAAGTTCTGGAGCACAGGTCTTCAGTACTATTGCCGGAATATTGTCAGGACCCATAGCCTTTGCAGTATCCAGTGCCTTCCGTCGTTTCTTGATATCACGCGGAGTGAATCGAATTGACTGAGGTCTGGCATCTGTAATGCTGGGGACTTCAGGAAGAGGACGAGATGGATCATCAACTCGGCACTTCTGGCTGAAGATTGTTGCAAATGCTTCTGCCTTATCTTTCGCACTGATGTGCTGGGCTCCCCCATCATTGAGGATGGGGATATCTGTGGAGCCACCTCCTCCAGTTAGTTGTTTAATTGTCCACCACCATTCACGGCTGGATGTGGCAGGACTACAGAGCTTAGATCTGATCCGTTGGTTATGGGATCACTTAGCTCTGTCTATTGCATGCTGCTTATGTAGTTTGGCATGCAAGTAGTCCTAGGTTGTAGCTTCACCAGGTTGATACCTCATTTTGAGGTATGCCTAGTGCTGCTCCTGGCATGTCCTCCTGCACTCTTCATTGAACCAGGGTTGTTCTCCTGGCTTGATGGTAATGGTAGAGTGGGGGTATATGCCAGGCCATGAGGTTACAGATTGTGGTTGAGTACAATTCTGCTGCTGCTCATTGCCCACAGTGCCTCGTGGATGCCCAGTTTTGCATTGCTAGATCTGTTCGAAATCTATCCCATTCAGCACGGTGGTAGTGCCACACAACATGATGGACGGTCTCCTCAATGTGAAGGCAGGACTTTGTCTCCACAAGAACTGTGCGGTGGTCACTACTGCCAATACAGTCATGGACAGAAGCATCTGCGGCAGGCAGATTGGTGAGGACAAGGTCAAGTATGCTTTTCCCTCGTGTTGGTTCCCCCACCACCTGCCGCAGACCCAGTCTAGCAGCTATGTCCTTTAGTACTTGGCCAGTAGTGGTGCTACCGAGCCACTATTGGTGATGGACATTGAAGTCCCCCACCCAGAGTACATTTTGTGCCCTTGCCACCCTCAGTGCTTCCTCCAAATGGTGTTCAACATGGAGGAGTACTGATTCATCAGCTGAGGGAGGGCAGTAAGTGGTAACCAGTAGGAGGTTACCTTGCCCATCTTTGACCTGATGCCATGAGACTTCATCCGAGTCGATGTTCAGGACTCCCAGGGCAACTCCCTCCCTACTGTAGACCACTGTCCCACCACCTCTGCTGGGTCTGTCCTGCCGGTGGGACAGGACATACCCAGGGATAGTGATTGCAGTGTCTGGGACATTGTCCGTCAAGTATGATTCTGTGAGTATGACGATGTCAGGCTGTTGCTTGACTAGTCTGTGGACAGCTCTCCCAACTTTGACACAAGCCCTCAGATGGTAGTAAGGAGGACTTTGCAGGGTCGACAGGGCTGTGTTTGCATTGTCGTTTCCTGTGCCTAGGTCGATGCCGGGTGGTCCGTCCGCATTTCATTCCTTTTTTTTAATTGACTTCGTAGCGGTTAGGTACAACTGAGTGGCTTGCTAGGCCATTTCAGAGGGCATGTAAGAGTTAACCACATTGCTGTGGGTCTGGAGTTACATGTCGGCCAGACCAGGCAAGGACAGCAGATTTCCTTCCCTAAAGGACATTGGTGAACCAGATGGGTTTTTACTACAATCGACAATGGTTTCATGGCCATCATTAGACTAGCTTTCAATTCCAGATTTATTAGTTAGATTCAAATTCCACCTTCTGCTGTGGTGGGATTCGAACCCATGTCTCCAGATCAATACCTTGGGTCTCTGGGTTACTAGTCCAGTGATAATACCACTACGCCACCACCTCCCCTTAAGATGACGGAAGACGGGTTGGCATCATGCTAACTTGAAATTCATTGAGGTGGGGGCATAAGGGGATGAAGTTGAATCCTTTGTTAAGGCAGATCATTCAGGCTCAGAGAGGGGAAGGTCAGAGGATATCGTGAATACATGCTAAGGGGTGAGATTTGAAGAAAGAATGGGGTCGGGGGAAGGGAAAAGGAAGAAGGATCCAGAGGAGTGTTGGTATCCATGAGTTGTTGAAGCTTGTGATCCTTCACAGCTGAAAGCAAGATCAAAAGTTTTTGTTAAAGCTCGGATGAGGCAAAGGATGAAATGAAACTGTGTTCCAGGTCAGCTTTGAGATAGAGTGACAAAAGATGGGTCCAGACAAGGTATTAAGTACCAGTATAGCAGATGGAAGCATAGAAAATATGTCAAAGAGACAAATGCTCCCGCGGCCTGAGAATATGATGGAATACGGGTAGGTAGACCTCAGGGATTTGGACCAACCTGCTAGTTGAATACTAATGGAGGATCCCCACTGCAAGCCCCAGTCCACGCCAACTTCACTCCCTAGGTGCTGAAGTAAGTAGCACCTCTGTGTCATGATCACATCATTCTCTGATTCAGACTGTTGTGAGTGACCTGTGAAAAGCTCCCCTCATGGATATTTTGTCCTTTAGTGTTAGTGTGTCCAACAGCTTCTGTAGAATAAAGACACTTAGTAGTAAGGGGAATTTAAGTGTAATACCATTTCAGCTACTCTTCCTGAGGGTACAACAAATGATGAGTTACTTTGGGACTTATATATGGAAAGAATACGTATGCATACTAAATGCACTTACCTTGGCACTTCTAAAGCCATAGACCTATTCTCCGATTAACCCAGGAGACAGCATTTGTTCACTGCTTAATCAGTATCATGTCAACAGTGACTGTAATGGTGGCAGGCATCATGTAACATTCCATTCAAAAACAAAAACTTGTCAATAAAGACCCATCCGTGTCTCACTCAGGAAGTTAAGGAGAGTATTAGACTAAAAGAAGAAGCTTACAATGTTGCAAAAAATAGTAGCAAGTCTGAGGATTGGGAGTCTTTTAGAAACCAGCAAAGGGCCACCAAAAAGTTGATAAAAAGGGAAAAAAATTGAATGAGAGTAAACTAGCCAGCAATATGAAAACAGATTTTTTATTTATTTATTTATAGATACAGCACTGAAACAGGCCCAGATTGTAAGAGCTTTTATAAGTACATAAAAAGGAAGAGTAGCTAAAGTAGACATTGGTCCCTTAGAGGCAGAGACAGGAGAAATCATCATGGGGAATAAGGAAATGGCAGAGGCATTGAACAAATATTTTGTGTCTCTCTTCACAGTAGAAGACACAAGTTCCATAACAAAAATAGACAGTAAACAGGGGCTAAAAAGAGAGAGGAAATTAAGGATATTGATATCAGCCGAGAAAAAGTGTTGGAGAAACTTGAGGGACTAAAATCTGACAAGTCCCTGGGACCAGATGGCCTACATCCTTGGGTTTTAAAAGAGATAGCTGTAGAGATAGTGGATGCGCTGGCTATGATTTTCCAGAATTCCTTAGATTCAGGAATGGTCTCGTCAGATTGGAAGTTGGCAAATGTTATGTTGCTTTTCAAGAAAGGAGGTAGAGAGAAAACAGGGAACTACAGGCCAGTTAGCCTCGCATCAGTCGTTGGGAAGATGCTGCAAACCATTATTAAAGAAGTCTTAACATTGCACTTGGGCGGCACAGTGACACCGTGGTTAGCACCGCAGCCTGACAGCTCTAGCGGCCTGGGTTCGGTTCTGGGTACTGCCTGTGCAGAGTTTGCAAGTTCTCCCTGTGACTGCGTGGGTTTCCTCCCACATGCCAAAGACTTATGGGTTGATTGGTAAATTGGCTATTGTAAAAAATTGCCCATAGTTTAGGTAGGTGGTAGGAGAATTGAGAGAAGGTGGGGAAGATGTGAGAGGGAAAAAAAATGGGATTAATGTCGGATTAGTATAAATGGGTGGTTGATGGTCAGTGCGGACTCGGTGGGCCGAAGGGCCTTTTTTGGTGCTGTATCTCTCTATGACTCTAAAAGCATAGTATGATTAGAACAAGTCAGCATGGTTTTACTAAAGGGAGATCCTGTTTGACAAATTTATTAGAGTTTTTTGAGGATGTAACTCGTAGGTTAGATAAGGTGGAACCAGTAGATGTAGATGTAGTATACCTGGATTTTCAAAAGGCATTTGACAAGGCGCCACATAAAAGACTAATAGACAAGATAAGGGCTCATGGCGTTGGGGGTAATATATTAGCATGGATAGAGGATTGTTTAACAGACAGGAAGCAGAGAGTGGGCATAAATGGGGCATTTTCAAGTTGGCAGGCAGTGAATAGTGGAGTGCAGCAAGGATCAGTGCTGGGGCCTCAGCTATTTACGCTCTATATTAATGACTTGGATGAAAAGACGGAGTAATGTATCTAAGTTTGTTGATGATACAGAGCTCAGTGGAAAGATAAGCAACGGGGAGGATGTAGAGAGGCTGCAAAGAGATATAGACAGGTTAAGTGATGCGGCAACAAGATGGCAAATGGAGTATAATGCAGGGAAGTGTGAAGTTGTTCACTTTCATCATAAAAATAGAAAAGCAGAATATTTTTTAAAATGTGTGAAACTGGTAAGTGTTGATGTTCAGAGAGACTTGGGGGTACTCACACAAGGAATGCACAAAGTTAACATGCAGGTCCAGCAGGCTACTGGGAAGGCAAATGGCAAATTGGCCTTTATTGCAAGGGGACTGGAGTACAGTAATAAAGAAGTCTTACTAAAATTGTACAGGGCTTTGGTGAGACCGCACCTGGAATACTGTGTGCAGTTTTGGTTTCCACCTTTAAGAAAGAGCATACTTGTACTGAAGGCAGTGCAGCGAAGATTTATTAACTTGGTCAATGGGATGAGGGGATTGTCCTATGATGAGAGGCTGAGTATATCGGGCCTATATTCTCTGGAGTTTAGAAGAAAGCGAGGCAGTCTAATTGAGACATACAAGATTCTGAAAGGGCTTGATAGGGTAAAGCTGAGAGGTTGTTCCCACTGGTTGGGGAATCTAGAACACGGGGACACAGTCTCAGGATAAGGGGTCAATCAATCAGGACTGAGATGAGGAGAAATTACTACACTTGTGAATCTTTGGAATTCTCTACCCCAGAGGGTCGTGGATTTTCCATCTTGTATAATGTCAGGCTGGGATAGATAGATTTTTGGTCTCACAGGGAATCAAGGGATATGGTGAGCGGGCAGGAAAGTGGAAATAAAGCCCAAGATCAGCCATGATCGTATTGAATGGCGGAGCAGGCTCTACTTCTGCTCCTATTTCTTGTGTTCTTGTGATGCGGTGGGTGGGTGCAGGGGGGTGGGGAGGGGGTGGTGGTGGTTGCTGCTTGGAGGGAGAAAGGATTAGCACATGAGGCAGAGCTGCAGAGAGTAGTCCTCTTCATTCAAATGCCAACCATTCCTCCTGTGATGTTCCTACTGCTGCAAAATGAAGAGGCTTGGCTTCTCCTTAGGGAATGGTCATTAACGTGCAGAATTATATATTTGCAGACTCAAATCATCTGCACATTTACAGCACTCTTCATGTGCATGTGATGCAAAGCTCTGATAGCTATGAGGGTTCCACCAATGAAACAATACACTCGTGAAACCCTAGCAGTATGAATTAATTTGCTGCCCTCTTGAACAATTGAGTGCTTTACATTTGGGAATTGATGGAAGTGCTGCCTGTAGCAAACATCGTGCCTGTCATATATTCTATGCACCTTTAGCCAACAGGCTACAGTACTCCAGAGTGACCCAGAAGAATCCTGTGGCATAAAAAGGGATGACCTATGGCACTCCCTCATGCCCATTGCATCTCCTATCCCATTTGTGTTACCCCTCCGGCATTGGCCCTCATTCCACCATAGGCCCCATCACCCTTAACCTGCTTCCCTCCTCCCTTACCTGTTTTGCTCAAAATGGCTTTGTTTATTTTCAAAATTCAACTTTGTTGTGTTATTTTATTAAACAAATCAAATTAGAATGTGAAAAGGCACGTCTGCATCTTTATCTGTATCTCGCTCTCAATCTCTGGGTCTGTATATCTCTATGTCTTATTGGTGTTAGTGTTAGATTATCTGTGAGTAATCAGAGCATTTAACTTATCTAACTGTCAACAAAATAATGATGAGACAATGAGTTGGCTTCAGAATTCAACTGGTGTTCTTTTTGAAACCTGAAATACGATTCTCTTAATTTTTAAATATTTTGTTTAAGCCTTTACTTTGGATATTTAAAATTTCACTTGCAGAGAAAAAAATGATCGATCAAAAATTTTCAGATGAAAAATTTTCTGAAAGCATCTTCAATAGGTTGAATGGAAAAATATACTACAGTGCCACCTGGTGGGGAGGGTATAATTACTGCATGATGAGTTGACATAGGCAGTTTCTGTTGTAAATATGGACATAAGATTTTATAATGGCAAAAATTGATATACATGTTTGATGAAAAGAGTAACAAAAGTAAATAACATTTGTAGATAGGAAAGGCATGCAGATGTAACATTTCTAATGAAAGGTGGGTAGGTAGGTAGGTAGATAGACGGATGGACGAGCATATTGATGCAATGTGTTCTAAGTACAGGTGTGTTATACCCTATAATGCACAATGCATTATTCCGCTGAGGTACAGTTATATCCATTAAGGCAATAAAGCTTTACTGCTGTTAAATAAAAAAAACTTAAGACACACTAAGGTTAATTGGTGTTCATTCATACTTGTCAGATTTGTTTCTCTGTCAGAAGCACCCAGCATTAAATCACTGCCTTTCTTTTCCCATTTTAGAGACTGCATCTGGAGCATAGGGTATTGAGATGAACTATTGGGCCCTTAGTGCCAGCACAGCTGAGATTGGTTATTTCATGACTCCACAGTCTTCACAAAGCTCAACATGCAATGGAGCTATCTTCAGTTACCACTAGGGGAGCGAAGCAGATATCTTACAGCCTTTGTTACACATGATGGCGTGTTTCAGTACTGCAGAATAACTTATGGACTAAGTTCGGCATCTAGTGCATTCCAGAAGATTGTCTCTTTGGTCTTGTTAGACGTCAAGGGGATGCTCAACGTTCTCGACGACACTGTCATCCATGGAAGGAACAAAGCAGAAAACGATCAGCGGTTATCCACTGTTGCTCGTTCGACTCGCACAACACAATTTAACACTCAACAGGAACAAATGCACATTCATAGCATCCGAAATTGACTTTCTTGGGGACAAAGTGACAGTGGTTGGTGTAAAGCCTATATACGACAACGTCAAAGCCATTCATGCACTTCCAACCCCATCTAACATGAAAGAGTTGGCATTGTTTTTCGGCGCTACCAACTCTTATAACAAATTTGTGCCCTTGTATGCGGAGATCATGGAGCCTCTTTGAAAACTATAGTGTAAAGATGCACAATGGGAATGGACAATTGCACAGCAAACAGCGTTTGGCATGTTAAAGGTGAAGATAGCATTGCTGTCAGTCCTCACGCATTTCAACCCACATGCGGAAACATACATCACAACAGACAAGTCAGGAAATGCGATAGGAGTTGGACACTCACAGTACATTGCAGGAACCGATTGTGTACACGTCATGCCCATTGTTGGAAACTGAATGCAAATACTCCACTGGAGAGTAGGAAGCACTAGCCTGCATCTACGCTTGACAACATTGGCATATTTATCTCTATGGTAGGAATTTCACCCCTGCACTGATCACCATAACTTTGAGATTGAGTATCTCGCAGCTTCATGCAACTCGAATAGTCAGCATGCTTAGCCACCCTACTACCTTAGTCAGCATTAGTGATAGTGAAACGATTTGCAACATCGAAGACCACGCAGAGTCGACGGCAGACAGCGTAATGCAGAAAGCCAGTACCTAAAAACTGACTGGTCTCGCAAAATAGAGGAAGAACTGGTCCCGTACTACAGAGTACACAATGAGCTCACATTGTTTGATGACAACTGTATTGCATGCGAAACACAAGTGGTTATCCCAAAAGTGCTACAGCAACGCGTGGAACAATGACACCCTGAAACAATCTGGTGGCCAGCAATAGATTGCCACATAGAAGACTTCATCAAAAACTGTGTAACATGTACACTCTGTGAAAAATCTGCTAAATCGTGTCCCACACCTCTACAAATGACCACATGGCCATCAAAACCATGGTGCTATTTACGTTCTATATTAATGACTTCGATAAAGGGACCGAGTGTATTATAGCCAAATTTGTGGATGATACAAAGATAGAGCAAAGAACAAAGAACAAAGAACAGTACAGCACAGGAACAGGCCATTCGGCCCTCCAAGCCTGCGCCGATCTTGATGCCTGCCGAAACTAACACCTTCTGCACTTCCGGGGCCCATATCCCTCTATTCCCTTCCTATTCATATATTTGTCAAGATGTCTCTTAAACGTCGCTATCGTATCTGCTTCCACCACCTCCCCTGGTAGCAGGTTCCAGGCACTCACCACCCTCTGTGTAAAAAACTTGCCTCGCACATCCCCTCTAAACTTTGCCCCTCGCACCTTAAACCTATGTCCCCTAGTAACTGACTCTTCCACCCTGGGAAAAAGCTTCTGACTATCCACTCTGTCCATGCCGCTCATAACTTTGTAAACCTCTATCATGTCGCCCCTCCACCTCCGTCGTTCCAGTGAAAACAACCCGTGTTTTTCCAACCTCTCCTCATAGCTAATGCCCTCCAGACCAGGCAACATCCTGGTAAAACTCCTCTGTGCCCTCTCCAAAGCCTCCATGTCCTTCTGGTAGTGTGGCGACCAGAATTGCACGCAATATTCTAAGTGTGGCTTAACTAAGGTTCTGTACAGCTGCAACATGACTTGCCAATTTTTATACTCTATGCCTCGACCGATGAAGGCAAGCATGCCGAATGCCTTCTTGACTACCTTATCCACCTGCGTTGCCACTTTCAGTGACCTGTGGACCTGTACGCCCAGATCTCTCTGCCTGTCAATACTCTTAAGGGTTCTGCCATTTACTGTATACCTCCCACCTGCATTAGACCTTCCAAAATGCATTACCTCACATTTGTCCAGATTAAACTCCATCTGCCATTTCTCCGCCCAAGTCTTCAACCGATCTATATCCTGCTGTATCCTCTGACAATCCTCATCATTATCCGCAACTCAACCAACCTTTGTGTCGTCTGCAAACTTACTAATCACACCAGCTACATTTTCCTCCAAATCATTTATATATACTACAAACAGAAAAGGTCCCAGCACTGATCCCTGCGGAACACCACTAGTCACATCCCTCCATTCAGAAAAACACCCATCCACCATTTCCCTCTGTCTTCTGTGACGGAGCCAGTTCTGTATCCATCTTGCCAGCTCACCTCTGATCCCGTGTGACTTCACCTTTTGCACCAGTCTGCCATGCGGGACCTTGTCAAAGGCTTTACTAAAGTCCATATAGACAACATCCACCGCCCTTCCCTCATCAATCATCTTCGTCACTTCCTCAAAAAACTCAATCAAATTAGTAAGACACGACCTCCCCTTCACACAACCATGCTATCTCTCGCTAATAAGTTCGTTTGTTTCCAAATGGGAGTAAATCCTGTCCCGAAGAATCCTCTCTAATAGTTTCCCTACCACTGACGTAAGGCTCACTGGCCTATAATTTCCAGGATTATCCTTGCCACCCTTCTGAAACAAAGGAACTACATTGGCTATTCTCCAGTCCTCTGGGATCTCACCTGTAGCCAATGAGGATGCAAAGATTTCTGTTAAGGCCCCAGCAATATCTTCCCTTGCCTCCCTCAGTATTCTAGGGTAGATCCCATCAGGCCCTGGGGACCTATCTACCTTAATGCTTTGCAAGACACCCAACACCTCCTCCTTTTTGATAATGAGATGACTGAGACTATCTGCACTCCCTTCCCTAGGCTCATCATCCACCAAGTCCTTCTCCTTGGTGAATACTGATGCAAAGTACTCATTTAGCACCTCACTTATTTCCTCTGGCTCCACGCATAGATTCCCATCTCTGTCCTTGAGTGGGCCAACCCTTTCCCTGGTTACCCTCTTGCTCTTTATCTATGTATAAAAAGCCTTGGGATTTTCCTTAATCCTGTTTGCCAATGACTTTTCATGACCCCTTTTAGCCCTTCTGACTCCTTGCTTAAGTTCCTTCCTACTGTCTTTATATTCCTCAAGTGCTTCATCTGTTCCTAGCCTTCCAGCCCTTACAAATGCTTCCTTTTTCTTTTTGACTAGGCTCACAATATCCCGTGTTATCCAAGTTTCCTGAAACTTGCCAAACTTGTCTTTCTTCCTCACAGGAACATGCTGGTCCTGGATTCTAATCAGCTGACGTTTGAAAGACTCCCACATGTCAGATGTTGATTTACCCTCAAACAGCCGCCCCCAATCTAAATTCTTCAGTTCCTGCCTAATATTGTTATAATTAGCCTTCCCCCGATTTAGCACCTTCACCCAAGGACGACTCTTATCCTTATCCACAAGTACCTTAAAACTTATGGTATTATGGTCACTGCTCCCGAAATGCTCCCCCACTGAAACTTCGACCACCTGGCCGGGCTCATTCCCCAATACCAGGTCCAGAATGGTCCCATCCCTAGTAGGACAATCTACATATTGTTTCAGGAAGCCCTCCTGGATGCTCCTCACAAATTCTGCCCCATCCAAGCCCCCAGCACTAAGTGAGTCCCAGTCAATATTGGGGAAGTTAAAATCACCCACCACTACAACCCTGTTACCTTTACATCTTTCCAAAATCTGTCTACATATCTGCTCCTCTACCTCCCGCTGGCTGTTGGGAGGCCTCTAGTAAATCCCCAACATCCTGAGCTCCACCCACATTGCCTCACTGCATGACCCCTTTGAGGTGTCCTCCCGCAGTACAGCTGTGATATTCTCCTTAACCAGTAATGCAACTCCCCCACCCCTTTTACATCCCCCTCTATCCCGCCTGAAACTTCTAAAGCCTGGAACATTTAGCTGCCAATCCTGCCCTTCCCTCAACCAAGTCTCTGTAATAGCAACAACATCATATTTCCAAGTACTAATTCAAGCTCTAAGTTCATCTGTTATACTTCTCGCATTGAAACAAATGCACTTCAGACCACCAGTGCTGCTGTGCTCAACAACATCTCCCTGCCTGCTCTTCCTCTTAGTCCTACTGGTCTTATTTACTATGCCCTCCTCATTTACTTCACTAGCTGTCCTACTGCTCTGGTTCCCACCCCCCTGCCACACTAGTTTAAACCCTCCCGAGTGACGCTAGCAAACCTTGCAGCCAGGATATTAGTGCCCTTCCAGTTTAGATGCAACCTGTCCTTCTTGTACAGGTCCCATCTGTCCCTGAAGAGAGCCCAATGGTCCAGATATCTGAAACCCTCCCTTCTACACCAGCTGCTCAGCCACGTGTTTAGCTACACTATCTTCCTATTTCTAGCCTCACTGGCACGTGGCACAGGGAGTAATCCAAAGATTACAACCCTAAGGGTCCTGTTTTTTAACTTACTACCTAACTCCCTAAACTCCCCCTGCAGGACCTCATCACTCTTCCTGCCTATGTCATTGGTACCGATGTGTACCACAACCTCTGGCTGTTCACCCTCCCCCTTCAGAATGCCCTCTGTCCGTTCAGAGACATCCTTGACCCTGGCACCAGGGAGGCAACATACCTTCCTGGAGTCTCTTTCACGTCCACAGAAGCACCTATCTGTGCCCCTGACTATAGAGTCCCCTATAACTATTGCTCTTCTGCGCTTTGTCCCTCCCTGCTGAACAACAGTGCCAACCGTGGTGCCACTGCTCTGGCTGCTGCTGTTTTCCCTTGATAGGCCATCCCCCCCAACAGTATCCAAAACGGTATATTTATTAGAGAGGGGGATAGCCACAGGGGATTCCTGCACTGACTGCCTGCCCCTTCTAGCAGTCACCCATCTATCTGCCTGCACTTTGGGTGTAACCACTTCTCAGGTAGGAAAGCAAGTTGTGAGGAGGACACAAAATGTCTGCAAAGAAATGTAGATAGGTTAAGTGAATGAGCAAAAATTGGCAGAGGTTCGTATTGGGATGCAGACATGAAAGTGGAGTTGAGGCCACATTCAGATCAGCCATGATCTTATCAAATGGCAGAATGGGCTTGAGAAGCCGAATGGCCTACTCCTGCTCCTAATTCATAAGTTAGTACATGGATGGAGTATAATGTGGGAAAATGTAAATTCGTCCACTTTGGCAGGAAGAATAGAAAAGCAGAATATTATTTACATGGAGAGACTGCAGAATGCTGTGGTGCAGAGGGATCTGGGTATCCTTGTACATGAAATACAAAAAGTTAGCATGCAGGTACAGCAAATAATTATGAGGCAATTGAAATGTTGATCTTTATTGCAAGGAGCACGGAGTATGGATGTAGGGAAGTCTTGCTACAATCGTATAGGGCATTGGTGAGACCGCACCTAGAGTACTGCACACAGTTTTGGTCTCCTTACTTAAGGAGGGATATACTTGCATTGGAAGCAGTTCAGAGAAGGTTCTCTAGGTTGATTCATGGGATGAAGGGATTGTCTTATGAGGAAAGGTTGACAGGTGCAGACATGAGGACGAATTACTTCTCTCAGAGGGTCATTAATCTTGGAGTTCTCTACCCAGAGAGCAGTGGAGGCTGGACCATTGAATATATTCAAGGCTGGGTTAGACAGATTTTTGATGTACCAGGGAGTTATGGGGGATGGTGGGCAGGCAGGCAAGTGGAGTCAAGGCCACAATCAGATCAGCCATGAATGGCGGAGCAGGCTCGAGGCTCCTATTTCTTATGTTCTTATGGCAACTACAAGTAGATATTTTCGGAGAAGTACACGCAGCCCTAGCAATCAACACTTTTTCCTTATTGTTCATGATCTACATAACAAGTGGCCAGAAATCGCTACAACAATTTCCATAACCACCACTTTGGTCACTGACATTCTAGACATGTTGTTTACAAAGTGAGGTTTGCCAGAGAGTATCACTATGGACAACAGACCGCAGTTTGTTTCCAGTCAGTTCACAGAATTCCGAGCAAGCTACGGAGTTCAGTACCATATGACATCGCAATACAACCCATAATTGAATGATGGCATCCAATGCTTCAACAGAGTGATCAAGGACAGTTTGAGAGCTGGCATGTTGGAGGGGAAAACCTTTGAACAATCCTACTTTGCACATATTGATCCACCCCACACTCTCTGACTGGAAAGACACCAGCCAAACCTATGATTGGTCACAACATCACAACATTCACACGCCACTGACTTCTTCAGCTGTCACTGCCAACCAACACAAATGTCAGAGCAAAAGCAGAAGAAATTGTGAAGCAACAAGGCAAAGTAAAAGCGTACTTCGATAAGTGAACACGCCCAATTGCAACCAGAAGCTCACGTCGCCTCTATCACGACCTAAGCTGATCAAGCAGATTCGGTACCAACACTCATCTCTTGGATGACAACACCATGTGAAATGCGAGACGCTTGATTGCTAGCAGACCTGGAGATTTTGACAGTCGTGACTACAAGGATACATTTCCCTTTCTCATTAGCGATCGTGATGTTGATCATCTACCTCATCAAGATGATTGCACTGAACCACAAACACATCTTCGTCGATCTTGAAGCCATTACAGGACATCGCCATATCTCAATTATTTGTGTACTTAGAGGAACAAACAGAATCTAATAAATGACTCAATATATATACCTGTTTAATGCTTGTGAAAGTTTTATTCAAAATAAGCTCCTTAGTCTGCAAGCGGGAAAATATATTGTATTTAATTGCTCAGTTATTGATTGCTCTGTGCTGTGTTTGTAAAACTGATCACTATGCTGTCAGTCAACCCTGACAAGGTGTGGTCCCAAAAGTGAAACTAATACAGATCCGGGCAGCCAGCTTGAATAAAGCCTACACACACAGAAATCATGAGTCTAGTTTTTTCATGCTTGGAATATGAAACATAATAACTCCCACAGAAACTCCCATTATATACAGAGAGATTCAGACCAGGAGGTAAAATACTAACAGGCATTCTCTTCAAAAGTTCCTGAATTCAACTTTACTTCCATTGCACTACAGTGTTCCCCTGTGCTGTAGAAGGATGCTGCAGATTGCTTTGACCTGAAAGAAGATAGTTTAATACAAAGAGAAATATTGCCACGCTCATGGAGGGAGCAGTGATGGAATATGAAATGAACTGCAGGAATTATGAAATAAAAGTAAACTGTTGAACTAAGCTACAAGAAAATGGACACCTTCTACCCCGCAACATGGAGGAGAGGTCAGGTGATCCCCTCCTGTACCGCTAATCAACATGTTGTTCTGTTGAAGACGGGACCATTATTAATGTTTGGAATTGCCTTGAGGAGGCAGATGGCTTGACGCCATCCAGGGCAAAGCAGCCCACTTGATTGGCACCCCATCCACAAACACTCACTCCCTCCACCAGCGATGCACAGTGGCAGCAGTGTGTACCATCTACAAGATGCACTGCAGCAACGCACCAAGGCTCCTGAGTCAGCACCTTCCAAACCTGTGACCTCTACCAACTGGAAGGACAAGGGCAGTAAATGCATGGAAACACCACCACCTGCAAGTTCCCCTCCAAGTCACGCACTATCCTGACTTGGAACTATATCGCCGTTCCTTCACTGTCGCTGGGTCAAAATCCTGGAAGTCCCTTCCTAACAGCACTGTGGGTATACCTACCCCAAATGGACTGCAGCGGTTCAAGAAGGCAGCTCACCGCCACCTTCTCAAGGGCAATTAGGGATGGGCAAGAAATGCTGACCTGGCTAGTGAAGCCCACACCCCATGAATGAATTTTTTAAAAAAACAGGTCATTCCATGCTAATGTCTCCTATCATCAAAAATTGGGCAATCAAAAGCTTTTGCAGACAGACTGACTCCGAAAGCAATGCCAAAATAATAGGTGTGAAACAACACCTATTTATTAAAATGGACCACATTCATCATGTAATAATAGTCCGCACATCCTGGGACATTGTATAAACACCCCAGGGGAGAGCATCTTGAGTCACCTGACTAAAACAAAAACCTGATAAGTTTTTACCTTAAAAGAAGTAAATGCTCTGGGAGAGAGAGACAGAAAGCCATTCCAGCCAGAGAAGCTGTGAGATCGATCCAGCTAAGCAATAAGCCCCGCTAGCACCATCTTTAAACTACTGAGACAGAGAGATTGCAAGGTGACCTTGAAAACTCCCCATCTGAGAGATTGAACCAGGACTTCCACCACCAGCTTTCGATTGAGTTTTAACCAAAGGAGTCTGCAACACTTAATCAATTCCAGGACAAGGAACATTCAGGCCTGCAATGCTGTTAAAAAAATTCCTCCTGGAAAACCCAGAATGTTTCAAAGTGAACTCGCTTTACAACAATTGAATGCTAATTGCATACGGCCTTGTACTCTCTATCTTTTCTTGTGTGTGTGAATGTGTATGTGAATGCATGAGTGGGCGAGGTTGTAAACATTTTTGGGTATTGTTTTAATAAATAGTTATCTTTCCTTGAAACCTACAGGAAAACCTGTTGTTTGTCTATTTATTTGACCCTTAAACACTCAGGGACTAAAACACTATTTTTGAAACACTATCTGTGGTCAGTTGAGAGGTGAAAAGTGGAAGCCACCCATACCATTTCCTACCTGTCCGTAACAGAATGGGGGCTCTGAGCTGGAAGTTGAAACATCAGATTGAACAAGTAATTTGGAAACAGGAGGAAAATTGATCCCTAAAAATTAAATAAGCAGGCTTTCTCGTATTCTTTCTTCTTTACACTGCTAGAAACGAAAAGACATGGCCACATTCGATGCTAAAATGTTTGTAGAGCAGGGAAAACTATTGTACATGGCATTAAATCAATTAAATATTGACAACTTAGAAGCTCTAGCTACCCAGGTGAAGTAACTTTCAGGTCAAAAGCAAAGAAATTTGAAATCCTTAAGAATTTAATTAGCCATTTTCATCTTACCCCAGAGCCAGAGGAAACAGGCATGGAACCTAATTCTAACATTGTAACCCTAGCTAAAATTCAAGTGGAAAGGGATCTTGCCATGCGAAAAGTAGAATTGCAGTTTCAAAAGGAAACGAGGAATGAGAGATACAGTTTCAAAGGGAGAAAGAGGAAAGAGAGATGCCGATGCAAAGGGAGGTAGCAGTGAGACAGTTTGAGCTAGACAAGCTGCAAGCACAAAGTGGGAATGCCCCCAGCAACTCATATAGTAACCCCAATCCAGAGCAAAGCTTTGATGTTTTGAGACACTCACGATTTAATGAGGAGGCGGTCATGTTCTTTTTCATCTCTTTTGAGAAAATTGCTACATGCTAAAATGGCCAAAAGAATACTGAACTCTCCTTTTACAAGGCCAATTGGTGGGTAGAGCTCGTGAAGCTCAGTTCATGTTATCGGAAGAGAACTTGTTCGATTACAAACAGACTAAAACTGCTATTTTGAATGCTTACTTGTTCGTCCCTGAAGCCTATCGGCAAAAGTTTAGACATGTTCAAAAAGGACGTACCCAAACCTTGATTGAATTTAAAAGAGTTAAACACTTGGCTTTTGATCGCTGGGTACGATCTCGCAAGTTAGACCTCTCATATGAAAACTTGAGAGAGGTATTTTATTCGAAGAATTTATAAATAACATTCCCATTAACATAAAGACCCATGTTGAGGAACAACAGGTCACAAAGGTGAGAGAAGCTGCTGCAATGGCAGATGAATATGAGCTCACACATAAATCTTTTGATCAAGGGAAATCCTTCCACAATAATCTCCAGAGGTCCAGCAAGGACAGAAACTGCAATAGTGAGAAATGATGGAGTGCTAGTGAAAGGAATACTAAAAGTGAGAATCCAGGAAGTCCTCTACAAGTCAGGAAAGGAAGTGCAGAGGGTAAAAATGTTTTCCACAGACCCGTGTGTTCCCATTGTAGCAAAGCAGGCCATGTGAAAGCCGATTTAAATGGAAATGGAAGGGGAAGCCAATGAGTTTTGTGGGAGTTCACAAGGCTAGTCTAGAAAAGGGTGCCCCAGCAGGTAGCAGGGTAGACAAGCCTGTGGCACTAACCACAGTGATGGACCCCTCAAAGAATACTGCCATAGGTGTGGCAGAAACAGAAAAAAATCCTGAGGGTTACCAGGATTTTGTTTTAAATGGAAATGTATCCCTGTACCCCTCTGCTGAGACAGGCATGTCCATTGTCCTGCTCAGAGATACAAGTGCCACTCAATCTTTAATTCTGGATAAAGGCCTGACATTTCCACCAGAGAACTTGCTAAAGGTGAAGGTTCTGGTAAAAGGCATTGAAGGCAGGTACGTGTCTATGCCCTATATCAGGTCCATCTGTGGTGTGACCTAGTCTCTGGGCCAGTTACAGTAGGGTTTGTTCCCAGTCTGCCTGTGGCCGGTGTCATGGTCCTGTAGTTTTTTTTGGGAATCTTTTTTGGTTTCTTCGAACAACATTCTCCGAGGATTTCAAACAACATTCTGCGGGGACTTCGAACAACATTGGACTGTAAATTTGCAAGGACTCTAATTTTTCTATTTTTAAATGTTTATAGTGTTTAAGAATTTTGTTCTTTTAATTAAAGAGTTAATTAGTTGATTTAAAGACACCTGGTTTGGTTAGCCTCATTTGGGGGTTAATAGATGGTACAATTTGGTGGGTCTTTTGTTAATTTGGAAAGTTTTAAATGATATGTTAGGCGATCTGTGGAGCGATGGGATTGAATCATCAGTGCGTCTCTCCCACCACAATCAGAATTGTATATTTTGATTGGGGGCTTTGTCAGGAGCAGTTAGTCATAACATATTTATTGGGGGCTCGTCCGGGATTTGAATAACATATGAATTGGGGGCTCACTCAAGATTTGAATCACATATTAATTGGGTTTCTGGATTTGAATCATATGTTAATTGGGGGTTCGCTCACAGTTGAATCATATTTAATTTGGTGGCTCGTGTCTGGGATCAGAATCAGACAAATTTGGAGGGCTCACATCTGGAATCCTAGTAATTACCCGTGTCTGGGATAACATATTTAAGTTGGGGTCTTGTGTTTGGCATCAGAATAATTGCTCTTGAGTCTGGGATCTTATCAATTGGAAACTTGATTGTTGGGATCTAAATCTGACACTAATTACAAATAAATTAAAAGAACCAGGTCTCTTGTATAATAAGGTACAATCTATACTATTGTTATGGCATTAGTTGTAGCAGAGTTTTTGGGAAAACAGAATATTTCCCTGAGTGACTTGATAACTTTAACTAAGAACAAATTAAAAGAATTGGCAGTGAAATTGGGGTTGGAATTGAAATCAGGTGCCAAAAAAGCAGGGATAATTGGCATGATAGCCGAACATCTGGAATTAGTAGAAGATGATGATGATAATACAGATGAAGGGTAATATGAGGAACAAGAAAGGGAATATGAGAGACATGAACGTAATAGGTTCGAGACTGATGCAGTGGAATAGGCTAGCATTCAGTTAGAAATGAAAAAAACTGGAGCTTCAGCAGGAAAAAGAAACTTGAGTTGGAAAAAGAGGAAAGGGAAAAAGAAAAAGCAATAGCAATAAGAAAACTTGAACTTCAGAGAGAGAATGAAAGAGAAGAGAGGGAATTTAATTTAAAAGAGATGGAACTAAGACAAAGGGGTAGTTTTAAATCCAGGGAAAATTCGGGTCAGGAAGAATCTGAATTTAGATCAGGACCCATCGAGAAGTTATTTAAATTTATGCCCTTCCTAAGTTCAAGGAAAGGGACATAGAGGCATTTTTCATATCTTTTGAAAGAATGGCCAAGCAGATGAAATGGCCGAAAGAAAGCTGGACATTGCTCATGCAGGGCAGGCTGGTAGCAGAGCTCATGAAGCTTATGCCATGCTTCCTGAAGAGGATTCTGCACATTATGAGATGGGAAAAAAGGCTATTCTCGCTGCATATGAGTTAGTCCCTGAAGCTTATCGTCAGAAGTTTAGGAACTTACGGAGATTGACTGGGCAGACATATTTAGAATTTGAGAGGGTGAAGCAAATGAATTTTGACCATTGGATACGGGCATTAAAGATAAAAACCACATATGAAAACCTTTGAGAACTGATTCTCTTAGAAGAGTTTAAAAACTCCATTCCTTCAGTAGTGAGAACTCATGTAGATAACCTGAAAGTTTTGAAAGCTAGACAAGCAGCAAAGATTGTGAATGACTTTGCACTTGTGCATAAGCCAACCTATTTTGTCCGTCACCCCCATAAACCCGAGAAGCATAGAAAGTGGGAGAGTGAAAGGAAGGCAAGTAGCCGGGAACAAGAAGGAGCAGCTGGGAATGGCCCAGGATCACCTCCTCAGGTCAGAAAGGAATGTGCTGAGGGTAGAAGTGAGGTTTTCAAGCCAAAGTGTTATCATTGCAACAAAACGGGTCATCTTCATTCAGAGTGCGAGGTAAACCCATGAGACTTGTTGGGGTATGCAAAGTTAGTGCAGAGAAAAAGACTCTGACTGAGAGTGTAGCAGATCAGGCTATAGCTTTAACGACAGCTGTGAATGTGAAACCAGATACTAAAACTAAGAGGAGTGTCGCGGTTAAGAATAAACTACATGAGAGTTATAATGATTTTTTGTCAAAGGGGAGAGTGACTGTGTATCCTGTAAGTGATGCAGGAAAACCTATCATTATACTCAGGGATACAGGAGCAACCAAACACTCTTGCTGGGGAAAGATATGAGGTTTCCACCAGAGAGCACCTTGAACGCTAAAGTTTTAGTAAATGGAATTGGCGGGGAGTATATACTTGTACCTTTGTATAAAGTATGCCTAGAGAGTGAATTAATATCTGGGATAGTAACTGTAGGTGTTGTCCACAATTTACCAGTAAAGGGGATTGATCTACTCCTAGGAAACGATTTGGCTGGATCAAAAGTATCAATTTCTCCTATAGTTACAGAGGAACCAAGTGAAATTAAGGAAACGGAGCAATTACAGGAGCAAGTTCTGGGAATATTTCATGCATGTGTAGTTACCCGAGCAATGGCTTAACAGGATCCTTTGTTGGAGGTAAAAGGGGCACCACAAATAGATAATCAGGCATATGAGATTTAGAAGAGGAGAAGGAGGTGTACAGGAGGTCCTCCCTGATTGAAACTCAGCAGGCAGACCCTGATCTAAAAAGAATACTGCAGACCGTCAGCTCTGAGGCAGAGGCAGATAAAGTGCCTGAATATTACTATTTCAAAAATTGAGTAGTAATGAAGAAATTGAGACCTCCACAGTGACGTGCAGAGGAGGACTGGACAGTGGTCCACCAAATTTTAGTTCCCCCTAAGTATCATAGGGAGATATTGAGGATTGCCCATGAAATCCCAATGGCTGGGCACGTGGATATCAGAAAGACCCAGGCCCAGATCAGCCATCACTTTTATTGGCCTCAAATCCACAACGACGTGGTTAAATTTTGTGGGACCTTTCATACCCGCCAGGTTGTTGGGAAACCACAACCTACAATCAACCCTGCTCCACTAATCCCCATTGTTTTCGAGGAACCCTTCAGTAGAGTTCTGATCGATTGCAAGGGACCTCTACCCAAAACTAGGACAGATTTCCAATACCTCCTAACCACCATGGATATAGCCACCTGATTCCCAGAAGCCATACCCTTGAGGAAAATCATGGCGAAAGCTGTAGTCAAGGGATTGACCCAGTTTTTCACCTGATACAGACTACCTAAATAAATTCAATCCGATCAAGGAACTAATTTCATGCTCCGAGCATTCCAAGAAGTCATACGTAGCCTTGGTATTGAACAGCTGAAATCTTCAGCATATCACCCACGAGGGGCTCTGGAACGATACCATCAAACCCTGAAAACCATGACCAGGGCATATTGCTTTGAATACCGCCATTGTTGGGCCAAAGAGTTAGCGTTTTTATTGTTCGCTACCAACAATTCACCCAATGAATCCACAGGTTTCAGTCCATTTGAATTGGATTTTGGACATGAGGTGAGTGGCCTGCTGAAATTGATCAAGGAAGAATTCTTAGATCAAAGGGAGGAAACCTCATTGTGAAATTACGTATTCACTTTTCATGAGAGATTTTTTAAAGCCTGTGCTGTAGCAAAGGAACACTTGAAAGCCTCTCAGAAAAACATGAAATTTCCCATTGGCTTCTTCTTTCTGATCAATCCGACTTTTAAAAAAATTGCAGCCATCAGTTTCACAGCTGACAGGAGCTTAGAGCAGATCCAGCGTTTCTGAACCTCGGACAAGTTTGTGGTTTTCTGGCAGGTTCCAATATTTTTTTCAAAAGCCCACTGAAAACCATGTACTTGGCCAAGGTTCAGAAGCACTGTATCTGCTGTAAGCACTGGTCAACTAATGGCTGCAATTTTTAAAAAAAACTGACCAACCACAAAGCTGAGAGTTCCCACTCTCTACAACTGTCAGAGAGAGAGTGGCAGAGAGAGAGAGAGGGGCAGAGAGAGAGGGGACAGTGAGGGAGAGAGGGAGAGAGAGGGGGACAGAGAGAGAAGGGAAGAGAGAGAGTGAGGGGGCAGAGAGAAAGATGGGGCAAAAAGAGAGAGAAAGGGAGGGGGCAGAGTGAGAGAGAGGGGAAGAGAGTGAGAGGGGACAGAGAAAGAGAAGGGCAGATAGAGAGGGGGCAGAGAGAAAGGGGGGCAGAGAATGAGGGGGGACACAGAGAGGTGGGGACAACACAGAGAGGGGGTAACACAGATAGGGAGGAGGAGAAAGAGAGAGACAGACAGACAGAGAAAGAGGTGGGAGAAAGAGTGATCAAGATTACTCCTGACAGATGGACATCTATCCGGAATACTCTGCATCGCTGCAAGAAGTGTGCAGGCAAACATTGACTACTTGTGCAAGCAAAAAACTACCAGTTATCTCACTAAATCAGTGTCCAACACAGTGACCAGAAAGTAAGTCAATAAATTGGTCTTCTAATTAAAGTTTCTTCATAAAATGCACCTTTGTTGTTTTTTAATAGTAAGGTAAATTTTTAATCCTTTTATCTTTTCAAAATTGTCTCACCAGAAACCTATGTTAAGACAAAAGTTGTAATGTACCCGCCACCCCGCCCCCCCCATGTGAAAATGTTGGATACTCCTGCTTCAAGCCTCTGACCTTGTGTTTTAAAATAACCTAGCAGCTAGTTTAAAGGCTTGTGCTATGTAAACTCATTTTAAAATAGCAAACGTCACTTAGGGAATGTCTTGATTTCTACGCTTTGGCACACATTACTTTCACCTGGGACATATGCTCAGTGACATGTCGAAAGTTGCTGGATTTCTACTATATAAAGGTCGTAAATTCCCCTGCTCTCCATTTGGAATCACATTGTTCCAGAACTTGTATTGAGGGGAAAACAGACAAGAAAATCCAAGGACTCTCCAGAAGTCAGCACTGTATGGGGTTTCTCATGAATGCAAGAAGTTGTGTAATAGGACTGAGTGATATTGGCAATAACAGGATGCTGCTGACCCACATACAATAGTTAATAAATACAATGTCATGGATAGCTTTAATAAAGATTAATGCCTACAATTCCTTAACAAACTCTTTGCTGCATTTGCAATTTTAAAAGCTGTCAGGGAAGACATTGTAAAATGTTATTATGTTCCAATGACCATGTTGAAACAGTCATTAACTGATTTTTTTTTAGCTGCGAATTGGATTAAAGGACAGGTTTTACAAGTATGTCAAAGATCAGTAACTGCAATGTGCATTATTCACTGTCCAGTTTGAGGGCAGATAACCTGAGTGGCCAATGTCATTTGAAAGTTGTCTGTAACATATAATTACATTACATTAAAAGTGCATCTTTGCAAACAGGCAATTGATTTGGAATGGACACAAATGAGTTAGTCTGGAGTACAATCTTAAGCTAGTGACTAAACATTTTGTAACTGAATGATACATGCAGTAACAACCGCTCAACCGTTTGCAGAAAAAAAAATTTCTAAATAATTATCTTGTCAGAGCTGAATCAGAATGGACAGCAATAGACTGGGAAATGGACATAAGTGAATTTAAGACAATTGCTTTATTGGAGGAACTGATGGGGTCTCTTTATTTGTAATTGTGTTTATCTAATTTTGTCACTAGCTTTGCTGAGCAAATCACATGCTTTCCATGAGAGATCCTGTTGTTTCTGTATTTTATAATGCAGGACCTAGTTTAATGGCCTGTCAAGATGAATAAACTAGTCTTGGATACCTACTGTTAATTGCTCTGCCCCTTCCTGTCCCACTCTGCTTTTCTATTTTACATGACTCTTCTGAAGTACTATCTGCTTCACCCTATAAAATTCTCCTGATTTGGAGATCACTGCCCCTTTGTTGGCTGCCATGTTTTCAGACACATATTACAAGCAGGTGGAGAAGCTGTACAAACATTGACCATCATGGGTTAAATTGTCTTGTGACAACAGCAGTTTAAGAAATGGTCCATCTTCCTATTGCTAATTTTTTGACTGACTCATCTCAATAACCACAATAACAATCGTCTCCCTGAGTTTCATGGTTTATTGGATGAATTTGCTCTCCTGACACACAGTGAATCCACAGAGGTCATCGATAAGGTCCCTCTACCAACCCATGACATGGTATAGTTAGCTTTATTATGTCAACAAAGTGATTCACATTGGCATTGCATACTAATTTGCCTGCTAGCTAGCTAATACAGTTGTGCTGCTCTCCATTGATGTTTGTATGCTTAACTACTTGATTTATAGGGAGAAATGTGTTTTAAATCGGACTGTGTTTTGATGGCATTAGATTGGCAATATACTGTATGTATAGATTCATTGCCCTCATGTCCGTGGCTGAGTCTATAATTGTATCAAATGTCCATGGTGCAACAAGTTGCTGCCTATCCTTGACCAAAACCCTTCTAGGCTGAGCCCTGATAAATTGGCTCAAGTCCGCAAAGAAATCCAATATACGCTGGACAATGATTTAATTGAACTCAGCCAAAACAGCTGGAGCCTACCCATTGTACTAGTCCTCAAACCTGATGGAGCAACCAGAGTTTGCATTAAGTACCGCAAAGTTAATGCAGTAACCCGAACAGAATGGTACCCAATCCCCCGTATTGAAGACTGCATTGATCGAGTGGGAAACTCCACCTGCATTAGTAAAATAGATTTATTGAAAGGATACTGGCATGTTCCCATGACCACTCAAGCAAAGGAAATCTCAGCCTTTGTAACCCTGATGACCTATTTCAGTGTAAAGTAATGCCATTTTGTTTAAAGAATGCCGCAGCAACTTTCCAGGGACTAATGAACTAGGTGGTTGCTGGTTTAAACAATTGTGTTGTCTACCTGGATGACCTGCTAGTTTACAGTGAAATCTGGGAAGAGCACTTGAACTATTTGCAACAACTCTTTAAGGGTCGACAGCAAGCTAACCTAGTAGCCAATTTAGCAAAGAGTGAGTTCGCTAAGGCAAAAGTGACCTATTTAGGCCATATTGTAGGCCAAGATCAGCTGTTACCAAGGGCAGCAAAAGTGTGAGCCTAGATAGATTTCCCCATACCCAAGACTAAGAAGGAAATCATGCAATTCCTGGGAATGTGCAGTTTCTACCGAAAATTTGTTCCCAACTTCAGTACCCTAGTTGCATCCTTAACTAAGTTATTAAAGAAAAATGTAAAAGTAGTGTGGTCAGAGTGATGCCAGAAGGCTTTTGAAAAGTTGAAGACGATTTTAACCAATGATCCCATATTGGCACCCTATATTTTAACAAACACTTTAAGGTGGCTATTGACACCAGCAATGTAGGAGTACACAAGAACACAAGAAATAGGAGCAGATGTAGACCATATGGCCCATCGAGCCTGCTTCGCCATTCAATACAATCATGGCTGATCTTGGGTTACAATTCCACTTTCCTGCCCACTACCCATATCCCTTGATTCCCTGCGAGACCAAAACTCTATCTATCCCAGCCTTAAATGTATTCAATGATGGAGCATCCACAACCCTCTGGGGTAGATAATTCCAAAGATTCACAACCCTCTGAGTGTAGTAATTTATCCTCATCTTAGTCCTTTATCCTGAGACTGTGCCCCTGCGTTCTAGATTCCCCGACCAGCGGAAACAATCTCTCAGCTTCTACCCTATCAAGCCCTTTCAGGATCTTGCATGTCTCTCATTCTTCTAAACTCCAGAGAATATAGGCACAATTTACTCAGTCTCTCATCATAGGACAATCCCCTCACCCCAGGGACCAATTTAGTAAATCTTCGCTGCACTGCCTCCAGTGCAAATATATTCTTTCTTAAATGTGGAGACCAAAACTGCACACAGTATTCCAGGTGTGGTCTCACCAAAGCCCTGTACAATTTCAGTAAGACTTCTTTATTCCTGTATTCCAATCCCCTTGCAATAAAGGCCAACATGCCATTTGCCTTCCTAATAGCCTGCTGGACCCGCATGTTAATTTGTGCGTTCCTTGTACAAGTACACCCAAATCTCTCTGAACATCAACACTTACCAGTTACACACATTTAAAAAAATATTCTGCTTTTCTATTTTTATGACGAAAGTGAACAACTTCACATTATACTCCATTTGCCGTCTTGTTGCCCACTCACTTAACCTGTCCATATCTCTTTGCAGCCTTCTATTTCTACATTTCCCCGCAGCTTATCTTTCCACCGAGCTTGGTATCATCAGCAAACTTTGATACATTTCTCTCTGTCTCTTCATACAAGTCATTAATATATAGTGTATATAGCTGAGGCCCCAGCACTGATCCTTGCATTCACTGCCTGCCAACCTGAAAATGCTCCATTTATGCCAACTCTCTGCTTCCTGTCTGTTAATCAATCCTGTATCCATGATAGGAGCTGTCTTACTCCAAAATGATGATTCAGGCCTTGAGAGGCCAATTGGCTATCTTTCAAAAAACTAAATAAACACCAATGCAAATATTCCACAATAGAGAAGGAGGCATTGGGACTCCTACTAGCCCTTCAACATTTCAAAGTCTATTAAATAATGGACACAGAGAAATCAAAATCTATACTGACCACAATCCCCTAACATTCCTGGAATGATTTAAAGTTAAAAATGTCAGACTGTTTTGATGGAACTTACTTCTTCAGCCCTTCAACTTGAAAATTGTACAGATAGCTGGGAAGAACAACATTATTGCATTTAGACACCTATATAGATGCGCTGTCTAGAATGTAAGCACTGTACTACCAGAAACCTGTGAGAGAACCATGACTGAAAACCTGAGGAATGCATGGGATGAATACATGCAGATGTGTGCTATCCTATGTCTCACTTTCTTTCTTTCTGGTAAACAAAAAAAAACAACAAAAATTTTTTTTTAAATGAAATGCCAAGGAATTTCATTTTTCCCTTTTTGTGGGGAGGTGTCACGCTCATGGAGGGAACAGTGATGAAATATGAAATGCACTGAGGAATTATGAAATAAAAGTAAACTGTTGAACTAAGTTACAAGAAAATGGACACTTTGCTACCCGGCAACATAGAAGAAGAGGTCTGGTGGTTCCCTTCTGTACTGCCAATCGACATGTTTGTCTGTTGAAGACGGGACCATTATTAATGTTTGGAATTGCCTTGAGGAGACACATTGATATGTAAAACAGCCCATTCCATGCCAACAATGCCTCTATCAAAAATTGGGCTAGCAAAGGCTTTTGCAGACTGACTCCGAAGCCAAGGCTTTAGTGCGAAATAACACTATTTTTAAAACAGTATCTGCGGTCAGTTGAGAAGTGAAAAGGGGAAGTCACCCACACCATTTCCCACCTGTCTGTAACACACCTATTGATCAAAATGCATCACATTCAGATGCCATTAAATAACAATAATCCCCACATTCTGGGGCATTGTATGAACACCCTAGGGAAGAACATCTTAAGTCACCTGACTAGAACCAAAACCTGCTAAACTTTTACCTTAAAAGAAATAACTGCTCTGGGGGAGAGAAAAAGAAAAAACCATTCCAGCTAGAGAAGCTGTGAGATCGATCCAGCTAAGCCAGGGATGTCCAACCTTTTCACTTGAGAGGCCACATTACAAATTTTGTCCTACATAGGGGGCCAGTGAGCAAATGTCGGAAGGATAAAGGCATTAGAAATTTATTTTACTATTAATCAAAACAAAAATGTGTATTTTTGTGAATAAGCTTTAAATGAGAAGACTAATTTATTAACTTACTTTCTCATCACTATGTTAAACACTCATATAGTGAGATACTTGCCATTATTTTTGCTTGCACAAATAGTCAATGTCTACCCACAAACTTGATGCAATGATGCAGTGTATTCGGCTAGAGGTCCATCTGTCAGGTGTGAACTCTCCCCCTCTGTCTGTCTGTCTGTCTCTCTCTGTGCCTCTGTATCTCTCTCTCTCTGTCTCGTTCTGTCGCTGTCTCTTTCTGTCGCTGTCTCTGTCTCTCTGTGCCTCTGTCTCTCTGTGTCTCTCTGTCTCTGTGTCACACTTTGTCTCGCTCACTCTTTGAAAAGAAGTTACTTTATTTTGAAGATAACTAACCTGAATCCTGACTCATAAAGAACTGACCTATTCCTGTGCCAATAAGTGCCTTTGACTTGGTATTTTGTTGTAAAATTGTTTTTTTGAACCATTAACAGAAAGGGCCAGGACCGGTGGACACAATGCGCCCTGGGAGTTGTAGTCACCGATTATGGTTCCCTCCAGAGCGCCCGGGGAGTAGGGGGACTATATTTCCCAGAAGGCACTCACTCACTGAAAACAGCAGGGGCCGCTGATTCCAGTGTGCCTGCACCGCGAATCGCCAATCATCACTCACCCTTTGTCAGTCACAAATAGCTTTAGCGGGCCAGAAGAAATTTCTCATCCCTGAAGCTGAAAACAAATGGATGAGGGCAGAAACTGCACAGTGAGGGAGGAGGAACGTTCAGGTAGTTTACATCCTCGGGCCAGATGGAAACCTTTGGTGGGCTGGATTTTGGCCCGTGGACCATATGTTGGACAACGCTGAGACAGAGAGATTGCAAGGTGACCTTGAAAACTCCCCATCTGAAAAATTGAACCAGGACATCCACCACCAACTTCGGACTTAGTTTTAGTGAAAGGATTCTGCGATACTTCATCAATTCCAAGACAAGGAACATTCAGGCCTGCAACGCCGTTAAAAAATATCTCCTGGAAAACCCAGAAGGTTTCAAAGTGAATACTCTTTACAACAATCGAACTCTAATTGCATGCTACCCTCTATCTTTTCTTGTGTGTGTGAATGCGTGAGTGGGTGAGGTCACAAACATTTTTGGGTATTGTTTTAATAAATAGTTATCTTTCTTTTTAAATCTATGAGAAAACCTACTGTTTGTATGCTTATTTGACCATTAAACTCTCAGGGACTAAAATACCATTTTTATAAGACTATCTATGGTCAGTTGAGAGGTGAAAAGTGGAAGCTACCCATACCATTTCCCACCTGTCTATAACAAACCTCTTTATCAAAATGGACCACATTCAGACACAATTATGTAACAATGGTCCCCACATCCTGGGACATTGTGGGAACAACCCAGGGGAAAGCGTCTTGTGTCACTTGACTGAAACCAAAGCCTGGTAAGATTTTATCTTAAAATAACTAACCTCTCTTTAAAGACAGGGATGCCACCTCCAACAGCTGCCGGCCAATCACAGGATCAGCAGCTCAGCAGCATTAGCAGTGCCATCGGGCATGGTGGTCATTGCTGGTACTGCAAAGGCCTTGGGCCCAGGCCCAGCACTGGAGATCTGGACCTCAGGTAAGTGAGGCGAGGCCACAGTCTGAAAGGTCCTGGTGGGGGACGGTGGGGGGGCGGCGGTGGGGTGGTGGGGTGTTGAAAGAGTGGGCATGAAGTCCAGGGGGAGGGGTGGGCCGTGGAGTTATAGGTTTTGCTGGCGGGTATCCTCCCTGGGCCATAGATTGCCCATGAAGGAAGGAACCCTCCCGAAGCCCACAGGGAATTGGCCTCTGGGCAGGAAGGCTGTCTTTGGCCTATCCTGCCCCTGCAAATTCACTTGGCAACAGGGCAGTGACAGGCCCTCCACCCCCCCTCGTGATTCAATGGGGGACCCATTAAATTCGCCTCTACTTTCTGTCACATGACCATAGTTTCTCTTTCCGTTATCCTCAAAAATGGTTCCTGATGGTGAGGCCATTGTTAGACAATGGAATCCAGGTATCATTCATCCTCATCTCACCTTGATAAAGTAGGTTTTTTTCACACCCATTCTTTGGAATTTGAGTTTGGAGTCAAAAGGTCTATGACAATATTGTTAACCCAATCAGTTGGAGAGAAGCAACCATCACCACAGAAGAGGTCATTTGTATTTTAATGATTTCTCCAAGACTTGTCCAGACATGAAAATATGCTCCGGGATCTTGTAGTTTTATGTGTATTGGCAGGAAAGGAAAGGTCACCTAACTCCTTACTCAATTTTGTTTACAAGAAAAGTGTTCATTTTGGGTTTACTTCATAAGTTCATTTTATAGTACATAAATTCAGATTGCGTGGGCCTGATACCCTCCTTAAATAAGGAGGCCAAAACTGTATGCCGTACTCTAGGTGCGGTCTCACCACAATCCTGTACAGTTGTAGCAAGACTTCCCTACTTTTATACTCCAGCCCCCTTGCAATAAAGGCCAACATTCCATTTGCCTTCCTAATTACTTGCTGTACCTGCATGCTAACTTTTTGTGATTCATGTAGGAGTTTCTCCCGATCTAATTTGTCCAGCCCATGATTTAGAACAACTCTATCAAATCTCCTCTTAATCTTCTCTTTTCCAAGGATAACAGCCCCAGCTTCTTAAGCTATCCACATAACTGAAGTTCTTCATCCCTGGAACTACTCTTGTGAATCTTTTCTGCAACCTCTCTAATGTCTTAAAATCCTTCCAAACACAGATTGGGTGACTGTTTTGCAGATCACCTCTTCTCAGTCCACAAGCATGATCCCGAGCTTCCAGTTGCTTTCCATTTTAATTCACCACCCTGCTCTCATGCCCACATTGCTGTCCCAGGACTGCTGTAGTATTCCACTGAAGCTCAAGGCAGGCTTGAGGAACAGCACCTCATCTTCTGACTAGGCACTCTACAGCTTTCTGGACTGAACATTGAGGTCATTAATTTCAGACCATGAGCCCATTAATTTTTTATGTATTTATTTATTATTTTTATATATTTTCTTTTTTTAATTTATTTTTTTAACCATGTACTAGTCTTGTTTTTCATGTTTTTGATTTCGGACAGAGGTGTTCATTATTCTGTCATTAGCATTCTCTCTGGACTCATGCTTTCAACTATTTAGCACTCCATTTGCATTCTGTTCCATGACATTGCTGTCATTTCATCTCTCCTGCCCTCCGTCCTATCACAGACCTTCCTTTTGTTCTTCTTCCCCCTCCCCCCTTTCATTTGCTCAAAGACTGTTACATTTCTAACTTTTGCCAGTTCTGGTGAAAGGTCACAGACACAAAATGTTAACTCTGTTTCTTTCTACAGATGTTGCCAGACCTGCTGAGTATTTCCGGCACTTTCTGTTCTCATGTTCACAACTACTCTCTGTTTCCTGTCACCCAGCCAGCTGCGTATCCATGCTGCCACTGTCCCTTTTATTCCATGGGCTCCAACTTTGCTGACAAGCCTGTTATGTGGCATTTTAATAAACGCCTTTTGGAAAATCGTATACACATCATCAACCGAATTATCCTCATCAGCCCTCACTGTTACCTCATCAACAAACTCAGGCAAACACCATTTGCCCTTAACAAATCTATGCTGGATTTCCTTAATTAATCCACATTTGTCCAAATGACTATTAGTTTTGCCCCAAATTATTGTTTCTAAAAGCTTTCTTGACACTGAGGTTAAACTTTATGGCCTGTAGTTGCTGGGCTTGTCACAGAAGCACAGAATTGTTACAGCATAGGAGGCCATTTGGCCCATCATGTCTGTGCTGGCTCTATGAAGGAGCAGTTTACCTAGTGCCACTCCCCCAACTTTCTCCCTGTAGCCCTGCACATTCATCTTTTTCAGATAACAATCCAATTCGCTCTTGAATGCCTTGATTGAACCTGCCTCCACCACACTCTCAGGTAGTGCATTCCAGATCCTAGCCATTTGGTGCATGAAAAAGTTTTTCTTTTGCTTCTTTTGCCAATTACCTCAAACTTGCACCCTCTTGTTCTCGATTCTTCCACCAGTAGGAACAGTTTTCCCTATCTACTCTCTCCAGACCCCTCATGATTTTGAACACCTCCACCAAATCTTTACTCTGGATTGCCCCTTGTCCTTTTCCATAACTTACCCAAACTTATGATGCTACGGTCACTGTCCCCTAAATGTTCTCCTACTGACACTTGATTTACTTAACCGACCTCATTTCTCAGAACCAGATCCAGCAATGCCTCCTTCCTTGTTGGATTGGAAAAATACTGATGTAGAAAATTTTTCTGAAACTCTTGTCCCTCTCTGCCTTTACACCATTACTATCCAAGTCTATATTAGGATAATTAAACACCATGAGCTCATATCTTGTACGGTAATCTTTTATGTGGCAACTTATTAAATGCCTTTTGAAAATCCAAATACACTGCAGCCAGTGGTTCCCTTTAGCCTCCCTGCTTGTTACATCCTCAAAGAACTCTAATAAATTTGTCAAACACAATTTCCCTTTCATAAAACCATGTTGACTCTGCTTGATTGTATTATGATTTTCTAAATGTGCTGCCAGTACTTCCTTACTAATGGATTCCAGCATTTTCCCTATGACAGACTAAGTTGCCACTAATTTCTTACATTCTGTCCCCCTCCTTCCTTGAATAGAGGTGTTATATTTTCAGTTTACCAATCTGCTGGGACCTTTCCAGAATGTAGAGAATTTTGAAAGATTACAACCAATGCAGCCACTTTTCAGCCACTTCTTTTAAGACCCTAGGGTGCAAAGCCATCAGGCTCTGGGGACTTGTCATCCTTCAGTTCTATTAGTTTTCCTAGTACTTTTTCTTTAGTGATAGTGATTGTTTTAAATTCCCCTTTCCCTATTGCCTTTTGATTTTGGGATGGTTTTTGAGTCTTCTACAGTGAGGACAGATACCAAATACTTTAGCTACTCTCTTCCTTTTTTATACTGGCAGAAACTCTTACGATCGTTTTTTATATTCTTTGCTAGTTTACTCTCATATTTTAACTTCTTTTTTTACTATTTGTAGTCTTCCTTTGCTGGTTTCTAAACTTTTGCCAATCTTCTGGCCTACCCCTAATCTTCGCAGCAGTGTACACCTGTTCTTTCAGTCTGGTTTAAATGTTGCAATAAAACGGGAGATGCTCTTTCAATTTGATACCATCCTCAGGGTTAATTAGGGATGGTTCATCCTTCTCGTAGAATCTGTTCAAAGGAGCGCAACCTCTGCTGCGGCTAACGTTTTGCAACATGTCACTGAACAAAACATAAATAAGCAAAATTATGAAATCAACATAGATATAATTCAAAGAGTAAAATGAGTCACCAAAAATCAACTTCAACAAACATCAAATCGCAGTGTTAAAAAAATTTAATACAGACACATGAAGTAAAAATACAATAGTGTGACAATTCCATCCTTTGCACAGTGAGAAAGCATTTCTCCTCAACCTCCAACACCTTCTTCACTCTCTGGGCGACTACTGTGAATACAAGAATGTTGCCTTCCCTCATTCTTGCTCCTCATTGGTTACCTTGCTCAGCGCGCGCACGTGTGATGCCTCACCAGCTGAGAGGGAACGCCATGACGTAAGTAGCACGTGCAGCTCCCTTGTGTCTACGTGGCAACGCTCTGAAGCGGCACATGGGGGAAAAGGGCTTGCGGTGAGGAGAGGGCGGGGCTTGCGAGGGAAGGGGGCGGGGCGCTCAGCTTGCTGAAGAGGTGTCAGTCCGCTTCCGCGGCCGGTGTATTTCTGTATTCCGTTCTCTCTAGCTGTTTAGTTCTGAATCGTGCGTGGGATGTCAACGTCCATGGATCGGGCAGTTTAATTGTTAACGAGAGAAAGTAATGCTGGACAGTGTATTGGCTTCTCCCAGACAAGTTCGACCTTAGTTC
Organism: Heterodontus francisci; assembly: GCF_036365525.1. Taxonomy (NCBI): domain Eukaryota; kingdom Metazoa; phylum Chordata; class Chondrichthyes; order Heterodontiformes; family Heterodontidae; genus Heterodontus; species Heterodontus francisci. The sequence goes on from NC_090372.1 coordinate 198,044,551, forward strand.
AAAGCGGCCTGGACTTCGCTTTGCACAACTTTTAATCGAGAGAAACTTTCACTCCCTGAGCCCCTTTTTCCTACTTTCACCGGTGTTGTCTGCCGGTTGGTGCTGTTGAGGTTTCTCGGGGATCAGGGCTTGTCTGCTACACCCTCACCACCCCGCTCCCTGGTGTTGTGACGGTTGGAAGCGCGTGGATCGACCATGGGTTCGCGGCGATGCTGGGGTCTCGCGCTGTTGCTGGCGGCGCTGCTTGCGCTCAGTTGCCAGGTACGCGGGGGGAAGGATGCGGAACTGTATTGCGGAGGTGAGTGAATGCAGGGCGAGGGCGGACTCGAAATGTTGCTGCACTGTCACTGACTGCAGCAACTTGTATTTGTAGAATGCTGTTAACCGAGTTTAAAAAGGTCCCGAAGCGTTTCACAGAAGATAACATTTTTCTCCTTCCTTGTCCAGCCAAAGAAGACGACTTTAAGGACAGGTGTCAAAGAGGAAGAACTTGCATTTTTATAGGCAGCCTTTTAATGGGACAAAACGTCCCAATGTACTTAAAAAATCATTTTTGACACCGAGCCACAGAAGGAGATGTCAGGACAGATGACTAAAAGTTCAGTCGAAGAGCCTAGTTTTAAGAAGCGTCTTGAGAGTGGCAAGAGACATAGAGGTTTTGGGAGGGAATTCCAGAGCTAGGGACTTGGTAGCTGACAGGGTGGTCGTCAGTGGTGGAACGATTCGAATTGGAGATGTGCAAGAGGGCATAATTGGAGACTTGTAAAGTTGAAGGAAGTTATAGAAATAGCACGGGTTGAGGCCATGAAGGGACTTGAAAATAAGGATGAGGATTTTAAAATTGATTTGCTGGATCGGCAGCTCGTGCACACAGATGAGTAAACAGGACTTGGGGCAAGTTAAGATATGGGCAGCAGAGTTTTGAGTCACGTTTCTCGACCTCTGGATTCCCCAAAGCACTTTACAGCTAATTATTTTCAATGGTATTTGCAATGTTGAAAACGCAGCAGCCAATTTGCACACAGCAAGGTTCTGCAAACAGCAATGTGATCTATTTTTAGTTGGTTGAGGAATAAATATTAGCTAGGACACCAGAGGACTCTCCTGCTTTGCTTCAGAATCACGCTGCGAGATCTTTAATGTTCACCTGAGAGGGCAGTTAGGACCTCAGGTTAATGTCTTGTCCGAAAGATGGTACCTCCGACACTGCAGCACGCACTCAGTACGGTGCTGTAGTGTCAACCTAAATTATATGCTCAAGTCTCCGGAGTGGGACTTGAACCCATGATCTTTTGATTGAGACAAGAGTGTTCCCAACTGTGCATTGGTTGTCACTAGATGTAGGTTTTAACTAATGGTCTTCATTGGAATCCATCGATACTAGCAAGGGGAGATGGAAGGAGGAGCCGATGCAGATAGAAGTTAAATGGACAAAAACAATTGGAGTCTTTGTGAACCTTGTGTCTTGGTGTTCAGCAGAGGAATGTGGAAACTTCTGTCCTGTAGCAAAGTGTCAGCTTTTAATTATATTTGTTGGATAGGTTGAAAGAATTTTTTGGGGGGAGGGAGAAGAGTAATTATGTAACAATGACTGCAAATTTTAAAATTCATGATCTACTTTTTAGTACACTTAATTGTAATATTGAAGTCTTTTCCTCAATGAATAATCAGTGTGGATTTGATATTACAGTTCTGAAATATGTGAATAAGTGAGAAAATCAACCAACTTATTCTCTTTCTGTTGCTTGATTTGAATACTATAAAACAGTAATTGCTGGTTAAAAGAAGGCCAAGGTCTATCTTGTTCGTCTTTTGACAGCATGGTAGTTTTATGATAACCATGATAACTGAATTGTTGACTAATCATAGTGATCAGTCTCTTATCAGTTACTCTACAATAGACCCAGACTTGACATGACATGACTGGGAGAGCTTTGGTAACCATAGGTCCAAAGTCACCTGCTCCTCCCAAAGTATGCTAACATTGCCATATGTTGTCTCAAATTACTGTATCAAATTGCTTGTTTACTGTATTCCAAAATCTTTTCTGAAAGAAATCTATCCAATTTGTATTTTAATTAATGAATTCTCACTGGTTCTATCAACTCCCTAGGGAGTCTGTTTCATAGATTGACTGCTTGCTTACTGAAATATTGTTTGTTTAGGTTAATTATAAATTTACCCACCTTCGGGCACTGTTCTGGACAAGGTGAAATAACTTTATGCTATCTTGTCCCTTTAGAATCTGAAAAACCTTGCAACTGGATTGTTCTTGGTGAGAACATGCCCAATATACATAATCAGTCCTCATAGTCTCTTCTTTGTTCAGGCGCTCTTGCTCGTGTATACGCGCGCTCCCCTTACACTTTCCCTTTCTCTGCTTTCTCCAACCTCACCACCCCCCCCTCCCTCTGCCCCTCCCCCCCCCCCCCCCCACAACATTGTACAGTTTTTCAAAAAAAGGAGAAAGGGATAGACCAAGTAATTACAGGCCAGTCAGTCTAACCTCAGTAGTGGGCAAATAATTGAAAAAAATTCTGAGCGACAGTATTAATCATCATTTAGAAGGGCATGGATTAATCAAGGACAGTCAGGATGGATTTGTTAATGGGAGGTCCTGTCTGACAAACATGATTGAATTTTTTTGAGAGATAATGAGGGTTGATGAAGCTTCTGCATTTGATGATGTCTACATGGATCTTAGCAAGGCATCTGACAAGGTCCCACATGGCAGACTTGTCAGCAAAGTAGAAGCCCAAAGGATCCAAGGGAAAGTGGCAAGTTGGATCAAAATTAGCTCAGTGGCAGGAAGTACTGGTGAACATTTAGAATGGACTGTCCAAGGAGGCAGACAGATAGTGTGGCAAATATTAAGGATTTAAAAGGTTTTGTTGGAACTGGCAAATGGACTGCATAGTCCTGGTTTTCCTATCTGTATTGGAATTAACATTTTCTTTCTTTACAAAGCAGGAGTATTCTTGAGAGACCAACTGGTCTTTTCCTGCCCCTCAATTTTGTATGTTGTTCCTTTTTAGTCAGTTTTCATTTTATTAAAGCTTTACAGATTTTACAGCTTAAAGTTTGAGCATTTCAAGTAAACCAAGAGCCTACAAGAGATTCAAGTATGTGACCTAGCAAAAGCAGTCATTACTCAAGAAGGCAGATGACCATCATCTTGGGTGAATGAGGGATGGACAATAAATGTTGTCTTGCCAGATTCACCCACATCATCATTTTTGGCCTCCTTGTCTCGAGAGTCAATGAGTAAGCGACTAGAGGTGGTCAGTGGTTTGTGGAGCAAGATTGCCAGATTCACCCACACCCGGAAGAAAAAACTTTAAAAATGTTGTGAAAGATGCACTGATCCAACATTACCATCACTGACTGATTACAGTATACTAATGCAGGTTAATAGATCATGAGCATTTCAGCAAAGTGCCCCATGTCAATAACTTAAAACTGTATGTAGACACTACTGATTATAGGCGGGATAGAGGGGGATGTAAAAGGGGTGGGGGAGTTGTATTACTTGTTAAGGGGAATATCACAGCTGTACTGCGGGAGGACACCTCGGAGGGGTCATAAGATCATAAGAACTAGGAGCAGGAGTAGGCCATCCGGCCCCTCGAGCCTGCTCCGCCATTCAATAAGATCATGGCTGATCTTTTCGTGGACTCAGATCCACTTACCCGCGCTCCCACCGTATCCCTTAATTCCTTTATTGTTCAAAAAGATATCTACCTTAGCTTTAAAAACGTTTACTGAAGTAGCGTTAGCTACTTCACTGGGCAAGGAATTCCATAGATTAACAACCCTCTGGGTGAAGAAGTTCCTTCTTAATTCAGTCCTAAATCTGCTCCCTCTAATCTTGAGGCTATGCCCTCTTGTCCTAGCTTCACCTGTCAGTGGAAACATCCTCTCTACTTGTATCTTATCTATTCCCTTCATGATTTTATATGTTTCTATAAGATCCCCCCTCATTCTTCTGAACTCCAATGAATATAATCCCAATCTACTCAGTCTCTCCTCATAATCCAACCCCCTCAACTCCGGAATCAACCTAGTGAACCTCCTCTGCACCCCCTCCAGTGCCCGTACATCCTTTCTCAAGTAAGGAGACCAAAACTGCACACAGTACTCCAGGTGCGGCCTCACCAGTACCTTATACAGCTGCAACATAACCTCTCTGCTTTTAAACTCAATCCCTTTAGCAATGAAGGACAAAATTCCATTTGCCTTCCTAATTACTTGCTGTACCTGCAGACCAACCTTCTGCGATTCATGCACAAGGACACCTAGGTCCCTCTGCATAGCAGCATGCTGCAACTTTTTACCATTCAAGTAATAATCCTTTTTACTGTTACTCCTACCGAAATGGATGACTTCACATTTATTAACATTGTATTCCATCTGTCAGACCTTTGCCCACTCACTCAATGTATCTATGTTCCTCTGCAAAGTTTCACAGTCATCTGCACACTTTGCTCTGCCACTCATCTTAGTGTCATCTGCAAACTTTGACACCCTACACGTGGTCCCCAACTCCAAATTATCTATATAAATTGTAAATAATTGAGGTTCCAACACCGATCCCTGAGGCACACCACTAGTGACTGATTGCCAACCAGAATAGCGCTCATTTATCCCCACTCTCTGCTTCCTGTTAGTCAACCAATCCTCTATCCATGCTAATACTTTACCCCTAACGCCATGCATCCTTATCTTATGCAGCAGCCTCTTGTGCGGCACCTTGTCGAAGGCCTTTTGGAAATCTAGGTACACCACACCCACTGGGTCCCCATTGTCCACCTTGCTCATAATGTCATCATAGAATTCCAAAAGATTTGTCAAGCATGACCTGCCCTTCATGAACCCATGCTGCGTCTGCCCAACGGGACAATTTCTATCGAGGTGCCCTGCTATTTCTTCCTTGATAATAGACTCAAGCGTCTTCCCCACTACAGAGGTTAAGCTAACCGGTCTATAATTCCCCATCTTTTGTCTACCTCTCTTTTTAACCAGTGGCGTCACATCTGCTGTTTTCCAATCTGCTGGGACTACCCCAGAGTCCAGCGAATTTTGGAAAATTACCATCAGTGCACCTACTATTTCTCCCGCCATCTCTTTTAGTACCCTGGGATGCATTCCATCAGGGCCAGGAGACTTATCAATCCTTAGCTCCATTAGCTTGCCCAACACTACCTCTTCCGTAATAATGATTGTTTCCAGGTCCTCACCTACGTTCGTCTCTTTGTCAATTACTGGCATGTTATTAATGTCCTCCACTGTGAAGACCGATACAAAATACCTGTTCAATGCCTCGGCCATTTCATCATATCCCATAACTAAATTCCCCTTCTCATCCTCTAAAGGACCAACGTTTACTTTAGCCACTCTTTTTCGTTTTATATATTTATAGAAACTTTTGCTATCTGTCTTTATATTCTGTGCTAGTTTTTTCTCATGTTCCATCTTACTTTTCTTTATAGCTCTTTTTGTAGCTTTCTGTTGACCTTTAAAGTTTTCCCAATCTTCTAGTTTCATGCTGCTTTTGGCCACTTTGTATGCCTTCTTTTTCTATTTGATAGCCTCCCTTATTTCCTTAGACACCCATGGCAGATTACCCCTTTTCTTCCAGTCCTTCCTTTTCACTGGAATATACTTTTGCTGAGCACTTTGAAAAATTGCTTTGAAAGTCCTCCACTGCTCGTCAACTGTCCCACCATAAAATCTTTGTTTCCAGTCGACTTTAGCCAAGTCCTCCCTCATTCTATTGTAGTCCCCCTTGTTCAAGCACAGGACCCTGGTATTGGATTTTATCTTCACACTCTCCATCTGTATTCTAAATTCAACCATACTGTGATCACTCCTTCCAAGAGGATCCCTAACTATGAGGTCATTAATTATTCCTGTCTCATTACACAGGGCTAGATCTAGGATAGCTTGCTCCCTCGTCGGTTCCATTACATAGTGTTCAAGAAAACTATCACGGATACACTCAACGAACTCCTCCTCAAGGCTACCCTGACTGAGCTGGTTCGACCAATCTACATGTAGATTAAAATCCCCCATGATAATTGCCGTACCATTTTTACAGGCATTAGTGATTTCTTTGTTTATTGCCCGCCCCAATGTGATATTATTTGGTGGCCTATAGACTACGCCTATCAATGACTTTTTCTTCTTAGAGTTTCTAATTTCCACCCAAATGGATTCAACCTCATTCTCCATAGAACCTATATCATCTCTCAGCACCGCCCTGATGTCGTCCTTGAATATCAGAGCTACACCACCTCCCTTACCTTCCTGTCTGTCCTTCCGAATAGTCTGGTACCCCTGGATATTTAACTCCCAGTCGTGACCAACCTGTAACCATGTCTCTGTAATGGCTACCAAATCATATTCATTCACGATGATTTGTGCCGTTAACTCATCAACCTTGTTACGAATGCTACGAGCATTCAGGTAAAGTGCCTTTATGCTCGCTTTCTTACCCTCATGATTTCCAACATCTCTAATAATAACTCCTGAGTTATCCTTCCTTTCTGCTTCTTTCATAGTCTGCCTTGAACTTAAACCCTCCTGCACACATGTTGACCTGCTGCTTACCTTTTTATTTACCATCATACTCCGTCGTTTTCCCTTTCCCTTCCCCCCGAGTCACTAGTTTAAAGTCTTAGAGACCACCCTATTTATCCTTTTCGCTAGAACACTGGTTCCAGATCGGTTCAGGTGGAGACTGTCCCATCGGTACAGATCCCCCCGGTTCCAAAACTGATGCCAATGCCCCATGAAATGGAACCCCTCTTTCCCACACCACTCCCTTAGGCACGTGTTTACTTCCCTAATTTTCTTATCCCTAAGCCAATTTGCACGTGGCTCGGGCAGTAATCCGGAGATTATGACCCTCGAGGACCTGTTCCTTAATTTTGTTCCTAGTGCTTTATAATCCCCAAACAGGTCCTCCATCCTAGCCTTGCCTATGTTGTTAGTCCCAACGTGGACGACAACAACTGGATCCTACCCCTCCCGCTCCAATATCCTTTCAAGCCGGTCAGAGATGTCCTGCACCCTGGCACCGGGCAGGCAACACACCATGCAGGACTCCCGATCCGGCTTGCAAAGGATACTATCTATCCCCCTAATTATAGACCAACGCAAACAGATGGACCGCTGGGTTGAGCACTACCTAGAACTGTACTCCAGGGAGAATGCTGTCACTGAGACTGCCCTCAATGCAGCCCAGCCTCTACCAGTCATGGATGAGCTGGACATACAGCCAACCAAATCGGAACTCAGTGATGCCATTGATTCCCTAGCCAGCGGAAAAGCCCCTGGGAAGGACAGCATTACCCCTGAAATAATCAAGAGTGCCAAGCCTGCTATACTCTCAGCACTACATGAACTGCTATGCCTGTGCTGGGACGAGGGAGCAGTACCCCAGGACATGCGCGATGCCAACATCATCACCCTCTATAAAAACAAAGGTGACTGCGGTGACTGCAACAACTACCGTGGAATCTCCCTGCTCAGCATAGTGGGGAAAGTCTTTGCTCGAGTCGCCCTGAACAGGCTCCAGAAGCTGGCCGAGCGCGTCTACCCTGAGGCACAGTGTGGCTTTCGTGCAGAGAGATCGACTATTGACATGCTGTTCTCCCTTCGTCAGATACAGGAGAAATGCCGTGAACAACAGATGCCCCTCTACATTGCTTTCATTGATCTCACCAAAGCCTTTGACCTCGTCAGCAGACGTGGTCTCTTCAGACTACTAGAAAAGATCGGATGTCCACCAAAGCTACTAAGTATCATCACCTCATTCCATGACAATATGAAAGGCACAATTCAACATGGTGGCTCCTCAACAGAGCCCTTTCCTATCCTGAGTGGTGTGAAACAGGGCTGTGTTCTCGCACCCACACTTTTTGGGATTTTCTTCTCCCTGCTGCTTTCACATGCGTTCAAATCCTCTGAAGAAGGAATTTTCCTCCACACAAGATCAGGGGGCAGGTTGTTCAACCTTGCCCGTCTAAGAGCGAAGTCCAAAGTACGGAAAGTCCTCATCAGAGAACTCCTCTTTGCTGACGATGCTGCTTTAACATCTCACACTGAAGAATGCCTGCAGAGTCTCATCGACAGGTTTGCGTCTGCCTGCAATGAATTTGGCCTAACCATCAGCCTCAAGAAAACGAACATCATGGGGCAGGATGTCAGAAATGCTCCATCCATCAATATTGGCGACCACGCTCTGGAAGTGGTTCAAGAGTTCACCTACCTAGGCTCAACTATCACCAGTAACCTGTCTCTAGATGCAGAAATCAACAAGCGCATGGGTAAGGCTTCCACTGCTATGTTCAGACTGGCCAAGAGAGTGTGGGAAAATGGCGCACTGACACGGAACACAAAAGTCCGAGTGTATCAGGCCTGTGTCCTCAGTACCTTGCTCTACGGCAGCGAGGCCTGGACAACGTATGCCAGCCAAGAGCGACGTCTCAATTCATTCCATCTTCGCTGCCTTCGGAGAATACTTGGCATCAGGTGGCAGGACTATATCTCCAACACAGAAGTCCTTGAAGCGGCCAACATCCCCAGCTTATACACACTACTGAGTCAGCGGCGCTTGAGATGGCTTGGCCATGTGAGCCGCATGGAAGATGGCAGGATCCCCAAAGACACATTGTACAGCGAGCTCGCCACTGGTATCAGACCCACCGGCCGTCCATGTCTCCGTTATAAAGACGTCTGCAAACGCGACATGAAATCGTGTGACATTGATCACAAGTCGTGGGAGTCAGTTGCCAGCATTCGCCAGAGCTGGCGGGCAGCCATAAAGACAGGGCTAAATTGTGGCGAGTCGAAGAGACTTAGTAGTTGGCAGGAAAAAAGACAGAGGCGCAAGGGGAGAGCCAACTGTGCAACAGCCCCAACAAACAAATTTCTCTGCAGCACCTGTGGAAGAGCCTGTCACTCCAGAATTGGCCTTTATAGCCACTCCAGGCGCTGCTTCACAAACCACTGACCACCTCCAGGCGCGTATCCATTGTCTCTCGAGATAAGGAGGCCCAAAAGAATTATAGAATCCCCTATAACTACCACTTGTCTTTTTGCTCCCCCCTCTTGAATGGCCTTCTGCACCATGGTGCCGTGGTCAGTTGGCTCATCCTCCCCGCAGCCCTTTTCCTCATCCACACAGGGAGCAAGTATCTCGTACCTGTTGGATAAGGTCAAAGGCTGAGGCTGCTCCACTCCTGAACTCAGGATCCCCCTACCTGCCACACTTGCAATCGCACCCTGTTGTCCCTGATCACTAACTGAATTTGAATTACTTAATCTACCAGGTGTGACTGCCTCCTGAAACAAAACGTCCAGGTAACTCTCCCCTTCCCGGGTCGTGCAGCGAGGCACTATGGGTGGAGCTCAGGAATAGGAAGGGTGCAGTCACGATGTTGGGGGTTTTCTACAGACCTCCCAACAGCCGGCGGGAGGTAGAGGAGCAGATATGTAGACAGATTTTGGAAAGATGTAAAGGTAACAGGGTTGTAGTGGTGGGTGATTTTAACTTCCCCTATATTGACTGGGACTCACTTAGTGCTAGGGGCTTAGGTGGGGCAGAATTTGTAGGGAGCATCCAGGAGGGCTTCTTGAAACAATATGTAGATAGTCCAACTAGGGATGGGGCCGTACTGGACCTGGTATTGGGGAATGAGCCCAGCCAGGTGGTCGAAGTTTCAGTAGGGGAGCATTTCGGGAACAGACCATAATTCCATAGGTTTTAAGGTACTTGTGCATTAGGATAAGAGTAGTCCTCGGGTGAAGGTGCTAAATTGGGGGAAGGCTAATTATAACAATATTAGGATGGAACTGAAGAATTTAGATTGGGGGCGGCTGTTTGAGGGTAAATCAACATCTGACATGTGGGAGTCCTTCAAATGTCTGTTGATTAGAATCCAGGACCAGCATGTTCCTGTGAGGAAGAAGGATAAGATTGGCAAGTTTCGGGAACCTTGGATAACGCGAGATATTGTGAGCCAAGTCAAAAAGAAAAAGGAAGCATTTGTAAGGGCTGGAAGGCTAGGAACAGACTAATCCCTTGAGGAATATAAAGACAGTAGAAAGGAACTTAAGTAAGGAGTCAGGAGGGCTAAAAGGCATCATGAAAAGTCATTGACAAACAGGATTAAGGATAATCCCAAGGCTTTTTATACATACATAAAGAGCAAGAGGGTAACTAGGGAAAGGCTTGGCCTGCTCAAGGACAGAGAAGGGAATCTATGTGTGGAGCCAGAGGAAATGGGCGAGGTACTAAATGAGTACTTTGCATCAGTATTCACCAAGGAGAAGGACTTGGTGGATGATGAGCCTAGGGAAGGGAGTGCAGATAGTCTCAGTCATCTCATTATCAAAAAGGAGGAGGTGTTGGGTGTTTTGCAAAGCATTAAGGTAGATAAGTCCCCAGGGCCTGATGGGATCTACCCCAGAATACTAAGGGAGGCAAGGGAAGAAATTGCTGGGGCCTTGACAGAAATCTTTGCATCCTCATTGGCTACAGGTGAGGTCCCAGAGGACTGGAGAATAGCCAATGTTGTTCCTTTGTTTAAAAAGGGTAGCAAGGATAATCCTGGAAATTATAGGCCGGTGAGCCTTACATCAGTGGTAGGGATATTATTAGAGAGGATTCTTCGGGATTTACTCCCATTTGGAAACAAACAAACCTATGAGCAAGAGGCAGCATGGTTTTGTGAAGGGGAGGTCGTATCTCACTAACTTGATTGAGTTTTTTGAGGAAGTAACAAAGATGATTGATGAAGGAAGGGCAGTGGATGTTATCGATATGGACTTTAGTAAAACCTTTGACAAGGTCCCTCATGGCAGACTGGTACAAAAGGTGAAGTCACACGGGATCAGAGGTGAGCTGGCAAGATGGATACAGAACTGGCTCTGTCATAGAATACAGAGGGTAGCAATGGAAGGGTGCTTTTCTGAATGGAGGGATGTGACTAGTGGTGTTCCGCAGGGATCAGTGCTGGGACTTTTGCTGTTTGTAGTATATATGAATGATTTGGGGGAAAAGGTAGCTGTTCTGATTAGTAAGTTTGCAGACGACACAAAGGTTGGTGGAGTTGCGGATAGTGATGAGGATTGTCAGAGGATACAGCAGAATATAAATCGGTTGGAGACTTGGGTGGAGAAATGGCAGATGGAGTTTAATCCGGACAAATGTGAGTAATGCATTTTGGAAGGTCTAATGCAGGTGGGAGGTATGCAGTAAATGGCAGAACCCTTAGGAGTATTGACAGGCAGAGAGATTTGGGCGTACAGGTCCACAGGTCACTGAAAGTGGCAACGCAGGTGGATAAGGTAGTCAAGAAGGCGTACGGCATACCTTCGGTCGGGGCATAGAGTATAAAAATTGATAAGTCATGCTGCAGCTGTACAGAACTTTAGTTAGGCCACACTTAGAATATTGCGTGCATTTCTGGTCGCCACACTACCAGAAGGACATGGAGGCTTTGGAGAGGGTACAGAAGAGGTTTACCAGGATGTTGCCTGGTCTGGAGGGCATTAGCTATGAGGAGAGGTTGGATAAACTCGGATTGTTTTCACTGGAACGACTGAGGTGGAGGGGTGACATGATAGAGGTTTACAAAGTTATGAGCGGCATGGACAGAGTGGATCATCAGTAGCTTTTTCCCAGGGTGGAAGAGTCAGTTACTAGGGGACATATGTTTAAGGTGCGAGGGGCAAAGTTTAGAGGGGATGTGCGAGGCAAGTTCTTTACACAGAGGGTGGTGAGTGCCTGGAACTTGCTGCCGGGGGAGATGGTGGAAGCAGGTACGATAATGACGTTTAAGAGGCAGCTTGACAAATATATGAATAGGATGGGAATAGAGGGATACGGTCCCCGGAAGTGCAGAAGGTTTTAGTTTAGACAGGCATCAAGATCGGCGCAGGCTTGGAGGGCCGAATGGCCTGTTCCTGTGCTGTACTGTTCTTTGTTTGTAGTGGTGGGTGATTTTAACTTCCCCTATATTGACTGGGACTCACTTAGTGCTAGGGGCTTGGATGGGGCAGAATTTGTAAGGAGCATCCAGGAGGGCTTCTTGAAACAATATGTAGATGGTCCAACTAGGGATGGGGCCGTACTGGACCTGGTATTGGGGAATGAGCCCAGCCAGGTGGTCGAAGTCTCAGTAGGGGAGCATTTCGGGAACAGTGACCATAATTCCATAAGTTTTAAGGTACTTGTGGATAAGGATAAGAGTCGTCCTCGGGTGAAGGTGCTAAATTGGGGGAAGGCTAATTATAACAATATTAGGCAGGAACTGAAGAATTTAGATTGGAGGCGGCTGTTTGAGGGTAAATCAACATCTGACATGTGGGAGTCTTTCAAATGTCAGTTGATTAGAATCCAGGACCAGTACATGGACAGAGTGGATAGTCAGAAGCTTTTTCCCAGGGTGGAGGAGTCGGTTACTAGGGGACATAGGTTTAAGGTGAGAGCGGCAAAGTTTAGAGGGGATGTGCGAGGCAAGTTCTTTACACAGAGGGTGGTGAGTGCCTGGAACTTGCTGCCGGGGGAGGTGGTGGAAGCAGGTACGATAGCGACATTTAAGAGGCATCTTGACAAATACATGAATAGGATGGGAATAGAGGGATACGGTCCCCGGAAGTGCAGAAGGTGTTAGTTTAGGCATCAAGATCGGCGCAGGCTTGGAGGGCCGAATGGCCTGTTCCTGTGCTGTACTGTTCTTTGTTCTTGATACCCTCCATCGTGTTGTGTGGCACTACCACTGTGCTAAATGGGATAGATTTTGACAGATCTGGCAATGCAAAACTGGGCACCCATGAGGCGCTGTGGGCCATCAGCAGCAGCAGCAGAATTATGCTCAACCACAATCTGTAACCACATGGCCCGGCATATCCCCCACTCTACCATTACCATCAAGCCAGTCGACCAACCCTGGTTCAATGAAGAATGCAGGAGGGCATGCCAGGAGCAGCACTAGGCATACCTCAAAATGAGGTATCAACCTGGTGAAGCTAGAACCCAGGACTATCTGCGTGCCAAACTGCGTAAGCGGCATGCGATAGAGCTAAGCGATCCCATAACCAACGGATCAGATCTAAGCGCTGCAGTTCTGCCACATCCAGCCGTAAATGGTGGTGGACAATTAACTAACTGGAGGAGGTGGCTCCACAAATATCCCCACCCTCAATGATCGGGGACCCCAGAACATCAGTGCAAAGGATAAGGCTGAAGCACTTGCAACAATCTTCAGCCAGAAGTGCAGAGTTGATGATCCATCTCGGCCTCCTCCTGAAGTCCCCAGCATCACAGATGCCAGTCTTCAGCCAATACGATTATACACCATAAGGATATTTTTAAATTGCCATTGTTACAACCAAGGCAGGAGGAGTACAGTGTTCATTCTAGTCCCACGTCTCCTCCACAGGTCACAACATATAGTTAAATTCTCCCACTTACTGATACGGTCAATCATATACTGTATTTTTCCCAAATAAAACGCACTAATGAACAACAAAATTTTCAGTATACTGGTTAATAACTTGTTATATAATAATGAAGTAAAGCATAAACACACAGATTGAAATATGAAAGTTCCCTTTTTACCTTAGCTCGTTACATACACACACACACACACACAGACTGGTTAACCGGAAAAATAAAGGGATATTGTTTGTAGAGCTCTATTACAGACAAAAAAAACTTGGGCTGAATACTTGCTCATTCACCGCATTATAAGAAGGATGTGGAAGCTTTGGAAAAGGTGCAGAGGAGATTTACTAGGATGTTGCCTGGTATGGAGGGAAGGTCTTACGAGGAAAGGCTGAGGGACTTGAGGTTGTTTTCGTTGGAGAGAAGGAGGAGAAGAGGTGACTTAATAGAGACATATAAGATAATCAGAGGGTTGGACAGGGTGGATAGTGAGAGCCTTTTTCCTCGGATGGTGATGGCAAACACGAGGGGACATAGCTTTAAGTTGAGGGGTGATAGATATAGGACAGATGTCAGAGGTAGTTTCTTTACTCCGAGAGTAGTAGGGGCGTGGAACGCTCTGCCTGCAACAGTAGTAGACTCGCCAACTTTAAGGGCATTTAAGTGGTCATTGGATAGACATATGGATGAAAATGGAATAGTGTAGGTCAGATGGTTTCACAGGTCGGCGCAACATCGAGGGCTGAAGGGCCTGTACTGCGCTGTAACGTTCTATGTTCTTCAAGAAACAGCAGATGAGATGTTTTAGAACACAACACTGGCATACAATCTGGCCTCAGAGTACACGTAGACCCGTCACTGGGATCTTTTAGAACAGTTCTTTTTAGGCGGCATTGAGAATTAATTTAGCAGGCTTTTCTTCAAAGACAGGAGACGAGTTGAGTTGACACAATGGAATTCTCCGGGTCCTTTAGAGAGGTGCTGGAAAGCTGAGCTGGATTATGGTCTTCTCTTCTCTCCTTGGAAATTCTCTTCTCTTCTTGGAAGTTCTCTCCCTTTTTATACAGTTCAACCCCAACTCGCAACAATTCAAAAGTGAAACAGAACCTTTTGACCTCCATCAATCTTGACCTGTCACTTCTTTGTAAACAACTTCTCCAGGTATCCAAAGTTCTCTGTTTATTGAGCCGGAAGTCGGGTGGTTTCCGGAAAGGCTTGTTTTCCTCACAAGATCTCTCAGTGCTCCTTTTTAAAAAAAAAAAACATTTCCAGGGGCTGTTTTTCAAAGTCAAGTGGCCTTTACATGACCCCCTTTTTGAAAACCCCCAAAGTTTAACATTTCTTCAATCTTTCAAAAATAAATCCTCAAAAAAAAAATATTTAACAAAACAGAGGCGCTTTCATAACACCATAAAGGCAAACCTCAGCAAATTTGAACTAATGAACATTTTAAATCACATTTTAACTGTGAGTAACTCCTTTATCATGCCTTCCTCGCATAGTTAATTTGAAACGCTCATAATGGAGTTTAAGGGAACTGTCTGTTCTTGTTGGCAAGAAGAAATACACTACTCACTCCCATGCTTGAATCACAAGCCCCCGGCCCCCCCCCCCCCAGTGGTTTTTAAGTTGATGTTTCTCTGCAGCAGGTTGAATAGCTTCTGGACTCTGATGCATGCAGACCCAAGTGGGGGTCTCTCGCGCTCTCTCCTTTTCAACTTGCAAGCTGCGAACTCTGCTTGTTGACTGACCACCTCTGCATATTCCGGCTACAAGCCCAAACCCCTTTGGAGGAAATCATCCACGTCGCTGTCTCCAAGAGATCCACCGAATCAGTCATCTATCTCTTCAAGCTAAAAGTCTCAGGACCACTGAATTCAGCTAGAAGCCAGCCGAATCACCAAACTCCACAGACTACACACCCTTTTTTTAATGGACTCTAACTCGACTAATCTACCCTTCCCCACTCTGTAACCTATTTGTGTGTGTGCGTGTCAAAGTTGTTGAATAATTTATTATTTTAATTAGTTTGGTTTAAGTACAATAAAGTTAACCTGTTCCTTTGTTAAACTCGAAAACCTGTCTGATTAGCTTTTGTTATGATCATCGCAAGTAAGTAATTAAACTTCTACTGAATTGGCCAGTACATCCACTTTAAAAAAGAATTAAACCTGTTGTGATCAGACAAGGAGCAGTAGAAGAGGGAAGCCCTTTGACCCCCTCCTCACCTAACCATAACACTTGACAGTCCGTTAGTGGCCCTATTCCTATCCTGACTTTGCTTTTTATTTATGTGCCTGTAGAATATTTATATTCATATTATGGTTACTACTGCCTTGATCTTTTACTTCAGTTATCTGCTCTGGTTTATCCCCAATTACCAGATCCAGTAGCAAATCCTCCCTTGTTTTTTGTTCCTTGATAAATTAATTTCCTAATTCCTCTTTGGCTTCCTAATTGTCTTTGACTTCTCATCGACTCTCTTCATATTCTCCCTTGTCATGCTCACCTGTGCTGTTCATGTACTTAGTGTATGTCTTTTTTCTTAGCCTCAATTTTTCCCCATGTCTTTATTCATGCATGGTGTCACATTAATGTTCTTGCTTTTTAGTGGAATATATTTTCCCCAGGTTTTGTTAATCACAATTTTAAACATTTCCCATTGCTCTCCTACATTATTGTTTGCCAATATTGTTATCCATCTTATTTCCCAAGCTTTATTCTCTTTTTATTTCCAAAAAAATTTTTTATTCAAATTATTTATTCAAAAAAATCTGTAAAAATTACATTGCCAAACAGTTTCAAACAGCACCAAAAAATACAAACATTGCAAGGGAGATCAGTTTCCTTCAATACAATCATGAGTTGCTTCACAACCCTTCCATTTCATTTGTCATGCCATTAACATTTTTATATTTTACAGCAAATGAAAATTTTTCTCATACAGTTCGAGGGGTTTCCCATGGATCCAGCCCCTCAGTTCAGCTTGGTGGGGGGACCTTATACTGTGGTCTTTCCCCATTGAGCCTTTGCTGCGGCTGCCCCAAGCTTTAGTGCGTCCCTCAGCACGTAGTCCTGGACCTTGGAATGTGCCAGTCTGCAACATTCGGTGGTGGACAACCCTTTGTGCTGGAAGACCAGCAAGTTTCGGGCAGACCAAAGGGCGTCTTTCACTGAATTGATAGTCCTCCAGCAGCAGTTGATGTTTATCTCGGTGTGCGTCCCTGGGAGCAGCCCATAGAGCACAGACTCCTGTGTTATAGAGCTGCTTGGGATGAACCTCGACAAAAACCACTGCATCTCTTTCCACACCTGCTTTGCAAAGACACATTCCAGGAGGAGGTGGGCAACCGTCTCTTCCCCACCACAGCCACCGCGAGGGCATTGCGCGGAGGGGGCGAGACTGCGGGCGTGCAGGAAGGATCTGACTGGGAGGGCTCTTCTCACCACCAGCCAAGCTACATCTTGGTGCTTGTTTGAAAGTTCTGGTGATGAGGCATCCGCCAAATGACTTTGGCGGTCTGCTTGGGGAAGCACCCGACCGGATCCCCCGTCTCTTTTTCCCGTAGGGCCTTGAGGACATTCCGTGCAGACCACTGCCTGATGGATCGGTGGTCAAAGGTGTTTTCCCGCAGAAACTGCTCCACGAAGGATAGGTGGTACGGCACAGTCCAACTGCATGGTGCGTTCCGTGGCAATGTGACCAGGCCCATCCTTCGCAACACCGGGGACAGATAGAACCTCAGCACGTAGTGATACTTGGAGTTTGCGTACTTGATGCAGCCGCTCACGAAGGTGGTCCTCAGGATGAGGGCCACGTTGGGTACATTTTTTCCGCCCTTATCCAGAGGTTTGAACATCGTGTCCCTCCGGACCCAGTCCATTTTGGATCCCCAGATGAAGCGTAAAATGGCTCGGGTGATTGCTACAGCGCAGGAGTGGGGTATGGGCCAGACCTGCGCCACGTACAGCAACAATGTGAGCGCCTCGCACCTGATGACCAGGTTCTTACCCACAATGGAGAGAGATCGCTGCCCCCACATGCTCAACTTTTGTTGTACCTTGGCTACTCGCTCCTCCCAGGTTTTGGTGCACGCCCCGGCCCTTCCGAACCATATCCCCAGCACCATCAGGTAGTCTGACCTGGCGGTGAGGGGGACAAAGAATCGGTCAGCCCAGTTCCCAAAGAACATGGCCTCGCTCTTGCCATGGTTAACTTTGGCTCCCGAGGCCAGTTCGAACTGGTTGCAGATGCTCATCAGTCTGCGCACGGACAGCGGATCTGAGCAGAAGACGGCGACGTCATCCATGTACAGGGAGGTTTTCACCTGAGTGCCTCTGCTGCCTGGGATTGTCACCCCTCTTATGCTCGCATCCTTCCTAATAGACTCAGCAAAGGGTTCAATACAGCAAACAAACAAGACCGGGGAGAGAGGACAGCCCTGTCTGACTCCAGATTGTATCGGGAAACTTTCCGATTCCCACCCATTGATTGAGACTACGCTACTGATGTTTGTGTAGAGCAGTTTGATCCAATTGCAGATTCCCTCTCCAAACCCCATTTTGGAAAGCACGTCCATCATGTAGGTGTGTGATATCCTGTCAAAAGCCTTCTCCTGGTCCAGGCTGATGAGGCAGGTGTCCACCCTCCTGTCCCGCACATAGGCGATCGTATCCCTGAGTAGCGCGAGACTATCAGAGATCTTTCTGCCGGGTACAGTACAAGTCTGATCGGGGTGGATCACCAACTCCAGAGCAGACTTGACTCGACTGGCTATGGACTTTTGGACAGAATCTTTTAGTCAACATTAAGCAGTGAGATGGGCCGCCAATTTCTGATTTCTGCCCTCTCCCCCTTCCGCTTGTCAATGAGGGTGATGATGCCTTTCCTCATGGATTCTGACATGCTGCCGGCCAGGAGCATACTCTCGTATACTTCCAACAGGTCTGGGCCGACCCAGTCCCACAGGGCCGAGTACAACTCGACCGGTAAGCCGTCGCTTCCGGGGGTTTTACTCGTCTCGAAGGACTCGATGGCCTTTGTCAGCTCGTCCAGAGTTAGCGGCTTGTCCAGTCTCTCCCTCCTGCTGTCGTCTAAGACCTCTGTGATAGATGACAGGAAGGACTGGGAGGCTCTGCTGTCTGTGGGCTTTGCATCCCAAGCTTCATTCTCAACCCCGCAAAATCTGCTTTTCTCCAATCTATTATCCTGGACTTTGTTATGCTTATGTCCTTCTAAGTTATTATCCTAATCCATATTATGGTTACTACTGCCTAGATGTTTTTACTTCCGTTATCTGCTCTGGTTTATCCCCAATTACCAGATCCAGTAGCAAATCCTCCCTTGTTGGACTTGTTGCATACTGGGTTAGAAAGGAGTCTTCCACACATTGTAGATACTCTATTCCCGATCCCCTTTACCTACCTCTCTCTGCCAATTAATTCCTCTGTGGTGATTATTTTTGTTACTCATTTCTGTAATTTGCGTATTTCTTCTTCCACCTCCTTCCATTATTAAGTGTCTGTAGCCTACCCGTTTATGTGATTAATCCTTTCTTTTAATATCTCTATCCACATGGATTCTGTTTGTCTTGTTAGCTGTATGCATTTTTCTGCTGCCATTATACTATCTCTGGTAAGTACAGCTACTCCACCTCCCTTTTTCCTACTTGCACTATCTTTTGTATTGCACTCGCTTCTAATTGTGTCTAAGAAAAATATAATTATTATAATTTATTGCAGCCTTTTTTCTAAAGTAAAGGCTAAATATTGTTGATGCTGGAAATCCAGAATATAAACAGAAAATGCTGGATATATTCAGTGGATCAGGCAGCATCTGTGGATAGAGCAACTGAGTTAACATTTCATGTCCGTGGCCTTTCATCAGTAGCTTGTATTCTGTTCTACAAACTTCAGAAAGCATATCAAGGAGAGAAAGCGTTTTTCTTTTGCGTTGAATTTTGAAGTGAAAAAAGCATGCATTTGTCTTAGCTGTGCATTATGGGCGGTTGGAAAATATCAAAATTCTGATTCCTAACACCTGTCAGGCGGAGGATAGCAAGACACACAGTGACTTCATACTGTTACGACTGAGGCGAGAGGAGTGCACTGTCTGTTCTAGTTCCACAGGTCACAACATATATTTAAATGTTCACCCAGTTACCGATGTACGCAATTATATACTCTGTCCTTTATTTCCACATCCCACCCCCCCCCCCCCAAGAATAAATTACACCAACCAGGTTTCTTAATAAACTGATAATTTTCATTTTATTTATAAAACAAGACTCAGCCAGTAAAGAAGCAAAGCATTAACACGGATTGAAATATGACAGTTCCCTTTATAAATACCCCACACACACATGCACACACACTGGTTAAAGAGGGAAAAAAAGAAATCTTCTCTGCAAAGTTCTTCTACAAAAAACAGACAAAAAAATACTTTGGCCAAATACTTGTTAATTCTTAAAGAAAACGGATGAGATATGTTGCGTCATAAAATGACATACAGTCTGGCATCCAAGTACACGTAGATGGGTCACTGGGATCTTTTCTGAAGCAGTTCTTTTCAGGCAGCATTAAGAATTGATCAAGCAAGCTTTCCAGCAGCTCTTCAGGAGAAAGGTGGCATGAGGGATTTTAGCTCCCACACACTCGATATGCAGCGTTTCACAGACACAAGAGGAAAGAGGCAAGCTGGGCACTTCTCTCTTGGCAGGTTGATCTCCAAGGGGTGCTTTCAAACAGTCCACATCACAACAGAACCAAAACAACACCTCAGAAACAAAACCCACTCCTGACCCTCATAAATCATATCATGTCACTTCTCTGTAAACATCTCCCCTAAGTCACCAAGGTTTCTGTTGTTTGTTTATATTAAAGGATGTGACATCCAGTAAAGGGTTGTTTTCAAACGCAACGGGCTGAATTTTACCAGCCCCTCGACGGTGGGGTCGTGGCGGAGGGGCCCGTAAAATACTTGCAGGAGTGGCCCACCACGACCCCCAACGCTGAGAAGGCCCTGCCGCATTTTACTGGCGGCGGCGAGGCCTTGATGCGGACCCTCCCCAAGCCGGATGGCGGCAGGGCCTTCATTTGCATATTATAATGAATGCAAATAAATGGTAAATAATTCACCCAGACGGGGCGGCGTCCCACACCGATATTACGGCCCCCCACCGCAACTTGCACGCCTTCGGGACTCCGTTTGGAGTTCCGAGGTGAGACACTATGGGGATGGGGGTGTGGTGGGGGACGAGTGAAATTATCAGGACGGGTGGTGGGGGAGCGGGAAAAACATCTTTTATTGGCTGTGGGGAGGGTGGGAATGGGTTGAAGGGCAAATGTGACGAGGTTGGGGAGAAAGTTCGGGGTGGGAATAAAGTTATTGTTTGTCATTGGCCAATAAAAAAAACATTTGGGGGGTGGTTGGGAAAGGGTCTCTAGCTTTTAATTATTTAAAAAAAAGAACAATAGTATCTCTTTAAAAACTCAAATGTGTGCTAAGGGCTTGAAGCCCTTTAAACATGGTGCTTGTGTGGTGGCACCAGACACCATTGCCGGGGATGGTGCGGCCGGCCCCGATGACGCCATCGGGGGGCGGCCACTCTGCCCCCGTCCATTGAAATGAGCCCCTGCGTGAAATGTCACAGGGGCTCAGCGGCAGCGCTTCCATACCTAAAGGCTGCCGACATCAAAATGCACCACCACGGTTTGTGGCGCTCTAATAGAATTCAGTCCAAGATCTCGTGTCCTTTCAGCGAACTTGTAAAAAAATAAAATCATGGAGTTTTTTCAGTTTTCTCAAAAAAACAATGTCCATGATTCTAAAATATGAATCCTCAAAAAGATTTTAAAAAAGAAGCACTTTCATAACAATACCAATTTAATTTTTTTTAAAGCAAGCAAGCTGAGTTTAGACAGAAAAATAACAAAGATGGGAAATTTTATTGGATTTTTTGAGGTAAATGGTTTGAATCACCTGTACTTGATCAACAGTAAGTCAATGTAATAATTTGTGCCATGTGATACAGAGGCGACAACCGCGATAGTGCCCTTGTCTTAAATTGTGGTTTTTTTTTCAATAGAAAAACTTAAGTTAAAACATGCATGCCTTTTTAGAGGGAAATTTATTGGAGAGGGAGAAGGGCAACTGGGTATGAGTGTAGGGTCCGATCACTTCCCACAGGCAGAAGAGGCCAGAGAGAGAAGGCAGAAGTGACAAACAGCAATATGAAGGCAAAAGATGCACAAGAGAGAAACTATATTCTCCAAATGATTGTATGCAATGCCACAGGAAATCCATTAATTACTATAAATGTGGAGGTGTCACCTCTGGCATCTTGAGAGACTGTGGAATTTGTCTCCTGGATTTGGGGCTGCAGGTAGAAATCCTGTGTTTATACCCCACTATAAACAAAGCTGTACAAAATTACCAACACCAGTTTCTGTGGTTTAAGTCCTCCTGTTTTTCCATTCTGCCCCATTATCTACTCTTGTGTAGATAGTAGAATCATAGAGCCTTGCAGAAGGAGGCCATTTGGCCATCATGCTTGTGCTGGCACTTTGAAAGATCAATCTTGCTTAGTCTCATATCCCTGCTTTTTGTCTGTAACCTTGTTAGTTCCTCATTCTCCCTTACATGTCCAGGTCCCTTTTTAAAATTATTTGTGGAAACATCTAGTACCACCTTCTCAAGTAGATCATTCTAGATTCTGATAATTGAGCGGGAAAAATCACCTCATTTTCAAATTTAGATCGTTTCCCAATGATTCTGTATCTATGACCTTTGGTTGTTGACCCACCGACCATAGAATGGCCTCGTTCTGTGCTGTAACCATTCGGTCTGTTGAGCCTTTGTTCGCTTTCTGCAAAAACAGTTGAGCTGGACTGTTTCCCTGTAGCCCTGAAGATTTTTTTTCTTCCATTCAGGTGTTTATCCAATTCCCGATTGAAAGCCACAGTTGAATCTGTCTCCACCAACTTTTCAGGCATTCCATTCCTGATTGTAAGCACTCATTGCATTTAAAAAAAAAAGTTTTTGCCCAGAGTTTTCTTAATCTACTCTATCAAAACCTCATCATCTTGAAAACCTCGAATAGGTCACCTCTTAACCTTTTCTGTTTTATGGAGGACAATCCTATCTTTCCAACCTCTACACAGAATAGGAGTTGCTGATCCCTGGTGTCACGCACAGTGGAAGTGCAATTATGCAAATTATGTATTCACTCTGAAGAGTTGTGAAAAACTGACTTTGTCTTTTAAACAGATTAACCTTTATTTTAAAAAGTGTACAATGGCCCAAAATGGTCACCAAAGGAAAAAGGGATTGGCCTTTGTCCTCATCAGACAGTTTGAACACGAAGGACAAATCTTCAAACCGAGGAGGTGTCAATTGCATCCCATCCTAAAACATTCCAGAATTGAATGTCTTCTTCTGAAACAAAGAATGTGTGAAGTAGCCACGTCCTGGGCCATTGTGCACCATGGGGGAAAAGATCAGAACATCTCTTACCAGGATGTCTGAAGTAATACCGCTTTACCTTAAAGACAGCCTAGAGAGACAGACAGCAGAGAGAGAGAGAGAGAAGCAACATCCAGCAGCTTATTTTCTAGTAAGCCAGAAGCCACGTGCCCTGCTGTAGAATCCTACATCTGCAGTGAACTAGAAATGATCCACTATCTTCAACAGAATTTTCAGTCAAGAGAGACATCTGCAATCATCTCAAGCCTGCACCCAATTTCCAAGAGAATTCAACAGGTTTGTTGTGACCTTCTACCTGCCCGCCACAACCCCACCCCCCCCCACCCCACTAAAAATCGTGATAATTCCCTCTCTACCTGTCTCTTCATACATGTGTGTGTGTGTGTGTGTGTGAGAGCGAATGCGTGAGTGGACGTGGTTGAGACTATTTCGGGATAAGGCATATTGTTCAATAAACAATTGAATTTCTGTTTTTTAAACCTACAAGAAAACCTGTCACTGTCTGTTTATTTGAAAATAAAACACCAAAGGGTTAAACCCTAATAACAAAGTACACTTGCTATGGTCAGATGGGGAGTTGAAAGTGGGAACCACCCATATTGCATCACATGGGCATAACACTGGTAATATCGTTGTAAATGGCCTCTGTACACTTTCTATCTTTTCTGAAGTGTGGTGTTCAAAATTGTCCATAAGCCTCCAGCTAATCATAGAACTTTATAAAATCAAACATGATTTTTAAAATATTTTTTACCTTTATTTATAAACCCAAGTATAGTTTGTAACATACTGTCTCTTCCTATTAGTCCTCCCAAAGTGCATCACTTCACACGCCACCATATTGACCTGCTTCTGCTCATTTTTATGATCCTGTGTTATACTGAAGCCTATATCTCCTGATCATGACCTACTATTTTGTCAAGTTTCATATCATCTGCAAACTTTATAATGCTACTGTCTATACCTGAGTCTGCATCATTAATAAAAATTGCAAAGATTAATGGACCCAAAACTGACTGGGCAATACCACTGCAGACCACCTCTCAGGGTGAGTAATATCCATCCACCACCATTCTTTACTTCCTGTCAGTGAACCAGTTTTGTATCCATATCTGGACTTTCCTCTTAATTTCATGAGTTTCCATGCTAAGACTCCTGTGTGGCACTTTGTTGAAATCCTTCTTAAAAGTCTATATACAACATCTACTGCACCACTTTGATCAGCCCTCTCTGTTAGCTCATCAAAAAAATTCAAATTTGTCAGACACTATTTGCCTTGAACAAATACATGCTTGCTTTCCTTCATTAACCTATGCCTTTCCAAATGAAAGTTTATTTTGTTCCTGATAGTATCTAATAACTTTCCCCATCATCAGTGTTAGGCTGGCTGACCTGTAGTTTCCTGTTTTATCCCTCTCCCCTTTCTTGAATAGTGCTATAACATTAGCAATCCTCCAGCACTATTCCTGTATCCAATGAAGATTGAATGATATTGACCAATGCCGTGCTTAACAAATCTACTGGAGATTTTTTGAGGATGTAACTAGTAGAATAGATAAGTGAGAACCAGTGGATGTGGTGTATTTGGATTTCCAAAAGACTTTTGATAAGGTCCCACATAAGAAGTTGGTGTGTAAAATTAAAGCGGTAATATACTGGCATGGATTGAGAATTGGTTGACAGACAGGAAACAGAGAGTAGGAATAAACAGGTCTTTATCCGGGTGGCAGGCAGTGACTAGTGGGGTACTGCAGGGATTAGTGCTTGGGCCCCAGCTGTTCACAATATATATTAATGACTTGGGTGAGGGAACTAAATGTAACATTTCCAAGTTTGCAGACGACACAGAGCTGGGGAGAGGTTGGGGGGGGAATGTGAACTGTGAGGAGGATGCAAAGAGGCTCCAATGTGATCTGGACAAGTTGGGTGAGTGGGCAAATGCATGGTCCATGCATTATAACGTGGATAAATGTGAGGTTGTCCACTTTGGTTGTAAAAACAGAAAGGCAGATTATTATCTGAATGGTGATGGATTGGGAAAGGGGGAGGTGCAACGAGACCTGGGTGTCCTTGTATACTAGTTGCTGAAAGCAAGCATTCAGGTGCAGCAAGCAGTTAGGAAGGCGAATGGTATGTTGGCCTTCATTGCAAGAGGATTTGAGTACAGGAGCAAAGATGTCTTACTGCAGTTATAAGGGCCTTGGTGAGACCACATCTGGGGTGTTGTGTGCAGTTTTGGTCTCCTTATCTGAGGAAGGATGTACTTGCCATGGAGGGAATGCGAAGAAGATTTACTAGGCTGATTCCTGGGATGGCAGGATTGACGTATGAGGAGAGATTGGGTCGACTAGGCCTATATTCACTAGAGTTTAGAGGAATGAGAGGGGATCTCATAAAAACCTATAAAATTCTAACAGGACTAGACAGGCTGGATGCAGGGAGGATGTTCTCTATGGCTGGGGAGTCCAGGTCCAGGTGTCGCAGTATCAGCATATGGGGTATGCCATTTAGAACTGAGATGAGGAGAAATTTCTTCACTCAGAGGGTGCTGAACCTGTGGAATTCTCTACCGCAGAAGGCAGTGGAGGCGAAGTCGTTAAATATATTCAAGAAGGAGATAGATAAATTTCTTAATGCCAAAGTGATCAAGGGATATGGGGAGAAAACGGGAACAGGGTACTGAATTAGACGATCAGCCATGATCATTTTTGAATGGCGGAGCAGTCCCGAAGGGCCAAATGGCCTAATCCTGCTCCTATTTTCTATGTTTCTATGCTATTTCTACTCTACATTTGCTGCTTTTAGCAACCGAGGATGCCTTTCATCTAGACCAGGTGACTTTTCAGTAATGCAAATCTTTTTAGTATGTCTTCCCTTTATTATCCTGTCCCCAATACCATTCTCCTCTTTTAGTGTAATCTTGACATTTGAGAAAATAGATGCAAAGTACTCATTTAATACTTTTGCCATGCCCTCTGCCTCTACATGAAGATTTCTCATTAGGATCTTAATAGGTCCAACTTTTCCCTAGCAAACCGCTTACGTTTTATATGTTTTATTTTAACTTTTGTTCCCTTTGCTATCCAGGATGCATTAGTTTTGGATGCTCTACCTTTTCCCTTCAGCGGAATATGTTGAGTTTGTATCTGAAATAATAGTAAGCAAGTAGTAAGTGGTGGGGCACAGTGGCGCAGTGTTTAGACCGCAGCCTCACAGCTCCAGTGACCCGGGTTCAGTTCTGGGTAATGCCTGTGCGGAGTTTGCAAGTTCTCCCTGTGACCGCGTGGGTTTCCGCCGGGTGCTCCGGTTTCCTCCCGCAGCCAAAGACTTGCAGGTTGATAGGTAAATTGGCCATTGTAAATTGCCCCTAGTGTAGGTACGTGGTAGGAGAATGGTGGGGATGTGTAGGGAATATGGGGTTAATGTAGGGTTAGTATAAAATGGGTTGTTGGTCGGCACAGACTCGGTGGGCCGAAGGGCCTGTTTCAGTGCTGTATCTCTAAATAAATAAATAAAGAGGATGATATATGCTTGGAGGTGCAGGGCAAGGCTAGAATACTCAATGAGTACTTTGTATCGGTGTTTACTAAGGAAGAGAATGCTGATTAATATATCGGCAGAGGCTGAGATGTAAAAGATAATGAATGGGGTAAAAATTGATAAGCAGGATGTACTGGAAAGGCTGGCTATGCCGAGAGTGGATAGGTCACCCGGTCCGAATGACTTTCATCCCAGGTTGCTAAAGGAAATGGGAGTGGAGATAGCAGAAGGACCTGCGGGGCTATGAACCATGTGCTGAAAGGTGGGATTAGTTTGGGCAGATAGTTTATTCGGCCAGTGCAGGCACATTGGGCTGAATGGCCTCCTTCTGTGCTGTACTTTTTCCATGGTTCTAATCTCTCAATCTTCCCTAGATATGGGGGAAGTGCCAGAGGATTGGAGAGTGGCAAATGCCAACTCCCTTATTCAGGAAAGGGGGTAAGGATATTCCTAGTAACTTTTTTTTCTATTGGTTCATGGGATGTGAGTGTCGCTGGCTAGGCCAGCATTTATTCCCCATCCCTAATTGCCCTTGAGAAGGTGGTGGTGAACTGCCACCTTGAACCGCTGCAGTCCACGTGAGGTAGGTACACCTATACAAAAACACGAGAAATAGGAGCAGAAGTAGACCAGATGGCCCATCGAGCCTGCTCCGCCATTCAATATGATCATGGCTGATCTTGGACTTCAATTCCACTTTCCTGCCCGCTCCCCATATCCCTTGATTCCCTGTGAGACCAAAAATCTATCTATCCCAGCCTTAAATGTATTCGATGATGGAGCATCCACAACCCTCTGGGGTAGAGAATTCCAAAGATTCACAACCCTTTGAGTGAAGTAATTTCTCTTCATCTCAGTCCTGAATGATTGACCCCTTATCCTGAGACTACGTCCCCACGTTCTAGATTCCCTGACCAGTGGGAACAATCTCTCAGCAGCTACCCTATCAAGCTCTTTCAGAATCCTATATGCCTCAATTAAATTGCCTCTCATTCTTCTAAAGTCCAGAAAATATAGACCCGATTTACTTATCCTCTCATCATAGGACAACCCCCTCATCCCAGGGGCCAATTTAATAAATCTTCGCTGCACTGCCTGCAGTGCAAGTATATCCTTTCTTAAATGTGGAGACCAAAACTGCACGCAGTATTCCAGGTGCAGTCTCTCCAAGGCCCTGTACAATTTCAGTAAGACTTCTTTATTCCTTTACTCCAATCGCCTTGCAAAGAAGGCCAAATGCTGATGGGAAGGGAGTTCCAGGATTTTGACATAGGCAAAGGAACGGTGATCTAGTTCCAAGTCAGGATGGTGTGTGGCTTGGAGGGGAACTTGCAGTTGGTGGTGTTCCCTTGCATCTGCTGCCCTTGTTCTTCGAGGTGGTAGAGGTCGCGGCTTTGGAAGGTGCTGCCTAAGGAGACTTGGTGAGTTGCTGCAGTGCATCTTGTAGATGATGCACGCTGCTGCCACTGTGCGTCGGTGGTGGAGGGAGTGAATGTTTGTGGATGGGGTGCCAATCAAGTGGGCTGCTTTATCCTGGATGGTGTCGAGCTTCTTGAGTGTTGTTGGAGCTGCACCCATCCTGGCAAGTGGAGAGTATTCTATCATACTCCTGACTTGTGCCTTGTAGATCGTGGACAGGCTTTGGGGAATCAGGAGATGTTACTCGTTGCAGGATTCCTAGCCTCTGACCTGCTCTTGTAGCCACGGTATTTATATGGCTACTCCAGTTCAGTTTCTGGTCAATGGTAACTCCCAGAATATTGATAGTGGGGGATTCAGCGATGGTAATGCCATTGAATGTCAAGGGGAGATGGTTAGATTCTCTGTTGTTGGAGATGATAATTGCCTGGCACTTGTGTGGTGCGAATGTTACTTGCCACTTATCAGCCTTAGCCTGGATATTGTCCAGGTCTTGCTGCATTCCTACATGGACTGCTTCAGTATCTGAGGAGTTGCGAATGGTGCTGAACATTGTGCAATCATCAGCGAACATCTCCACTTCTGACCTTATGATTGAAGGAACATCATTGCTGAAGCAGCTGAAGATGGTTGGGCCTAGGACACTACCCTGAGGGACTCCTGCAGTGATGTCTTGGAGCTGAGATGGTTGACCTCCAATAACCACAACCGTCTTCCTTTGCGCTAGGTATGACTCCAACCAGCGGAGAGTTTTCCCCCTGATTCCCATTGACAGACCTGTTTAACATCAGGTGAGGAAGGCTTGAAAGGCTTCCCTCTTGTCCCTCTCCTTGTTTGACCACAACAGGTTTTATTTCTTTTAAACAGTGGATGTGCTTACCAATTCAGTGAGTGTTTTACCCTTTATGTGCTATGATAATAAAAAAACAAATCGGACAGGTTTTCTTGAGTTTCAACAAGAAAGAAGTTAGTTTATTGTACTTAAGACCAAAATCCGATCAAAGTCAAATAATAAACTACACTCAAACTTTCTCTCGTGCACAAACAAATAGGTTACAAAGTGGAGAAGAATAGATTGGTTGGATTGGAGTCTGAAACAATAACAAAAAAGGGTATACAGTCTGTGGAGTCTGGTAATTCAGTTGTCTTCCGGATGAACTCGGTCCCAGTTTCTGGCTGGTAGATGTGGCCGACTGGTTCAGGTTTTCTTGAAGATGGTGATGCAGATGGTTTTCTTCCCGGGGTCTCTGTCTGCAGCAGTGATAGGCTTAGATGTTTGCAGCCAGCAGGCAGGGTTCGAACTTGCAAGGTCATATCGAGAGAGAGAGAGAAAGAGACCCTACTTAGGTCCTTCACTCGTCAATTTCTTGTGCTTGTCTGTCTGTGGAGAGAAGGAGTAGCTAGTTTCACACAGATGGTGAGTCTGTCACATGATGGCCCACTGCATTCTCTCTTTTGCAATTTAATTAGATTGGGACTAAGAATTCCAAGCTCTCTCGGTCCCATTGTTTCAGCGATTAGCCCTTGAGTGGACTGTCTCCATCAGTGTTAATGATTCAAGGTTGTGAATAAAGACAAGGCTAGTAACCCATTCAAAATTCTCAAGCCATTTTTCTGGTTGGAGATTTACCAGACCTACATCTCCACCACGATGCATTGGAATGTCAGGTCTTTAGATGTAAATTGCAGTGGTCATTTTAATTGCTAGCAGTGATCTTTTATCAATTCTTACTCTCCTATTTCTTTTGAAAGTTTAATTTAGGTTTCCAACCAATTTTTTTTAAAAATTCATTCGGCATAGCACATGTTGATGACAACAATAATCGGGAGAAAAAAATCAACAGGCACTTCACAGAATTGTTACAGTGCAGAAGGAGGCTACTCAGCCCATCGTGTCCACACCGGCTCTCCGAAAGAGCACTTTGCTTCCCCCGCCTTGTCCTCATAACCCTGCATGTTCTTCCTTTTGATATAACTGTCTAATTTGTTAAGTCTGCCTACCCATTTTTTTTTCACGTTTGTGCTTGTGGCTGTTCAATTTTCAGTCCATTAACACTCTATCTGTACTAATGCTTTGTCTTTCAACACACCATTAACATATTGTTTGCCTTAGCTCCATGACCTTCTGGTCAGTTATTCTCTGTGACCTTGTCCTATCTACACCTCCTTTAGAGTGATACAGCACTGAAACAGGCCCTCCGGCCCACCGAGTGTGCCGACCAACAACCACCCATTTATACTAATCCTACATTAATCCCATATTCCCTACCACATCCCCACCATTCTCCTACCACCTACCTACGCTAGGGGCAATTTACAATGGCCAATTTACCTATCAACCTGCAAGTCTTTGGCTGTGGGAGGAAACCAGAGCACCGGCGAAAACCCACGCGGTCACAGGGAGAACTTGCAAACTCCGCCTAGGCAGACCCAGAACTGAACCTGGGTCGCTGGAGCTCTGAGGCTGCGGTGCTAACCACTGTGCCACCCTATGTTCCCGAAGGTTCAGTGCTAGGACCACTGCTTTTTAGGTATATATAAATGACTTGGATGTTGGAATACAGAACAACATTTCAAAATTTGCCAGTGGTACCAAACTTGGAGGTGTGGCAGACAATGAGGATGATAGGAATCGACTGCAACAGGACATAGGCCAGTAGAATGGGCAGACAAGTGGCAGATGAAATTTAAGTATGAGGTGATGCATTTTGGCAGAAGGGATAATAAGCAATATAGACTTAATGGCACAGTTCTAAAGAGTGTATAGAGACTGAGGGTTCATGTGCATAGATCTTAAAAGGTGGCAGGACATATTGAGAGAGTAGTTAGCAAAGCATATGGGATCTTGGGTTTCATAAATAGAGGTATTGAGTACAAAAGCAGGGAAGTTATGCTGAACCTTTATAAAGCTCTAGTTAGGCCACAACTAGAGTATTGCATCCAGTTCTGGTCACCACACTTTAGGTGAGGGTCCTTGATAGGGGATTTAGCTACAAGGTTGGAGAAGCTGGGTTGTTCTCCTTGGAGCAAAGGAGTTTAAGGGGAGATTTGATTGAGGTGTACAAGATTATGACAGGTTTAGATAGGGTAGAAAAAGAGGAGCTGTTCCCATTAGCTGATGATACAAGGACTAGGGGACACAGATTTAAGGTTTTGGGCAAGAGATACAGGATGAAATGAGGAGGAACCTTTTTATGCAGTGAGTGGTAATGACCTGGAATTTGCCGCCTGCGAGGGTAGTGGAACTGGAGACTATGAATAATTTTAAAAGGAAATTGGATGGGCAGTTGAAAATAACCTGCAGGGCTTTAGGGTTAGAAAGGAGAATGAGGCTGGTCGGATTGCTGTACAGAGAACTGGCATGGACTCGATGGGCTGAATAGCCCCCTAAGCTGTAATGACAGTCTGTCTGAATCTATGAATCTTCCCTGAATATCCTCCATTACTTTGTTACTGCTCTACCCTGCAGTTGCCTTTTCCATTCTACCTAAGCTGCCCCCTCCCCCCCCCGCCCCCCCACCCCCGTTAAATCGATGAAATTAGATCTTCCCTAGTTGAGAATTTTTAAGTTTGATATTTTCTTGTCTCTTTTTTCCATAATTAACTTCAAAATGAATTCTGTTGTGTTCACTGTTACCTTGATCTCCTACAGTAATGCACTCCACTTGCCCTACTTCTTTTCCAAGAACAATATCCAACACTGCTTCCTTCCTTGTTGGACTGGAGACATATTGATCGATGAAGTTCTCCTGTGCACATATTAGAAATTCTGCTCCTTCCCTCCCCTTAGTGCAGGTAAACAGTGCTATCATCCTGTTTCTATACTCAATAGCACATGCCACTGGGAGTAATCCTGGGATTACTACCTTTTTGAGTTCCTGTTTTTTAATCTATTTCCAAGCTCCTGAAGCTCTGCCTGAAGGACCTCAACACTTTTTCTACCAACAACATTGGTTCCAATATGGATTGTGACTGCTTGCTGTTCCATTCTTGCAGAATAACCTGCATCTGATTGATATTCTTCACCCTGGCACCAGGGAAGCAACATAGCTTTTGGGAATCATGTTTGTGGTTACAGAAATGCCTGTCGATGCCCCTAACTATAGAGTCTCCTATGACTACGGCATTTCTATTTTTTACCCCCTGTGTGCAGTCAAATGTCCTGTGGTGCTGGGGGCTTGATTCTTAATGCAGCCCAACAAGGAGTAGTCATCCTCCCCAGTATTCTAAACTGAAAACTGGTAAGAGAATGCAACTGCCTTCTGGGGTACTATATCTTCCACCTACCCTGTCTGGTGGTCACCCATTCCCTTACATTCTACACCTTCTGTAGCTGTGGGGTGACCACATACTGGAACCTACTTTCCCAGATGTCTTGCAGTGACAAATGTGATTTTCCAGGATACATGAAGTGTCTTGGAGTTCCCACCTCAAAATGGATATGTGTGCAGTGGGACCCAGCTAGTCTGCCATGGTAGTCAATCTACTAATCTCTTTATCACTGAGACGCAGACCGCTAATGCACTTAACGCTGAGCGCTCAAAATTCTCTTAAGAAATTGACCACTGAAAGACTGAGATACTACAATTTTAAGTTAACTGAAGGCACTGGATGTTGTATCTGTTAATCTGAAAGACAATGGAAATCAGAAGAAATAGGAGCAGGAGTAGACCATTCAGCCCTTTGAGCCCACTCCGCCATTCAATGAAATCATGGCTGATCTTCTACTTCAAGACAACTTCCCTGCAGTCCCCGTGACCCTTGATGTTTTTAATAAGTACAAATTTATCGATCTCCATCTTTAACATACTCAACAACTGAGCCTCCACAGTCCTCTGGGGCAGAGAATTCCAAAGATTCACCACCCTCTGAGTGAAGAAATTCCTCCTGCTCCTCTCAGTCCTAAATGGTTTGACTGTGTCCCCTGGTTCTGGACTCCCCATCCAGTGGAAACATTCTTCTGCATCAACCCTATAGAACACTAAGAATTTTGTATGTTTGAATGAGATCATCTCTCATTCTTCTAAACTCCAGGGAATTGGTAGCAACTAAATTTCAACAGAGAATTATGAACAATTTAAAAATAAAACAAGCTAAAGCTAACACTTGCTTGTTTCTCACCAATCCGCTCGCTCTGTGGCAATAACATCAGTTTTGACTTTCTTTTAGAATTCTGTGTTCAGCTTGAACTCTGGCTGGTTGATTCTGATCTGGCTGACTAGTTTTGTTTCTCATCTTTTCTGATTGCCAGCTACTAGTCACCCAGCTGATGAATCAGTACCCTTCCATGTTCATCACCACTTGGAGGAAGCAGTGAGAGTAGCAAGGGCACAGATGTACACTGAGTGGCAGATTTCGATGTTCACTGAGCTGGCTGAGTCCTGAAGGACATAGCTGGCACACTGGGCTTGGGGTATGTGATGAGAGCTAACACTAAGGAGTACTTATCTGACCTCTTCCTCATTAATCTACCAATTGCAGATGCATCTGAGATTAACTGTTGGTAGGAATGATAACTGCACAATCCTTGTAGGGGCTCTAGTACTGTCTTCATACTGAGAATGGAATCTAATGTCTGAATAGTTTTTTTTTCAGTTTCACAACTCTTGTGAATAAAAAAATCCCGATGTTTCCTAGTGGAGTTCACAACATCATACTTACAGAACTAAAATCTGTCTGCTTGTATGGTGGGAATGGGGTCTGGGCTTCATTTTCCTGTTCAGTTGTACTCTAAATTTTTCTTCTAAAATGGAGCTGACTTTTATGCCTCTAATGGTGTACACTTTTTTCTATTTTGAGTATACTGGTTTGGGGATTATAAAGTAGCGACAATTCTTTCTGAGCACAAAGGTGGTGTATATCAAATGTTGGGTCCATTAAACTGCAGTTTTGTACCTGGTAGTATTCTATTATATTCTACATTTATGCTTCCTCACTTTTCTTGCTGAAATGCTGTAGCCTGGCTCTTCGCGTAGAGCAGAAAAAGAACAGATGGGGCAAGTTTTTTTTTCCCACAGAAACGGGTTAAAATTTAACTCTCCTTTCTGCATTAGGATCGTCATAGAGTTATACAGCCCAGAAACAGGCCCTTCGGCCCGTGTGTCTGTGCCGGCCATACAGCACCCAACTATTCTAATCCCATATTCCTGCACTTGGCCCGTAGCCCTGTATGCTATGGCATTTCAAGTGATCATCTAAATACTACTTAAATGTTGTGAGGGTTCCTGCCTCCACCACATCTTCAGGCCATGCGTTCCAGATTCCAACCACCATCTGGGTGAAAAAAATGTTTCCCCAAATCTCTCCTAAACCTCCTGCCCCTTACCCTAAATCTATGCCCCCTGGTTCTTGATCCCTCTGCTAAGGGAAAAAGTTTCTTCCTATCTAACCTATCAATGTCCCTCATAATCTTGTATATCTCAATCATGTCCCCCTTCAGCCTTCTCTGCTCCAAGGAAAACAACCCTAGCATTTTCAGTCTCTCTTCATAGCTGAAATGCTGCAGCCGTTGACCATTACTCTTTGCCTCCTACCACGAAGCCAATTTTGGATCCAATTTGCCAAATTGTCCTGTATCCCATGGGCTCTTACCTTCCTAACCAATCTACCATGTGGGACCTTATCAAAAGCCTTACTGAAATCCATGTATACTACATCTACAGCTTTACCCTCATCGACACATCTTGTCACCTCCTCTCAAAATTCAATCAAGTTAGTTAGACATGACCTCCCCCTGACAAATCTATGCTGACTATCCCTGAGTAATCCCTGCCTCTCCCAGTGGAGATTAATCCTGCCCCTCAGAATTGTTTTCCAACAGTTTCCCAACCACTGGTGTTAGACTCACCGGCCTGTAATTACCTGGTTTATTCCTACTACCTTCCGTGAATAATGGTAACACATTCCAGTCCTATGGTACCTCTCCTGTGGCCAGAGAGGATTTGAAAATTTGTGTCAAAGCCCATGCTATTTTCTCCCTTGCCTCACATAACAGCCTGGGTTACATCTCATCTGGGCCTGAGGATTTATCCACTTTTAGCCCACTAAAACAACTAATATTTCCTCCCTTTCAATGCTAATATGTTCAAGTATATCACAATCCCCCTCCCTGATCTCTACACCTACATCGTCCTTCTCCATAGTGAACACAGATGAAAAGTAATCATTTAAAACCTCACCTATGTCCTCCGGCTCCACACACACATTGCCACGTTGGTCCGTAATGGGCCCTACTCTTTCCCTGGTTATCCTCTTACCCTTAATATACTTAAAGCACCTTGGATTTTCCTTTATCTTGCCCACCAGTGTTTTTCATGCCCCCTCTTCGCTCTCCTAATTACTTTTTTAAGTGCCACCTTACACTTTCTATACTCCTCTCGTGCCTCCGCTGTTTTCAGCTCTTGGGATCTGCCGTAAGCTTCCGTTTTTTTTCCTGATCCAATCCTTTATATCCCTTGACGTCCAGGGTTCTCTGGGCCTGTTAGTCCTACCCTTCACCTTAACGGGTACATGTTGGCTCTGAACTCTCACTATTTCCTCTTTGACTCCCACTGGTCTGATGTAGACTTTCCAACATGTAGCTGCTCCCAGTCCACTTTGGCCACTTCATATTGAAATCTACCTTCCCCCAATTCAGTACCTTTATTTCCGGTCCATCTTTGTCCTTTTCCATAACTACCTTAAATCTTCCAGTCACTATTCCAGAAATGCTCCCCCACTGACACTTCTACCACTTGTCTGGCTTCATTCCCTAGGATTAGGTCCAGTACTGCCCCTTCCCTTGTAGGACTTTCTACATACTGGCTCAAAAAGCACTCCTGTATGCATTTTAAGAATTCCGCCCCTTTTTAAGCCTTTTGCACGAAGGCTATCCCAGTTAATATTGGGGAAGTTGAAATCCCCTACTATTATTACCCTATTATTTTTACACCTCTGAGATTTGCCTACATATCTGCTCCTCTATCTCTTCCTGACTGTTTAGAGGCCTGTAGTAGACACCCAGGCAAGTGATTGCCCCATTTTTCTTTTTAGGAATCTCAGAACCCTGCTCTTTATTTACAGCCGCCGCTCTGGAACAGGTGCCACGCAGGTCCGCCAGCCGCCGCTCCACTCTGCTCACAATTACCTGGGACGAAAAATGTTACTGCTCTTGTATGTGGCTGATTTTCGAATAGAAGCATATGCGATGCTTGGTTCAACTATCCGGCATCAGCTATTTGAGCACAAGGAAAACCAAATTCTCAGTGTGTTCCACTTGTCCATGGGTCAAGCATACATGCATCTAATTGTATTTAATTTTTATGACACTTTGCAAGCAAAATTAGCAAATTCATACCAGCTGCTGTTCACCCATCACCCCATGCTCGCTGACTTACATTGATTGGCTCCTGGTCCAGCAATGCCTGGCGTTTAAAATACTCATCTTTGTTTCCAAATCCTCCATTGTTTCACCCATCCCTGTCTCTGTCACCTCATTCAGCCCTACATTGCTCTGAGATCTCTGCATATTGCGTATCCTTGATTTTAATGCTGCACCATTGGCAGCTGTGCCTTCAGCTCTGGAATTCCCAGTTGTCACGGAACCGTATTTATTTTCTCCTCCGATTAGAAACAGTGTGCCTTTAAGACTCTGCCAAAAAGCAGTGCACCTTTAAGACAGAGAGAGAAGCTTTTGTATTTCTGAGGCACAGTGTGCCAGCTGCACTTGTTACCTACATGATAGCAGGAGAGAGAGAGGTCACATGGTATAATGTTTTGATTTGACCTGCTGTAAAACTGGCAGAAACCAGTTTTGAGAGACTCCAGCGAAGTGTGCTACAGAAAAGAAGAGCTGTCTTTTTCTCCGCAAAAATTCTACAAGGAGCAACAGGCTGAGTTAATTGCCTAAGGAGGAAAAAAAGCCCTTTTTTTTTTTGAAGAGACCATTTGTATTGCTGGAAGTAGCAAAATGCCTTTTTCTTTACTTCCAATCTAAGAGTCTTTGCTTTGAGATTGATTCTCTTCTGACTGACTGACTGATTGATTGTATTTTCTGGAATTCGCAATAAAGGTTCGACTGAGAGACCGTCAGTTTTAAAATTCAAGTTGATCCATTGCTGTGCTCATAGTTGAAAGAACTGTTTGATGCCTGCTGTAGCCGAAGTGTTTTGAATGCCTATCAAGAACTGACTATTTCATCAAATCTGTGGAGATGTCGAGTAGCATTTGATTATTTTCATATTGGAATACCTCAGCCATCAGGAACGTAACCCACAAAGACTTATTTATCTATTCTTAAGAAACAGCTAATTTTTAAAACATGATTTAAAAAAAAAGAAACCGGTTAACTGTGATTCTTGAATGTATGTGTGTGAATGGGTGAGTTAGGTTAAAATACGTTGTAAGGTCTTTAGACATAGGTTTATCTTCATAGTGTTTAAGGTTTAGTTTTAATAAATAGTTAATTTGTGGTTGTCTGAAGATACCTGGTTTGGTCCGTTTTATTCTAAGGGTTACTGGAGTGTTTAATTTGCCTATTTTTCCGTTTGAGTGGGAAAACTTTAATAATATGGTGCGATTTGTGGAGTGATGGGACTGAATTGACGGTGCATTGCTCCTGCCTCGGTCATAACACAGTCTAACCCTCTCCACTTCTTGACCAGTCACTGCTCCTTTTAAGATGCTTTTTAAAACCTACCTCTATCTGTCCTAATATCTCCTTATGAGTTTGTGTCAAATTTAGTTTGATAACCCTCTTGTGAAGCACCTTGGGACACATTACTATGTTGAAGTGCTATATAAATGAATGTGGTTTGGAAATTTAAAAAAAAAAAATCTGTGTTTTAATGTATGTAAATGTAACTTTGTAAACTGAATTTTAATTTGAAATTTTTAACTTTTTGTTTTGCATCATCTAGTCCTGAAGTCAAAATGTAACTGTCGCTGCTTAATCACTGCTGAAACATGTTCCATTGTAGCCTAGAGGTTTCAAGATGGGAATCATTCACTTTTAGCGACTACTCACTTGATCAACTGAGAAATACGGAAGTGCCTTCCTTGGGTATTTTGCTTTGAATGTGTGCTGGCAGATATTTCCTAGTGTTGCTCGTACTGACTCAGAGGTCTGGGAACATGCAACACCAAAGGAAGAATATCCTATACATAGGGCCCTACCAAATTCACGGTCAGATTTCATGGTCACTGCATTTTAAGAATTGTGAATTTCACGTGTTTAAATTGTAACTTTCATGGTGTCGCAACAAATCATGAAAATAATTTATTTAAAACAAAAAAAAGGACAAGGGAAGTTTCTGGTTTCAAATGGCATTTATTGTATACTCAAAGTATTGTAAAAAGCTGATTATAAATAGGTCACGTTCTTTACTCACTGAAGTCAATGGTCGAATGTGAGCATGGAGCAACCTGCCACTATCTGTCTTTCTTCATTCTGTCTCTGCGTTGTGAACACCTGTCTGTGTTTATACACAGCCCTCTCTGTGTCCACAGTTTGTTGGAATTGTCAGACAGTGTCCTGCTAGCCTTGCAAGGTGGGGGATTTTGCATTCCACAGAGTTCCAAAACTGCAGCACAGGCAAAGCGTCTTTTGCAGTGCTTTTATAAGCAAGAAGCTCTAGCCTACAGTTCTCATCAAAGCCAGGAATTGCATCAAATGAATTTAAATCCACCATCAATAGCTGCATTTGTTCAGGGTCAAAGATCTGTACAGGTTTCAGGAACTCAGCAGTAGGTTGTTGAAACCGCTGAGCTGTTGTTTCTTCACTGCTGGACTCTTCCCCGTAGCAGTAATATTGTTTGAGCTTCTTTGCCATGCAAGAAAACACCTGTTGAGCACAGCCATTTAATTCAGCATCATCAGGATGTTTGTTCAGCATCATCAGCCCAGAACAGTACATCCATTACTTTGTCAGTTTTGAGGGTTGTGACGTGTTGAGATTCAAACCAAGTGATTAAATCCATCAGTCGTGTAGCATTCTTGGCAGCAGACTGAACCTCCTCATTAAGCTGATCATCGTTTAGAAGGGTTACAAAGTCTGTGTTAAAGCCTGTGGTTTCTGTGTCAGTGTGAGCTCTTCTGAGACTAAGTCTGAATACTATTTCCGGTGATCTGCATGGTACTGTACTGTCCAAAACCTAAAATTCCAACATATAATTATTAGCTCTGGAGGAAGGGCGATGTTTCTTCCCCAGTTTCAGCCGCATTTGCAATGTGTTGCCTATATTGAAGCTTGCGGCTAGGGCAGTGTATGGAGATCTTTTTAATGTAGCTGACCCCCGGGTTGTTGACTTTCCCAAAGTCGTTTTTTCACAGCTCACTGACGAGAAATTTTATATGTGCATTACACCTTGGAGCACAGATTTGAAAGATTTTGTCATTAAGTTGCATTGTCACTAATGAAAGCAGACACTTTGTTGAAATCTGCACTGTATTTTGAAACTGTTTAGATTATTGTTTGGGAAATTGGTGTGATCAATAGCTTCGAAGTGGATGCAGTCTGCGAGCACTCTTGTACAGTCAAGAAAGCTAACATCTTCGGCCTTACCTGACATAAAATCAAACAAAACATGCGGCACATAGTTGTCTTGCTCATCAGTGGACTCATCGCAAATAATTGCAAAAGACTCACATGCGTTAATGAGATTTCATCTCCTCACAATGTGTAAGAAAAATCTTCGGTATGTAGTCCTGTTGTAGTTTATTTGCACTGGGCAGGCAATCACCATTTTGCACATTACGTTGAATGAATACCTGCAGCTTTGGGTGATCAAGTTTTTTCCAATAGTATGTTGGTGCTGGCAAAAGCATCCACAGGTTCCATTGTAACCAACTGACAATTTTCTGAGCTGTTGATTTCTTAAAAAGAGATGAAATTATTGTTTTTTTTTTGCATGTTCGTTTTCCAGCAGTGCAGTGTCGGATGCCCCCTTTATGCTGTGATGATGTTACGACCAGGTGAGAATGGGGTATAGGGGTTTCCTCTCGGCCTATTCCTGGTTCGACTGTAACAGGGTTTAATTTTTAAAACGCCGTGTTTTTAACTTCCCCTCAGTGAATCCTTGTTCACTGCTGTCCAATTGCAATGGCAAACAAATCAACCAGACAGGTTTTCTTAGCTTTGAACAAGAAAGGTGAGGTTTATTAACCATAAAACTCTAATTTTGGTTAAAAGTACTAAAAATACGCGATGCGACCATGCTACCATGCAGACACGATGAACACACACGCTGATAGAGACAGAAAAGGGGGAAAGAATCCCAGTAGCTGGAGTTCATTTACTGTTTTTTGAGTTTGATGTAAAGTCTTTGATTGCAATTTGATCTTGCCATCTCGTTGAGCCCAGTACACTCTTTCAAACTTGTGTCGATGGTTTCTGTCTTCTTGAAATCCAGTTGCAGATTCTTTTGGTGAGAGAGACCGCGCCAGGGAGAGACCTTCCTTCTCTTTTGTGTTCAAGTGGGGAAATGGAAGAGGACGGGATGTAGAAGGAAAGAGGAGGGAAGGGAAGAGGAGCAAAATAAGCAGAAAGTAGAAGATGGGGAGAGACCAGACAGGATGCAGAATCAAGGCAGGGAAAATTTGTCAGCAGGGAGGGGCTGTCCACATTTTCATCGAGAGTAAGGGGCCTACCCTCTCGCCAGGACTAGAAATTCTATTTGGGTGGTGATTCAGGCAGGAGTGTTACTGCTCAGCAATCTGCTGGTTCTCCTTTCCTAACCCACCCCCCCCCCCCCCCTCCAACTTAACCGAAATGGATGTTTATCTCTCAACCTTCAGCCTGATGCTGACCAACCTGCTGTGCATGTCCCACGCTTTATTTGTCTTTCCAGTTTCCAGTATTTGCAGTTTTTCCTTTTATATTTTGCTGATAACTTTTGTGTCCTACTTGAATAAATCTAATCTTCATTCCATTTTATAGTTATAACTAGGGCAGATGATTGATTACTCATATATGCTGATAACCTCCAGTACTGTAGAAAAATTGGAGTGCTTGGACACAAGGTGCAAATAAATTGCAAAAGGACAGGCACTGACTGGGCCAAACTGTAGCAGACACAATTCAGTGTGGGGAAGAGTGAAGTAATTCGCTTTGAATCTGACAAAGACAAATCGGAATATTTTCTTAGTGCAAGAGACTAGGAGCTGTGGAGGAGCAAAAGGATTTGGGTGCTCATGTACACAAATCATTAAAAGCTAGTGTACAGGTAGAAAAAGTAATCAAAGGCTAATACAGCGACACTTCCTGCAGATGTGTTTTTCTAGGATACATGGTGCGTCCATGATTTTCCACATGCCACAGGCTGTAATTTCCACTCGGCCGAGCTGCATGCCATACCTTAACTTTATAGACTATTACAAGTCGAATGGCTTATCAGTTACTCACCAACCAGCTCCTTCCACTGCACCAAAGGAAGAACCAAATACTGGAGGGCGAATAAAGTAGAAAAAAGGAGCACCTCCTTCCGGAGTTAACTCCTTCTGGAGTTAAACAAAGGTAATTACATAGGCATGGGGACAGGTTTGGCCCTAGTGGACTGGGCAAGAAGACTAAAAGGTAGAACAGTTGATGAGCAGTGGCAGATGTTTAAGGAGATATTCAATTCCTCCCATCTAAAATATATTCCAGAGAGGAGAAAAGAATGTAAGGGGGGGGAAAAACATCCATGGCTAAGCAAGGAAGTTAAGGATAACATAAAGACAAAAACTAAGGCATACCATATTGCAAAGGCCAGTGGCAGGCTGGAAGATTGGGAAACTTTTAAAGATCCACAAAGGGTTACTAAAAAAGTAATAAAAAGAGCAAAGGTAAATTATGAAAGAAAACTAGAGCAAAAATAAAAATGGATAGCAAAAGCTTCTATAAGTATATAAAAGGGAAGAGAGTAGCTAAAATGAATGTTGGTCCCTTGGAGGATGTGACTGGGGAGTTAATAGTGGGGAACGCAGAAATGGCGGAGACACTAAATCAGTATTTTGCCTCTGTTTTCACGGTGGAGGACACTAGTCCCATCCCAATAGTAACAGGTAATGCAGAGGTTAAAGAAAGGGAGGAACATAGAACGATCATCATCACTGGGGAAAAAGTACTATTGGGATTGAAGGCAGACAAGTCTCCAAGGCCTGATGGCCTACATCCTAGGGTCTTAAAGGAAGTGGCAGCAGAGATAGTGGACCCATTGGTTATAATCCAAATTCCCTGGATGCGGGGAAGGTTTCAGTGGATTGGAAAATGCTAATACAATGCCCTTATTCAAAAATGGACGGAGGCAGAAAGTAGGAAACTATAGACCAGTTAGTTTAACATCTGTCATTGGGAAATTGTTAGAATCCATTATTAAGGAAGTAATAACAGGACATTTAGAAAGTCAAAACTCAATCCGTCAAGAGTCAGCATGGTTTTATGAAGGGT
This sequence comes from Heterodontus francisci, assembly GCF_036365525.1. NCBI lineage: Eukaryota > Metazoa > Chordata > Chondrichthyes > Heterodontiformes > Heterodontidae > Heterodontus > Heterodontus francisci. The sequence goes on from NC_090372.1 coordinate 198,086,855, forward strand.
AAATCGTGTTTGACTAATTTGCTAGAGTTCTTCGAAGATGTAACAAGGAAAGTGGATAATGGGGATCCTGTAGATGTAGTATATCTGGACTTCCAGAAGGCATTTGATAAGGTGCCGCACAAAAGGTTAATTCACAAGGTGAGATCACATGGGGTTAGGGGCAATTTATTAGCTTGGATAGAGGATTGGCTAACCAACAGAAAACAGAGAGTCGGGATAAATGGGTCCTTTTCTGGTTGGCAAGATGAAACTAGTGGGGTGCCACAGGGTTCGGTCCTCGGGCCCCAACTATTTACAATCTATATGAATGAGTTGGATGCAGGGATAGAAGGTACTATAGCCAGATTTGCAGATGACACTAAAATAGGTGGGATATTAAGTTGCAATAAAGAAATAAGAAATTTACAAATGGATGTGGATAGGTTAGGTGAATGGGCCAAAATTTGGCAGATGGAGTTTAACCTAGATAAGTGTGAGGTTAGCCATTTTGGTCGGAAGAATAGAAAGGCAAATTATTATCTAAATGGAGAGAAATTTCAGAGTGCTTTGGTGCAGAGGGATCTGGGTGTCCTTGTGCATGAATCTCAGAAAACTAGTATGCAGGTGCAGCAGGTAATAAGGAAGGCAGATGGAATTTTGGCATTTATTGCTAAAGGAATAGAGTATAAAAGTAGGGAAGTGTTGCTGCAACTGTACAAGGCATTGGTGAGACCGCACCTGGTGTATTGCGTACAGTTTTGGTCCCCTTACTTGAGGAGGGATGTAGTTGTATTGGAGGCAGTTCAGAGGAGGTTCACTAGATTGATTCCAGAGACGAGGGGTTTGTCTCATGAAGAGAGATTGAGCAGTTTAGGCCTTTACTCTCTGAAGTTTAGAAGAATGAGAGGAGATCTAATTGAGGTATATAAGATGATTAGGGGGATTGACAAAGTAGACGTAGAGAGGATGTTTCCTTTGGGGCAATCTAGAACAGGAGGTCATAGTTTTAGGATAAGGGGTAGCAGATTTAAAACCGAGATGAGGAGAAATTTCTTCTCTCAAAGGGTCGTGAATCTGTGGAATTCACTACCCCAGAGTGCGGTGGATGCCGGGATATTGAGTAAATTTAAGGAGGAGATAGACAGACTTTTAATTTAGTAATGGGTTGAAGTGTTATGGAGAACGGGCAGGAAAGTGGAGTTGAGGCCGGGATGAGATCAGCCATGATGGTATTGAATGGTGGAGCAGGCTCGAGGGGCTGAATTGCCTACTCCTGCTCCTAGTTCTTATGTTTCCCCTCCCTGCCCCCCCCCCCCCCCCTTCACCGAACTCGCCACTCACCAAACTCGTGACTCTACACTCCACTTGCAATTTGCATGCCGTTTGCTGGCTGCACCTAGACCTCTGTATTTATGCTTTTTGAAGCTGAAACTGCAGCGACCAGATTGGCCTGGTCAGCTACTTAACTAATCAGCTGCTCTGCAGTAGAGCCTATTCATCCTTGCCCAAGACTCGAAGAAACTTACTTTACTTTCTTAACCCTACTTTATCCTGAAGATAAATTCCAGTTAAAGGAAAACTGCAGACCAGATTTTTAGGAAGACATTGACACTTGTATCTCCGCACTCTGCTTGCAGTCTGCACTCCGTTTTTTTTTTTCTTCACTGTTGCTAGGTCAAAAACCTGGAACTCCATCGCTAACAGCACTGTGGCTGTACCCACCTCAGGTGGACTGTAGCGGTTCATGAAGGTGGCTCACCATCACCTTCTGAACGGCAGCTAGGGATGGGCAACAAATGCTGGTCTTGCCAGCAATGCTCACATCCCACGAAAGAATAAAAAAAAATTTACTTTTAGTGTGAAGATTTACCAGAACTGTACCAGAGAGTAAACTGTTAATTCATGAAGACAGATTCAGTAAACTCAGTTTATATTCCCTTGAAGGACTGGAGGGTGATCTAATTGAGGTATTTTAAATGATACAGGGATTCAACAGGGGAGATGCAGAAAAACTATCCCCTCTAGTGGGGGAATCCAGAACAAGGTTATACCTCGGCTTTTTGGGAGTGAAATCGGGGAGCACTGTTTCCCACACAGGGTAGTAGAAATCTAGACTTGCTCCCTAAGGGGCATGTTGGGTCAATCGGCATTTTCAAGGCTAATAAACATACATTTTTGATATGTAAGGGTATTAAGGGAATTAAGGGATATGAAGCAAAGGCAAGTAAATTGAGTTGAGGTACAGATTAGCCATTATCTCATCGAATGGAGAACAGACTTAAGTGGCTACTCTTGTTCCTATGTTCACAACAATCTCTGTGGGTCTAGACGTGTCCAACTGGTATACAGTACTTGATTCCTATGCTGAGGACATTGGCAGAGGTACAGGCAAATATTTAAAAGAAGCAACACCGTGGCATTGTGGGTGCAAGGAGTTACTAGAGCTGCTTTTGAGGAGAATAGGAAATTGGTAGTTGTGGACGATTCTATAATTGGGGGGGGAAAGCTATCCTCCCTTTCAGCCATGACGGAATTGTGAATGGTGTTTTCTTCAGTTGCTAGGCTATGGGATATTAAAGCATTGAATATTTTGGGTCAAAATCCTACACCCCAAGGACTGCAGTGGGTCAAGAAGGCGGCTTAACTTGTCGGGCATTTAGGGATGGGCAATAAATGCTGGCCTAGCCAGCAATGCCCACATCCCATGAATGAAGGAAAAAAGGATGTGAAGAACATCTGAAAAGGTTGAGTGTGACCACTGAGGAGCCAATGACTTCGGAAAGAGCGGAATGGAGGTTTTGCAAATTGTGTACATAGTTATGTCCTAGACTAAAGTGCAAAGCCTCAAGAGTAACTTCTGGGGGAGCAGTGGAGAGGAGCAGACCTGTGGGGAAAACACCGAGCGAGAGCAGAGGATAAATTGAGCTCGAGGATTGCAACCCAGTCACTTACCTTCCGGGAGAGCGGTGGACCTGTGGGGAGAACGCCGAGTGAGAGAAGAGGATAAATTGAACCCGAGGATCGCGGCCAGGTCACTTAACTTCCGGGAGAGCGGCCCAGGCGCACCGGAGTTTGAAAACAAAATGAGCAGTGACGTTACAGGAAAACTGCAAGGTGATTGGTTGGTGAGTAACTGCTGTTAGGGAATAACTCTAAGTAGCTGGGTTAGTAACTAAAAGTAAAGGGAAAGTTCTATAGTTTTTTAAATGTGGGTAGTGTTTTTTGTTTAGGGAATCAAGGTCCCTAGTGCAAATTTAATTTTTGGGTAATTTAAGGGGATAAGTTAAGGGTAAGTTATGGCAGGGCAGCTCGGCAACATGGAGTGCTCCTCCTGTGCAATGTGGGAAGTCAGGGACACATCCAGTGGCCAGGGCTAACACATGTGTAGGAAGTGTCTCCAGCTGCAGCTACTTGAAACGTTTCAGATCTGGAGCGGCGGCTGGAGACGCTGTGGAGTATCCGCGAGGTTGAGATCATCGTGGATAGCATGTACAGGGAGGTGGTCACACCGCAGGTAAAGACTGCTCAAGCAGAAAGGGAATGCGTGACCGCCAGGCAGAGTAGAAGAACTAGGCAGGTAGTGCAGGAGTCCCCTGGGTCCATCTCCCTCTCTAACAGATTTTCCACTTTGGATACTGTTGGGGGAGATGGCTTCTCAGGGTAACGAAGCAGGAGCCAAGTCTGTGGCACCACGGGTGGCTCAGCTGCACAGGAGTGGGGGAGCTATAGTGATGGGGGATTCTATCATATGGGGTACAGATAGGCGTTTCTGTGGCTGCAAACGTGATTCCAGGATGGAGTGTTGCCTCCCTGGTGCTAGGGTCAAGGATGTCACGGAGTGGCTGCAGGACATTTTGAAGGGGGAGGGTGAACAGTCAGAGGTCATGGTACACATTGGTACCAACGACATAGGTAGAAAGTGCGATGAGGTCCTGCAACAAGAATTTAGGGAGCTAGGTAGCAGATTAAAAAGCAGGACCTCAAAGGTTGTAATCTCTGGATTACTTCCGGTGCCATGTGCTAGCGAGTATAGGAATAGGAGGATAGAGCAGATGAATGAGGAGATGGTGCAGGAGGTAGGGCTTTAGTTTCCTGGATCATTGGGTCTCTTTCTGGCAAAAGTGGGACCTGTACAAGTTGGACGGGTTGCACCTGAACCGGAATGGGACCAACATCCTTGCTGGGAGGTTTGCTAGTGCTTTTGCGGGGGGTGGGGTTTAAACTAATTTGGCAGGGGGGTGGGATACAGAATGAAGGTACAGTGGGGGGGTGATGCACAGTCAAATATAGAAGAGAAACTGAGTCAGTCTGGAAGGCAGAGCAAATATAGACCTGGTAAGGCACAAGTGAAAAATGCAAGGCTGGATTGCATCTATTTTAATGCAAGGGGTCTTACTAGTAAGGCAGATGAATTGAGGACGTTGATTAGCACATGGGAATATGATATTGTTGCTATCACAGAGACATGGTTGAGGGAGGGGCAGGACCAGCAGCTCAATATTCCAGGGTACAGAATCTTCAGGCGTGACGGGCGGGGGTAAAAGAGAAGGTGGCATGACACTGTTGATCAAGGAGTCAATTACTGTTGTAAGGAGGGATGATATCTTTGAAGGCTCCTCAAAGGAGGCCATATGGGTGGAACTTAAAAAACCAAAAAGGAGACAATCACTCGGCTGGGAGTGTACTACAGGCCTCCAAACAGTCAGGGAGAGCTGGAGGAGCAGATATGTAGACAAATCTCAGAGGTGTAAAAATAATTGGATAATAATTGTAGGGGATTTCAACTTCTTAGTCTTAGTGCAAAAGACCTAAAGGGGGCGGAATTCTTAAAATGCATACAGGTGAGCCTTTTGAGCCAGTACGTAGAAAGGCCTACAAGGGAAAGGGCAGAACTGGACCTAATCCTAGGGAATGAAGCTGGACAAGTGGTAGAAGTGTCAGTGGGGGAGCATTTCTGGAATAGTGACTGGAAGATTTAAGCTGGTTATGGAAAAGGACTAAGATGGACCGGAAATAAAGGTACTGAATTGGGGGAAGGTAGATTTCAATATGATGAAGTGGCCAAAGTGGACTGGGAGCAGCTACATGTAGGAAAGTCTACATCAGACCAGTGGGAGTCATTCAAAGAGGAAATAGTGAGAGTTCAGAGCCAGCATTTACCCGTTCAGGTAGGACTACCAAGTCCAGGGAACCCTGGATGTCCAGGGCTATAGAGGATTGGATGAGGGAAAAAAACAGAGGCTTCCGGCAGATTCAGAGCGCTGAAAACAGCAGAGGCACTAGAGAAGTATAGAGAATGTAGGGGGGTACTTAAAAAAAGTAATTAGGAGAGCGAAGAGGGGACATGAAAAAACACCGGCGGGCAAGATAAAGGAAAATCCTAAGGTGTTTTATAAGTATATTAAAGGCAAGAGGATAACCAGGGAAAGAGTAGGGCCCATTAGGGACCAACATGCCAATGTGTGTGTGGAGCCGGAGGACATAGGTGAGGTTTTAAATGATTACTTTTCATCTGTGTTCACCATGGAGAAGGATAATGCAGGTGTAGAGGTCAGGGAGGGGGATTGTGATATACTTGAACATATTAGCATTGAAAGGGAGGAAGTATTAGCTGTTTTAGTGGGCTTAAAAGTGGATAAATCCCCAGGCCCAGATGAGATGTATCTGAGGCTGTTATGTGAGGTCAGGGAGGAGATAGCAGGGGCTCTGACACAAATTTTTAAATCCTCTATGGCCAGAGGAGAGGTACCAGAGGATTGGAGGACAGCGAATGTGGTACCATTATTCAAGAAGGGTATCAGGGATAAACCAGGTAATTAGAGGCAGGTGAGTCTAACATCAGTGGTTGGGAAACTATTGGAAAAAGTTCTGAGGGACAGAATTAATCTCCACTTGGAGAGGCAAGGATTAATCAGGGATGGTCAGCATGGCTTTGTCAGGGGGAGATCGTGTCTAACTAACTTGATTGAATTTTTCGAGGCAGTGACTAGATGTGTAGATGAGGGTAAAGCAGTTGATGTAGTCTACATGGACTTCACTAAGGCTTTTGATAAGGTCCCACATGGGCGATTGGTTAATTAAGAGCCCATGGGATCCAGGGCAATTTGGCAAATTGGATCCAAAATTGGCTTAGTGGCAGGAGGCAGAGGGTGATGGTCGAGGATTGTTTTTGAGAGTGGAAGCCTGTGACCAGTGGTGTACCACAGGGATCTGCTGGGACCTTTGCTGTTTGTAGTGTACGTTAATGATTTAGAGGTGAATATAGGAAGTATGATCAGTAAGTTCGCAGATGACATGAAAATTGATGGTGTCATAAATAGTGAGGAGGAAAGCCTTGGATTACAGGACGATATAAATGGGCTGCTAAGATGGGCGGAGCAGTGGCAAATGGAATTTAATTCTGAGAAGTGTGAGGTGATGCATTTTGGGAGGACTAACAAGGCAAGGGAATATGGTAGGACCCTAGGAAGTACAGAGGGTCAGAGGGACCTTGGTGTACTTGTCCATCACTGAAGGCAGCAGCACGGGTAGATAAGGTGGTTAGGAAGGCATATGGGATACTTGCCTTTATTAGCCAAGGCATAGAATATAAGAGCAGGGAGGTTATGATGGAGCTGTATAAAATGCTAGTTAGGCCACAGCTGGAGTACTGTGTGCAGTTCTGGGCACCACACTATAGGAAGGATGTGATTGCAATGGAGAAGGTGCAGAGGAGATTCACCAGGATGGTGCCTGGGCTGGAGCATTTCAGCTATGAGGAGAGACTGAAAAGGCTAGGGTTGTTTTCCTTCGAGCAGAGAAGCCTGAGGGGGGACCTGATTGAGGTATACAAAATTATGAGGGGCATTGATAGTTTAGATAGGAAGAAACTTTTTCCCTTAACGGAGAGGTCAATAACCAGGGGGCATAGATTTCGGGTAAAGGGCAGGAGGTTTAGAGGGGATTTGAGGTAGAATTTTTTCACCCAGAGGGTGGTTGGAATCTGGAATGCACTGCCTGAAGAGGTGGTGGAGGCAGGAACCCTCACAACATTTAAGAAGCATTTAGATGAGCACTTGAAACACCATAGCATACAAGGCTACGGGCTAAGTGCTGGAAAATGGGATTAGAATAGTTAGGTGCTTGATGGCCGTCACAGACATGGTGGGCCGATGGGCCTGTTTTTGTGCTGTATAACTCTTTGACTATGAGTAGTAGCCTCAGGATTGCTGTCGGTGTTGCATGTTCGGTTAGTGAGAGAGATCAAATCAGATATTCTGACATGTGACTGGGAGCATGATGCATCTGAAGGGTTTCAGATTCATCAGACACTAATGTGGTGAATAAGGTTGGTGAACTACAAGCACAAATAGCAGTATGGGAATATGATGTCGTTTTTAAAAATTCATTCATGGGATGTGGGCATTGCTGGCCAGGCCAGCATTTATTGCCCATCCCTAATTGCCCTTGAGAAGGTGGTGGTGTGCTGCCTTCTTGAACCGCTGCAGTCCATGTGGGGTAGGTACACCCACAGTGCTGTTAGGAAGGGAGTTCCAGGATTTTGATCCAGCGACCACAAAGGAACGGCGATATAGTTTCAAGTCAGGATGGTGTGTGACTTGGAGGGATCTTGCAGGTGGTGGTGTTCCCATGCATTTGCTGCCCTTGTCCTTCTAGTTGGTAGAGGTCGCGGGTTTGGTAGGTGCTGTTGAAGGAGCCTTGGTGCGTTGCTGCAGTGCATCTTGTAGATGGTACACACTGCTGCCACTGTGCGTCGGTGGTGGAGGGAGTGAATGTTTGTAGATGGGGTGCCAATCAAGCAGGCTGCTTTGTCCTGGATGGTGTTGAGCTTCTTGAGTGTTGTTGGAGCTGCACCCATCCAGGCAAGTGGAGAGTATTCCATCACACTCCTGACTTGTGCCTTGTAGATGGTGGACAGGCTTTGGGGAATCAGGAGGTGAGATACTCGCCGCAGGATTCCTGGCCTCTGACCTGCTCTTGTAGCCACGGTATTTATATGGCTATTCCAGTTCAGTTTCTGGTCAAAATAGCCCCCAGGATGTTGATAGTGGGGGATTCAGCGATGATAATGCCATTGAATGTCAAGTGGTTTGCTAGGCCATTTCAGAGGGCATTTAAGAGTGAACCACATTGCTGTGGTTCAGGAGTCACATGTAGGCCAGACCAGGTAGGACAGCAGATTTCCTTCCCTAAAGGACATTGGTGAACCAGATGGGTTTTTACAACAATCGACAATGGTTTCAAGGCCATCATTAGACTTGTAGTGGCAATAGCGGAAATGTGGTTTAAAAATGGCGAGGACTGGGCACTTAATATAGAGGGGTATAAAGTGTTCAGAAAAGATAGAGAAGGAAACAAGGGAGGTGGGGTGGCAGTCCTGATTAGGGAGGATGTCCTTGAAGGGGCAAGGACAGAATCCATTTGGTTAGAGTTAAGGAGGAAAAAGGGTGTGATCACGTTACCAGGGATATTCGATAGGCTTCCAAATAGTGTGTGAGAGGGAGATATAGGAGCAAATGTGCTGGGAAATCTGAGAGATGTACAAGAACTATAGAGTGGTGATGGGGGATCTTTAGTTACCCAAATATCGATTGGGATAATTTTAGAGTAAAGGGTAAGGAGGGGGAAGAATTTCTGAAATCTGTTTAAGAGAACTTCCTTGACCAGTATATTCTCAGCCCAACTGGAAAGGAGGCATTGCTGGATCTGGCGCTGGCAAATGAGGTGATCAAGTGTCTGTGGGGAGCACTTGGGCAAGACTGAGCCATTGTATCATAACGTTTAGACTCGTAATGCAAAAAGGAAGGAACAAATAAGGTAGAATGTCCAGATTGGAAGAGGGCTAATTTCAACGCGATGAGAAGGGGTCTAGCCAGGGTAGAATGGAACCAAAGACGGACAGGAAGAGCTGTATCAGAACAATGGGTTATCTTTAAGAAAGAGATGCTTCAGATGCAGGCTAAGAACATTCCAACAAGGGTGAAAGGTAGGGGAACCAAGAACAGAGCTCCTTGGATGAAGAGGGTAATAGAGACTATGATGAAACAAAAAAAAGAGGGTGTATGATGCATGTTGGGTGAACTCATCAAGTGAGAACCAGGTGATACTCAATAAGTTGAGAGGGGAGGTGAAGAGGAAAATAAGACTGGCAAAGAGGGAATATGAAAATAAAATGGCAGTCAACATAAAAGGGAACACAAACATTTTCTACCAGCATGTAAATAGTAAGTGAGTAGTAAGAGGTGGAGTGGGCCTATTAGGGACAAAGAGGTAATATATGCTTAGAGGTGCAAGGCAAGGCTAATATACTTAATGAGTACTTTGCATCAGTGTTCACTAAGGAAGCTGGGAAGGTAGAGGCAATGGAAAGGATAAAAATTGAGAGGGGATGGTGGGGGTAAGTACCAAAAAGGCTGGTTATGCTTAGGGTAGATAAGTCACCTGGTCTAAATGGCTTGCATCCCAGGTTGCTAGTAATAGAAGTGGGGATGGAGATAGCTTAAGGGCTAGCCTTAATCTTCCAATCTTCCCTGAATGTGGGGGAGGTGCCAGAGGATTGGATTGTGGCAAATGTGACTCCCTTATTCAAGAAAGGGTGTAAGGACAGTCCTAGCAACTACAGGCCAGTTAGTTTACCACCAGTGGTGAGTAAGGTTTTAGAAACAATCATCAAGGAATATATCAATGGACACTTGGAGAGATTCGAGTTAATTAAGGATAGCCAGCATGGATTTGTAAAAGGCAGATCGTGCTTGACTAATCTAATTGAATTTTTTGATGAAGGAACAGAGAAGGTTGAAGGGAAATGCGGTGGATGTTGTTTACATGGATTTTAAGAAGGCATTTGATAAGGCACCACATAAAAGTTTGGTTAACAATTGAGGCTCATGGAATAGGAGGGTCAGTGTCCAATTGGATAAAAAAAATGGCTTAAGGACAGAAAACAGTGAGTCATAGTAAATGGTTGCTTTTCAGACTGGAGCATGGTAATGGTGTTCCCCAATGGTCAGTGCTAGGACTACTGCTTTTTTTGCTCTATATAAATGACTTGGATCTTAGAATACAGAGTAGAATCTTAAAATTTGCTGATGACACTAAACTTGGAGGAGCGGCAAACAATAAGGATGATGTGAACAGCCTGCAACAGGACTGAGATAGGCTAGCGGGCAGACAGGTGGCAGATAGAATTTAATACTGTGAGGTGATGCATTTTGGCAGAAGGAATAGGGAGAGGCAATATATACTTAATGGCACAGTTCTAAACAGTGTGCAGGAACAGAGGACCTGGGGTGCATGTACCGAGATCGTTGAAGGTGGCTTCAAAAGAGTGGTTCATAAAGCATATGGGGATCTTGGGCTTCATAAATAGAGACATTGAGTACAGAAGCAGGGAAGTTATGCTGAACCTTTTGTAAGGCTCTGGTTAGGCCCCAACTAGAGTATTGCGTCCGGTTGTGGTCACCACAATATTTATGAAGGATATGAAGGACCTTGAGAGGGTGCAGAGGAGACTTACCAGAATGGTTCCAGGGATGGAGGATTTTAGTTACAAGGCTAGCTTGGAAAAATTGGGTTTGTTCTCCTTAGAACACAGATTGAAGGGAGATTTAGTAGAAGTGTAGAAGATAATGACAGGCTTAGATAAGTTCAACAAGGAATAACTGTTTCCATTAACAAATGGTACAAGCACTAGGGGACATAGATTGCGGCAAAGGATGCAGAGGGAATATGAGGAAGGACGTTTTTACACAGCGGGTGGCGATGACCTGGAACTCGCTGCCCACAAGGGTGGTGGAAGCGAAGACGATCACTGAGTTCAAGAGGAAGTTGGATGACCACATGAAAGAAATAGACTTGCAGGGCTACAGGGATTGAGCTGGGGAGTGGGACTGACTGCATAGCTCCATGGGGAGCCGGCATGGTCTCAATGGGCCAAATAGCCAACTTCTGTGCCATAAATGGCTATGACTTAAGTTGTGGAGTGGGAGAAGCTCTAAAAATGGAATTGGTTTCACCTGAATTAGACCAATGCCTTTACCCATGTAGAAAGGATAATGCAGTTTGGGAGTATTATTTGGGAGAGGCTAACAGAGCCGACCAAGAAAGATGAAAAATAAAGTGATGGAGGCAGATAAGATTAAAAGGTCGCTCTTGAGAATCTGCTGTGGAGGAGAGATTGAACAAAGAGTTAAGTAAGGGAAAATGTAGATGGAGGAGTTTAGAATGACTGACTGATTTACCAGAGGTAGGTGGGAACATTTTATAACCAATCTAATAGGGTTAAAAATGTGATCCTGTACACAATCTTGAAATTCTTTGTGAACAAATTGGTTATGGAGCTTGCATGAGGAGGGACACTGTTGAGCCTGATATAATGTAATAATCAGGAAATGATAGAGCAGGCAAGAATTGGAGGGAACTTTGGCAACAGTGACTGCACTGTGATAGGGTTTTAAGATTAGGCTGATGTTGAAATGAATAAGTACCATCAGCAGCCTAGAAGTAGACCATTTGGCCTATTGTGTCTGTGCTGATTATCTTAAAAAAAAAAAGATATCCACTTAAATCAGACCATTGCTCAGGATTTAAACCAAATAGCAAATGGCATCATTTTGAAAAGTGTAGATGAGCAAGGAGACCATATACATACATCCTTACAGGTGGCAGGACAAGGCAGTTAAAAAAGCATGTGGGTTACTTAGATTTATAAATAAAGGCATAGAATATAAAAGCATAAAGCATGCTAGAACTTTATAAATCAGTGGTTAGGTCTTAGCTGGAGTTTTGTAGATAATTCTGGGTACCACACTTCAGGAAAGATCTAAAGGCATTAGAAAGTGTACAGAGGCAGTTTACCAAGATGTTACTGGGGATGAGGAACTTCAGTTATGAGGAGAGGTTGGAAAAGTTAGGACTGTTTTCCTTGGAACAGAAAAGGTTAAGAGGTGACCTAATAGTGGTTTTCTGGATGATGAGAGGCTTTGATAGAGTAGATTGAGAAAAACTATTCCTAATGGCAAGTGTGTCAATAACCAGAGGTCATTGATCTGTTGCCAATCATTTTAAGTCTAGGGGGAAGATGAGACTTTTTTTTCCCATTGATTTGCCAGGATGGGGAACACTATATCTGAAAAGCTGATTCCATAAATTTTAGAAGGGAATTGAACAGGTACTTGAGGAGCTTACAGGGTTATAAACAGAAACGTCAGAGTGGTTGGGACTAAGTATGACTGCTTTTTACGCCAGCACAGGCATGACTGGCCAGATGCCTTCCTTTTGTTCAGTAAGTTCTATGATTTGATGTGAAATGGATCGTACCTGGTCATTTTTCTTTCAGGAGGTCGCGTATTTCAGCATTGTTTTTATCGAACCAGTCTTGGTGACGACAATGCTCAAACTCAATGGTCTAGACACAGGAGTCTAGTATAGCTGACTTTATTTATTCCCACTGTTCTGAAATTGAGTTGGATATGTGAAGATTTTTCAGATTGGTTGTGAGCTGCACTTGGAATTTCTCTCTTCGGTCGGGCTGCTTTAGGGCTGAGACATTGATCTTTCTTCCTCTTGGGCATTTGGGTCTTGCGATGTCTTGGTGCTAGGTGGATGTTCATCACTGATCGAACAAGTCGATGATCTATCTAGCAAGCATCAGTCCCCTGCATGGATCAAACTATACAGACATCACTTAGATCTTTGACTCAAACAATGACATGATCCAGGAGATGCCAGTGCTTTGATCTAGGATGCCTCCGTGTGGTTTTGTATTTGTCCTTCTGCTGGAAGAGGGTTTTTGTTATAGTGAGGCCATGCTGAGTACACTTTGTCAGCAGGAGGACACCATTTGCACTGGCTTTTCCCAACCCATTTTTTCCAATGGTTCCTCTCTCCAGACATCAGAGTCATGACCAACCCTGTCATTAAAGTCCCCCAGCAGGGTGATCTTTTCTTTTTGGATGGCAGTGAGGACTTCTTCAAGGTCGGAATAGAATTTTTCCTTAACATCTTCGTTGGAGTCAAGGGTCGGGGCATAAGCACTGAAATATGTAACCTCCTGGAACAAAAACAAGCAGTTCATTACCTGGCAGAACAACCCAAGGTCGCAAGTCAAGAAGGCAGCATTCCAACAGCTCAAGGCTTACACCCAAAGACAAATCCGGAAGATAAAGGGCAAGTGGTTGGCAGAGAAAGCCCAAGAGATCCAACAATATGCTGACCATCATGACATGCAAAGCTTTTTTGAAGCCACCAGGGCCATCTGTAGACCAAGGTCAAATGGGCAAAATTGGCTTCGCTCACAGGGTGGTGTCTTTCTTCTTGAGGATGACAATGCATCCGTCAACACTGGGAAGAACATTTTCAACAACTCCTCAGCCATGAATCCACAGCGGTAGCTGATACTCTCCAGGCTGTCCCCCACTACCCTGTGGTAGAATCCATGGGTGAACGACCATTGATGGGAGAGCTGCAACAAGCAATCAAAGGAATGAGAAACAACAGAGCCTGCAACCCCGATGGTATGCCAGTTGAGGTCTTCAAAGCAGGTGGGCTTTCACTCACATCAAGACTCCATACACTCATCCTATTGAATTGGGAGAAAAAAGAATTCCCACTACTTCAGGAATGTGACAGTTGTAACTGTCTTCAAGAGGGAAATAAATCATGCTGTGGAAACTATTGAGGTATTTCCCTCTTTTTCCATCGCAGGGAAAATCCTGACACGCATCTCCTGAATTGCATACTTCTGTGGCTGAGGAAATCCTCCCAGAGACACTGTGTGGCTTTAGACCTTCCAGATGAACCGTTGACATGGTCTTTGCTGCCAGACAAATCCAAGAAGAGTGTCGAACACCAGGAATTCTTCATTGCATTCATCGACCTGACCAAAGCATTTGACTCAGTAAATTGCAAAGCTCTGTGAATTGTACTGCAAAGATTTGGATGTCCAAGAAACTTCACCACAATCATGCAGTTGCTCCATGATATGACTGCAACTGTCTTGAGTGGGAGATCTGAAACAGCTCTCTTAAATCTGGCCTAGGGTCATGCAAGGCTGTGAGATCGCCCCCATGTTATTTACAATCTACCTGGCAGTGGCTGTTCACCTCATGAAAGGTCAGCTGCCCTCTGGTGTGAGTATTAAATAGATGGAAATCTCCTTAACCTCAGTCACCTCCATGCCAAAATTAAACTGGCCACCATAGACATAGATGATCTACAATTTGCGGATGACTGCAGTGTTGTTGCCCACTCTGCACCATGTTTGCAAGCTGTTCTTAGTCTCAGTCTGAATACAAGACTCAGCTTGTCCTTTGAATGTTGCCAAAACAAAGCTTATATTAACCCACACTTGGTCAACCAAATATTCCACCTCCCATATATGTTGAAGGAGAGACTCTGGAATATGTTGAGCACTTCTCATACCTTGGCAGCCACCTCTCTCGAAAGGCCACCATTGATGAGATCCAAAACCAGATCAGCTGCGCCAGCTCAGCCTTCTACAAACTATGGCAGCGCGTGCTTGACCAGAAAGACCGCCAAGTCAACAAATGTCCTTGTGTAAAGAGCAGTTGTTGTCGCCACACTCCTGTGCTGAAGTGAGACCTGGACTGTGTATGAGTGACACATAAGAGCGTTAGAGAAATTCCATCAGCAATGCCTCCGCCACGTCCTCTGGATTCAATGGGAGGACCTTCAAACAAATGCTAGTGTCCTCCTTGAATCCAAATCCACAATCATTCCAGCAAAACTCCTGCAACATCAACTTTGATGGACTGGACACTGTGTCTGGATGGCCAAAAACAGTCCCCTCTGCCAGGTCCTGTTTTCTCAACTCTCAAATGGCCAGCGTTCCGGGGAGGACAAAGAAAACACTTCAAAGACTCTCTGAAACTCTCTTTGAAACGTGGCAGCATTGACGTTGACAAAATGGCAACAACTTGTCCATCAAACTGCATCATGCTTTGAGTCCACACGCCTTAATGATGAGGCAGAGTGGCAGCAGAGAAGGAAAGAAAAGCGTTATGCCAGTGTGTTTTGTTGAAAATGTTCTTTGGTCCACTGGGTGGAGATCTGAATCTGTATTTTTTTTTTAAAGGACATTTTTAAAAGACAATCAACTTAAGATGATCATCACCTAGTTTTCTGCGCTGTATCCAACATTGCAAAGGACTATGAGGAGAGAGACAAAATGTCTGCATTTCCCAGCAAAAACCAAGAGGCAGGATATATAAAGGAACCACCTGTTCTATCGGCAAGAAGAAGAAATACTGCTAATTGCTATGTTTTGAACCACTCACTGGGTGACTGTCAGGTGATAAGCTCCTCCCCATTTGTGGTTTGAGGCTGGTGTTTTTCTCTGCAGCAGAGAAGCAGCTGGACTCTGACATGAGCAGACTCTTAGTGGCGGCCCCTCTCTCTCTTTCTCTCTCTATTCCGGCTTGAAAGCTATCTGATCCTTTTGTTGACTGACCACCTTTGCGTACTGTGGCTACAATCGGAAACCCCCTTGGAAGAAATCATCTGCATTGCTATCTCCAAGAGACTCACCGAATCAGTCATCTACCTCTTCAAACTAAAAGCCTCAGGACCACTGAATTCAGCTAGAATCTAGCTGGATCACCAAAATCCACAGACTGCATGCCTTTTTTATGGACTCTAACTTGATCAATTTACCATGCCCCACTCTGTTTTGTGTGTGTGTGTGTGTGTGTGTAAGTTGGCATGTTTACTTTATTAGTTCGGTTTAGGTACAATAAAGTTAACCTCTTTCTTTGTTAACTCCAGAAAACCTGTCCGATTTAGTTCTTGTAATGATCACAGCAAGTAAGTAATCAAACATCCTACTGAATTGACCAGTGCATCCACTTTAAGAAAGAGTTCAACCTGTTGTGGTCCAACAAGGAGAGGGAAAAGAGGGAAGCCCTTCAACCCCTCCTCACTTGACTGTAACAAAAGGTAGCAAATCCTGCACTCCGGATCCCACACCCTGTAGGACGTCCTGTCCCATGTGCGAGTCGAGAATCGGCCTGTTCAGTCACGTGAAGGTCCATGACAAAAACTCATGACCCTGAGTAAGCGTCATTCTCAAATCGAGGGAGAGCCAACCATGACTTGGTACATGTACTGTTAGAGAATTACCAAGTTTTACTATTCCAGTGTTGTCCAGTAGGTTAACCACTTGCCACATGTGGGTAATTGGGAATCCAGATGTATATAATTGCATTTTTGATCAGTACATGAAAAATGAGTAATAGACACCATTGTTGGGCATATGATTTCTATGCATATTTGCATGTCTTAGACATTATTTTAGTGTGCGTGCGTACGCATGCTTCACTTCCTTGGTTAATGCTTATTGGTTATCTGCTAAAGGATGTATGACAGTATTCTATAATATCTCCACATAAGAGGCAATAGGGATTTCTGAACATATGAAAAAAACAGCTGGTCCATCAAGACTGCCCACACCACAATGGCAGGACCATCATGGCTAAACACTTCAAAATTGCATCCGTCCTGCAGCCATGTACTCGCTTGGAAGAGGCAAAAAAACACAGAGCCAGGAAGGGGAAAAATGCTCTATAAATTCCTCTCCAACCCTCATGCGATCAAAACCAGTCCAGAAGATCACATGGGCCGAGTATTACCTATAAAGACCTTCTATATGATGTGATCACTGTCAGTCAGGAACTGATACAGCTCATTTGTGGAGAGTCAGCACCCACCACACCTGCTGGCAATGTATTCCAGAGCCTCTCAATTCTCAGGGGAAAAGAAGAGCTGCCTAATATCCAATCTCTTCCTACTCTTGCATAGTTTAAATTTTTGTTCCCTGGTCCTCCCCGGTCTGTTAAACTGGAGTAATCTATCACTAGGGCCACCAACCAGCCCTTCAGTTACTTTACAGAATTCTGTCAGGTCACCTGCAGTTTAAGCTGCTCTAAAATAAATAGACAAGGTTCTTAGGCTTATCTGAGAGCTGTGGGTATTTAAACTAGGAATCACTCTTGCAGCTGTCCTCTGGACCTTTACTGCCATGTGGGGGCCCAAAACTGGGCACATTACTCTAGATGCAGTTTGATCAGTGACCTGAACAGAATCAAAATGCTGTCCTCTGATTTATATGGTTCCATTAACCAACCCAATACCTTGTTCGCTTTATCTATAGTTTGTCTACATTGGTCACAAACCTTCAGTGATCTGCATATTAACAAGAATTTTTTTCTCTCAAACTCTTTCAGTATTGTTCCCTGCAAATGATCATGTATTCTGATGAAGGGTCACTGACCTGAAACGCTAACTCTGCTTCTCTCTCCACAGATGCTGCCAGACCTGCTGAGTATTTCCAGTATTTCTTGTTTTTATTTCAGATTTCTAGCATCTGCAGTATCTTGCTTTTATTATCATGTATTCTGTGTTGCCCTGACCAACATGCACAATGCTACATTCATGAAAATAAAATGCCATTTGCCAATTTGCAGCCCACTGTTGTAATCCTCTACCATCTTAACCCTTGCACAGATTTTGGTGTTATTTGTAAATTTACTTGCCAAATTCCCAAATCCATTGTGCGGGTCGTTAATAAAGACCTTAAAGTGTAGTGGACCTTGGATAGATTCCTGGGGGACACCACTAGTAACATGTCCAAGCTGGACCATATCTATCAACTAAAACTTTCTCAGCTGTGGGATTGGAGCTAATTCCTTATCCAGCATTTCAAATTTTGACTGATACCAAAGATCCCATTTGGTACCCTTTTTATTCTAGGTTAATTCACCTTAAAGGCTTTCTGAAAGTCCAGGTAGATCATGTCTATCAGATATGTGACAATATTCTACATAAACTAAACACCCAGCAGGTAAGTCAGCTTCTGCAAAGTGGTTAATATTGAGATGTGTATCCTTCATTTAGAACTAAAACATAAACATAAACAAGCATCTTGGGAATAAAACTAATCAAGTATCTTGGGAAGGTGGGTTTCAGAGGAAAAAAAAAAGGAAATGGGGTGCAACGATACTCACTCGAGAGGAAATTAATGATTGGAATGACCAATCAGCAGGTCTGGCAGCATCTGTGGAAAGAGAAGCAGAGTTAACGTTTCGGGTCAGTGACCTTTCTTCGGAACTGACAAATATTAAAAATGTCACAGGTTATAAGCAAGTGAGGTGGGGGTGGGGCAAGAGATAACAAAGGAGAAGGTATAGATTGGACAAGGCCACATAGCTGACCAAAAGGTCATGAAGCAAAGGCTACCACTACCAAACGCATCTTCCCCTCCCTTCCCCTGTCAGCATTCCGAAGGGATCGTTCCCTCCGCGACACCCTGGTCCACTCCTCCATTACCCCCACCACCTCGTCCCCGTCCCATGACACCTTCCCCTGCAATCGCAGGAGGTGTAATACCTGCCCATTTACCTCCTCTCTCCTCACTATCCCAGGCCCCAAATACTCCTTTCAGGTGAAGCAGCGATTTACTTGTACTTCTTTCAATGTAGTATACTGTATTCGCTGCTCACAATGTGGTCTGCTCTACATTGGGGAGACCAAGCACGGACTGGGTGACCGCTTTGCGGAACACCTCCACTCAGTCCGCAAGCAGGACCCTGAGCTTCCGGTTGCTTGCCATTTCAACACTCCCCCCTGCTCTCATGCTCACATCTCTGTCCTGGGATTGCTGCAGTGTTCCAGTGAACATCAACGCAAGCTCGAGGAACAGCATCTCATCTACCGATTAGGCACACTACAGCCTGCTGGACTGAACATTGAGTTCAATAATTTCAGAGCCCCCCATTTTACTTTCATTTTTAGTTGTTTTTTCTTTTTTCTTTTTTACATTTTTTACAACCTTTCTTTGCATTTATTTCATTTCATCTTGGTTTGTTCAGTTTGCTTACACACTGTTTTTTTCATGTTTTCAGTTGCTGCTGTTC
Organism: Heterodontus francisci; assembly: GCF_036365525.1. Taxonomy (NCBI): domain Eukaryota; kingdom Metazoa; phylum Chordata; class Chondrichthyes; order Heterodontiformes; family Heterodontidae; genus Heterodontus; species Heterodontus francisci. The sequence continues at coordinate 198,105,763 of NC_090372.1, forward strand.
AATATTCAGTCCGTTAACACCTTTTCTGTACTAATGCTTTGTCTTTCGACACACCATTAACATATTGTTTGCCTTTGCTCCATGACCTTTTGGTTAGCTATGTGGCCTTGTCCAATCTACACCTTCTGCTTTGTTATCTCTTGCCCCACCCCCACCTCACTTGCTTATAACCTGTGACATTTTTAATATTTGTCAGTTCCGATGAAGGGTCACTGACCCGAAATGTTAACTCTGCTTCTCTTTCCACAGATGCTGCCAGACCTGCTGAGTGGTCCCAGCATTTCTTGTTTTTATTTCAGATTTCTAGCATCCGCAATATTTTGCTTTTATTATATTGGAATGACCAAGCTGCTTTAATAGAAAAAAAGTTATGATCTTCGAGTGAGGTTTTTTTTCATTCATTCATGGGATATAGGCGTCACTGACCAGGCCAGCATTTATTGCCCATCCCTAATTGCCCTTGAGAAGGTGGTGGTGAGCTGCCTTCTTGAACCGCTGCAGTCCATGTGGGGTAGGTACACCCACAGTGCTGTTTGGAAGGGACTTCAAGGATTTTGACCCAGCGACAGTGAAGGAACGGTGATATAGTTCCAAGTCAGGATGGTGTGTGACTTGGAGGGGAACTTGCAGGTGGTGGTGTTCCCATGTATTTGCTGCCCTTGTCCTTCTAGTTGGTAGAGGTCGCGGGTTTGGAAAGTGCTGTCGAAGGAGCCTTGGTGCATTGCTGCAGTGCATCTTGTAGATGGTACACACTGCTGCCACTGTGCGTCGGTGGTGGAGGGAGTGAATGTTTGTGGATGGGGTGCCAATCAAGCGGGCTGCTTTGAGCTTCTTGAGTGTTGGAGCTGCACCCATCCAGACAAGTGGAGAGTATTCCATCACACTCCTGACTTGTGCCTTGTCGATGGTGGACAGGCTTTGGGGAATCAGGAGGTGAGTTACTCGCCTCAGGATTCCTAGCCTCTGACCTGCTCTTGTGGCTATGGTATTTATATGGCTACTCCAGTTCAGTTTCTGGTCAATGGTAGCCCCTAGGATGTTGATAGTGGGGGATTCAGCGATGGTAATGCCGTTGAATGTCAAGGGGAGATGGTTAGATTCTCTTGTTGGAGATTGTCATTGCCTGGCACTTGTGTGGCGCAAATGTTACTTGCCACCTATCCACCCAAGCCTGGATATTGTCCAGGTCTTGCTGCATTTCTACACGGACTGCTTCAGTATCTGAGGAGTCACGAATGGTGCTGAACATTGTGCAATCATCAGCAAACATCCCCACTTCTGACTTTATGATTGAAGGAAGTTCATTGATGAAGCAGCTGAAGATGGTTGGGCCTAGGACACTACCCTGAGGAACTCCTGCAGTGATGTCCTGGAGCTCAGATGATTGACCTCCAACAACCACAACCATCTTCCTTTGCGCTAGGTATGACTCCAGCCAGCGGAGGGTTTTCCCCCTGATTCCCATTGACCTCAGTTTTGCAAAGGCTCCTTGATGCCATGCTCGGTCAAATGCTGCCTTGATGTCAAGGGCAGTCACTCTCACCTCACCTCTTGAGTTCAGCTCTTTTGTCCATGTTTGAACCAAGGCTGTAATGAGGTCAGGAGCTGAGTGGCCCTGGCGGAACCCAAACTGAGCGTCACTGAGCAGGTTATTGCTAAGCAAGTGCCACTTGATGGCAATGTTGATGACACCTTCCATCACTTTACTGATGATTGAGAGTAGGCTGATGGGGCGGTAATTGGCCGGGTTGGACATGTCTTGCCTTTTGTGTACAGGACATACCTGGGCAATTTTCCACTTTGCAGGGTAGATGCCAGTGTTGTAGCTGTACTGGAACAGCTTGGCTAGGGGCACGGCAAGTTCTGGAGCACAGGTCTTCAGTACTATTTATTTAGCGATACAGCACTGAAACAGGCCCTTCGGCCCACCAAGTCTGTACTGACCATCAACCACCCATTTATACTAATCCTACATTAATCCCATTACCCTCACATCCCCACCTTCCCTCAATTCCCCTACCTCCTACCTATACTAAGGGCAATTTATAATGGCCAATTTGCCTATCAACCTGCAAGTCTTTGGCTGTGGGAGGAAACCGGAGCACCCGGCGAAAACCCACACGGTCACAGGGAGAACTTGCACACTCCGCACAGGCAGTACCCAGAATTGAACCCAGGTCGCTGGAGCTGTGAGGCTGCGGTGATAACCACTGTGTCGGAATATTGTCAGGGCCCATAGCTTTTGCAGTATCCAGTGCCTTCAGTCGTTTCTTGATATCACGCAGAGTGAATCGAATTGGCTGAAGTCTGGCATCTGTGATGAGGAGTCCTGACTCATCAACTGAGGGAGGGCAGTAGGTGGTAATCAGCAGGAGGTTACCTTGCCCATGTTTGACCTGATGCCTTGCGACTTCATGGGGTCCGGAGTCGATGTTGAGGACTCCCAGGGCAACTCCCTCCGACTGTATACTACTGTGTCACCACCTCTGGTGGGTCTGTCCTGCCGATGGGACAGGACGTACCCGGGGATGGTGATGCCAGTGTCTGGGACATTGTCTGTAAGGTATGATTCCGTGGTTATGACTATGTCAGGCTGCTGCTTGACTAGTCTGTGGGACAGCTCTCCCAACTTTGGCACAAGCCCCCAGATGTTAGTAAGGAGGATTTTGCAGGGTCGACAGGGCTGGGTTTGCCGTTGTCATTTCCGGTGCCCAGGTCGATGCCGGATGGTCTGTCCGGTTTCGTTCCTTTTTATTGACTTCGTAGCGGTTAGGTACAACTGAGTGGCTTGCTAGGCCATTTCAGATGGCATGTACGAATTAACCACATTGCTGTGGTCTGGAGTCACATGCAGGCCAGACCAGGTAAGGACAGCAGATTTCCCTTCCTAAAGGACATTAGTGAACCAGATGGGTTTTTACAACAATCAACAATGGTTTCATGGCCATCATTAGACTAGCTTTTAATTCCAGATTTATTAATTAAATTCAAATTCCACCTTTTGCTGTGGTGGGATTCGAACCCATAATAGAGAAATACCCTGGGTCTCTGGGTTACTAGTCCAGTGATAATACCACTATGCCACCGCCCAAGATATTAAGAGAAGAAATGAATGTGCAAGTAGCTAAGATAGCAGAAAGGCATAGGTGAGTGGCACACAAATGAAACTGAAAGAATGGGGAAATTGAAGAAGGAAGAAAAAAATTATTGGCTCTATAGGATTAATGGTGCAAAGAACTGAGTCTAATGGATCAGTTAACTGAATATTGTAATATCTTGAGGTACACAATTTTGTAAGGAACATGATTAACCAATTTCTATCTAGGTTGATAACACAGTATATAAAATGAAAGCATTGAAAATTAATTGTTTTGAAAAATGTGCAGTACTCAGAAGTAGTTTTCAAGGAGTGTCTTAAAGGATAAGAGGTAGAGAGGTGGAGAAGCGTACAAAGCTTCGAGCCAAGGCAATTGAAGGCACAGCCGCCAATGATGGAGCATTTGAAATCTGGGCTTTACAAGAGGCCAGAACTGGAGGATTGCAGATGTGGCTGGCCAGGAGAGTATTGGAATTGTTGAGTCCAGAGGTAACAAATGCACGGATCAGGCTTTCAGCAAGTGATGTGCTGAGGCGGGGCAGAGATGGGCGATGTAGCGAAGGTGGAAGTAGGCAGTCTTGTTGATGGAGAGGATATGGTGTTGGAAGCTCTGCTCAAGGTCCAACAGATGTCAAGATTACAAACGGTCAGGTTCATACTTAGATAGTGGCCAGGGTTGGAGTCGATGTTGGAACAGAGTTTGGGCAGGAACCGAAGACAGTGGCTTTGGCCTTCCCCAATTTTTAATTGGAGGAACTTTCTACTTGTGCAAGATGACAAGCAGCATGACAAATCAGAGGCAGTTGAGGGGTCGAGAGAGGTAGTGTAATGAAATATAGAATTATATTTCATTACTCTTTTAAAAAGTAATCGCATTTACATTTCTTTCTTGCTTCTGTTCATTTCTGCCTGTCAAATGTATCAAAATGTTGCTTTACACTATTAAAGAATTGTATGGCTGTTCAATGTGAGTTTAATAGAGAATAATTTTCCATTTTCTACAGTTCTTGTTTTGCTGCCTTAGTTTACACTTTAAAGCTGCAGGAGTGGAGGAAACTTTTTTGTTGGTGTTGATAAAATCTAGGACATTCCTGGTCTGCATGGCTGAGTGCCACACCACATGGTGTGTTTACCCCTTGAGCTATCAATTCTTCACTGGCTTTACCAGATGGTGGGAGGCTCCCTGCTACAAGCTATAAACAGAGAAGCTCCACTCATTTTTGTGTTTAACTTTCAAATTTGTTTTTCTCCATCTGTACAATGTAGTATTAAAAACTATTTAACCACTAACAAAATCAAATTGAAAAAAGACTGTTTTAGCTCTATATTTCAGCCAGTAGTAGTTTTCTCCTGTTTTAGTTAACAGTGATGGCATGACCTTATTTGATGGTGATTGGTTCTTATTCTAGTGGCCATGAGCTGTTTGAAGCAATCTGTTAAGTGGGAAAACTACTTTTTAAAATATGTACAACAAATCAAGATAGAAATTCTATTAAGAATTAGATATTAAAAGGAATGATCTGTATAATAGATACAATTCTAGCCTGACATATTTATTTCTTGTAGATTTCAGTAAATTCTCCGAAGCTCCCTTAGAAGTTTTAGGGTAATAGCAGATGGTATTCAAGTAAAAGGTGCTAAATATTGCTCAAGGCAGGATTTTGATTTTTTTTTTGTGTGCGTTGGTGTCTTCATCCTGTTTCTGTTACTCTGAGCTGGCTGATAAATACTGCAACTGAAGGGCAGCTTCGTGGACAGTGGATTGCCGCTATTTGGAATCTGTACAGAACGAGCCTGTGTGCAATCAAAGCCTCGTTTCTGCTTTCTGTCCCAGTGTTTTTAAGTTACAGTTTTTTTTGTGAGTTGTGTATTTTTGTTCTTTTGGAGGCTCTCCCACCTGCATAGATTTAATTCTCTGAAATCCTTTCTCATTTTAAGGAGTGGCAGAATGGTGCAGTCATCTTGTGTTGGTGTTGAACTTGGTTGACTCAGCATGAGTTGTGTTTGAGAAGTGTAGGAAAAGATTCCATCCTAACCAACTTTTCTTCATTCTAGTCTCTAGGACATTCTGGTTTTTAATGACGGTTGAACTAACTTCTGTCCATAAAATGATCCATTATTGTGGTTGAGTGGCTCTTATTGTTTTGGCATGTTCACATTGCAAGTTCCCATCTCTGCCTCGCCCCCTACTCATTAGCTACCTTTCTTTGGAGCTTCTCATACGTTTTTGTCAAACACTTGCTACGTATTATGCATGCCAATAATATCCATTTGGCTCCAGGAGCTCATTATATCCTAAATATTTCAGTTGTAGAAATATTCATAATTAATATTTCCATTTTATACTTTATCTTTCTAAAGTTATTGGTGAATATGTGACATCAGCAAGCTGTTTACATTCAATAGCTTACTTTTGAAATGTGGTCATTTTTTTTTTGTAGGCAAAAATGGCAGACAATTTACACACTTTTAGTTTGTTTATGTTTAGTTTAGTTTAGAGATACAGCACTGAAACAGGCCCTTCGGCCCACCGAGTCTGTGCTGACCATCAACCACCCATTTATACTAATCCTACACTAATTCCATATTCCTACCACATCCCCACCTGTCCCTATATTTCCCTACCACCTGTCTGCAGCCACGGCATGCGGTAAGTCCATTGAGGTGAAGAAGGAGCTGCGGGACCCGAGAGAAGTCCTGTGAAAAGGTGCCCCGAACACCCAAAACATCCACGAACGGCCCCCCCGGCCGCAACTTCAAAGCGCCCGCGGGAGATGGCTCGGAGAGCATCTGCAGCGCACTGTCGGCAATGCTGCATGCCTTTATTTAAACCACTGCAAAAAAAAAAACCCTTAGCAAATGTAATCACCTCTAAGTCTGCCAAATGATGCTTCACCTCCCGAAGGACGTGGATGAGCTTTCCGGACGTCGATGGTGGGCACTGAGGAAATGGCTTATTACCTGCACCAGATTCCCCCCCCCCTCCCCCCCCCCTTTACCCCCCTTCCACCCCCCCCCACCCCCGTCCCCTTCCCTGCTCCACCCTCTCAGCTCACCCCCTCACAACCCCGTCCCAGCCCGCCCCCCCCTCGCACCATCTTCACCCCGCACCCCCTTCCCCTGCACCCCCCCCCACCCCCTCCCTCTACCCCTCCCCCTTGCATCCCCTCCTCCCACCGGCACCATCCTACACCTGTGTAGGGGCCCCAACAACCCCACTGCCTTGTGGGCGTCTCGGGAGAGACCAAGGCTAAGGGAGTAAACCCTAACAGAAAATCCGGAGCGGAACCCCGTAGGCGGTCATGTGTCACCTTTGGCATGTTTCCGGCAGTTCCTGCAGCCATACTGGTGCCAAACGTCGTGTCCTGCACTCCTTTGGACCCCACCAGAAAGGCCGAGAGGGGGGTTTTGACGACTGGGCAACTCTCAACCTCCATAAATTTGCCCAGGCATGCGCCATGGAGAGGTCACTCCATAGTTGCCTCACAGCGACTGAAACAACACGGAAGGCAGCAGTTACGGGTTATAAGTCCAGATAAATTGGCGTAGAAACTGGGCGCCACGGGTTGCCTTTGTCGGTGGGAGAGGTCATTGCACCTCACTGGACAGCTACCGCCCGCCTCAAACCGGGCAGCCCCCGGTCAATAAGGTTCTGTCCCGCCACAGTCTGCCTGCTTCAATGGGTGCTTGGAGCTCAGGGTCATTGCCCGAAAGGTGGACTGATACACCGCACCAAACAACATGAAAAAAGGAAAGAAGGTACCAGCCCTTCGCTTTGCAAGCTGGAACGTCAGAACTATGTGTCCTGGCCTGTCGGAAGACCTTACACAAATCAACGATTCTCGGAAGACCGCCATCATTAACAACGAGCTCAGTAGACTCAATGTGGACATTGCAGCACTTCAGGAGACTCGCCTCCCCGCGAGTGGCTCTCTAGCAGAGCAAGACTACACCTTCTTCTGGCAGGGCAGGGATCCTGAAGAACCAAGACAGCATGGAGTGGGCTTTGCCATCAGAAACTCCTTGCTCAGCATGATAGAGCCTCCCTCAAATGGCTCGGAACGCATACTGTCCATCCGACTGCTCACCACCTCTGGTCCAGTACACCTACTCAGCATCTATGCTCCAACACTCTGTTCCGCACCTGAAGCTAAAGACCAGTTCTATGAACAACTCCATAACATCATTAGCAGCATCCCCAACACCGAACACCTATTCCTGCTGGGGGACTTTAATGCCAGGGTTGGGGCCGACCATGACTCATGGCCCTCCTGCCTTGGGCGCTATGGCGTTGGAAGGATGAATGAGAACGGGCAGAGACTGCTTGAGTTGTGTACCTATCATAACCTCTGCATCACCAACTCGTTCTTTCACACTAAACCCTGTCACCAGGTTTCATGGAGGCACCCAAGATCACGTCGTTGGCACCAGCTAGACCTCATTGTCACAAGGCGAGCCGCCTTAAACAGTGTTCAAATCACACGCAGCTTCCACAGTGCGGACTGCGACACCGACCACTCCCTGGTGTGCAGCAAGGTTAGACTCAGACCAAAGAAGTTGCATCATTCCAAGCAGAAGGGCCACCCGCGCATCAACACGAGCAGAATTTCTCACCCACAGCTGTTACAAAAATTTCTAAATTCACTTGTAACAGCCCTTCAAAACACTCCCACAGGGGATGCTGAGACCAAGTGGGCCCACATCAGAGACGCCATCTATGAGTCAGCTTTGACCACCTACGGCAAAAGTGCGAAGAGAAATGCAGACTGGTTTCAATCTCATAATGAAGAGCTGGAACCTGTCATAGCCGCTAAGCGCATTGCACTTTTGAACTACAAGAAAGCCCCCAGCGATTTAACATCCGCAGCACTTAAAGCAGCCAGAAGTACTGCACAAAGAACAGCTAGGCGTTGCGCAAACGACTACTGGCAACACCTATGCAGTCATATTCAGCTGGCCTCAGACACCGGAAACATCAGAGGAATGTATGATGGCATGAAGAGAGCTCTTGGGCCAACCATCAAGAAGATCACCCCCCTCAAATCTAAATCGGGGGACATAATCACTGACCAACGCAAACAGATGGACCGCTGGGTTGAGCACTACCTAGAACTGTACTCCAGGGAGAATGCTGTCACTGAGACTGCCCTCAATGCAGCCCAGCCTCTACCAGTCATGGATGAGCTGGACATACAGCCAACCAAATCGGAACTCAGTGATGCCATTGATTCCCTAGCCAGCGGAAAAGCCCCTGGGAAGGACAGCATTACCCCTGAAATAATCAAGAGTGCCAAGCCTGCTATACTCTCAGCACTACATGAACTGCTATGCCTGTGCTGGGACGAGGGAGCAGTACCCCAGGACATGCGCGATGCCAACATCATCACCCTCTATAAAAACAAAGGTGACTGCGGTGACTGCAACAACTACCGTGGAATCTCCCTGCTCAGCATAGTGGGGAAAGTCTTTGCTCGAGTCGCCCTGAACAGGCTCCAGAAGCTGGCCGAGCGCGTCTACCCTGAGGCACAGTGTGGCTTTCGTGCAGAGAGATCGACTATTGACATGCTGTTCTCCCTTCGTCAGATACAGGAGAAATGCCGTGAACAACAGGTGCCCCTCTACATTGCTTTCATTGATCTCACCAAAGCCTTTGACCTCGTCAGCAGACGTGGTCTCTTCAGACTACTAGAAAAGATCGGATGTCCACCAAAGCTACTAAGTATCATCACCTCATTCCATGACAATATGAAAGGCACAATTCAACATGGTGGCTCCTCATCAGAGCCCTTTCCTATCCTGAGTGGTGTGAAACAGGGCTGTGTTCTCGCACCCACACTTTTTGGGATTTTCTTCTCCCTGCTGCTTTCACATGCGTTCAAATCCTCTGAAGAAGGAATTTTCCTCCACACAAGATCAGGGGGCAGGTTGTTCAACCTTGCCCGTCTAAGAGCGAAGTCCAAAGTACGGAAAGTCCTCATCAGAGAACTCCTCTTTGCTGACGATGCTGCTTTAACATCTCACACTGAAGAATGCCTGCAGAGTCTCATCGACAGGTTTGCGTCTGCCTGCAATGAATTTGGCCTAACCATCAGCCTCAAGAAAACGAACATCATGGGGCAGGATGTCAGAAATGCTCCATCCATCAATATTGGCGACCACGCTCTGGAAGTGGTTCAAGAGTTCACCTACCTAGGCTCAACTATCACCAGTAACCTGTCTCTAGATGCAGAAATCAACAAGCGCATGGGTAAGGCTTCCACTGCTATGTTCAGACTGGCCAAGAGAGTGTGGGAAAATGGCGCACTGACACGGAACACAAAAGTCCGAGTGTATCAGGCCTGTGTCCTCAGTACCTTGCTCTACGGCAGCGAGGCCTGGACAACGTATGCCAGCCAAGAGCGACGTCTCAATTCATTCCATCTTCGCTGCCTTCGGAGAATACTTGGCATCAGGTGGCAGGACTATATCTCCAACACAGAAGTCCTTGAAGCGGCCAACATCCCCAGCTTATACACACTACTGAGTCAGCGGCGCTTGAGATGGCTTGGCCATGTGAGCCGCATGGAAGATGGCAGGATCCCCAAAGACACATTGTACAGCGAGCTCGCCACTGGTATCAGACCCACCGGCCGTCCATGTCTCCGTTATAAAGATGTCTGCAAACGCGACATGAAATCGTGTGACATTGATCACAAGTCGTGGGAGTCAGTTGCCAGCATTCGCCAGAGCTGGCGGGCAGCCATAAAGACAGGGCTAAATTGTGGCGAGTCGAAGAGACTTAGTAGTTGGCAGGAAAAAAGACAGAGGCGCAAGGGGAGAGCCAACTGTGCAACAGCCCCAACAAACAAATTTCTCTGCAGCACCTGTGGAAGAGCCTGTCACTCCAGAATTGGCCTTTATCCAGGCGCTGCTTCACAAACCACTGACCACCTCCAGGCGCGTATCCATTGTCTCTCGAGATAAGGAGGCCCAAAAGAACCTATACTAGGGGCAATTTATAATGGCCAATTTACCTACCAACCTGCAAGTCTTTTGGCTTGTGGGAGGAAGCCAGTTAAAAATCTGTTACACATCCTGTAGCAATCTGGAAAGAGGGTAGAAGCCAAAAATGCATGAGCATTAACTGTTGGGATTAACGTGACAGAGAAGGGGGTGGAAAGTTGTGTCTGTGATACTTCACCGGTATGCCAGGGCTATAGTGCACATACTTGGTACACTTTGTCCCTTGCCTTAAGTATTCCCCAGGAAGACTTGGAGGTCTAAATAAATGGAGTTGTGCCCTATTCTCCTGTAGCTTGGTACTATGCCATGCTGCCTCTCTGCACAAATGGTTTTTGAGTATTCATAATTCAGTCCTAGTCTAATAAAAATTGCTAAGACATGTTGGAAAGTAAATTAAATGAGAAAGGAAAGAGCCAATCAGTGTTTCTGTCTTAATTGCTTGTCCCCAATATGTTGCTAAACACTGCATTGCAAATCAGAGCAAAAATTTCCTGCTGCTTCAATTGGTTTTACACCAATGGGTATGCAAACAAGATGACCCAGGAAACCTGTGTGTATCTCCCTCTAGAGGCCACTGGCACAACACCATTGCAGCTGCAGCAGTTGTGTCCTATGATTTTATTTGTACATGCCATCATACATAATATTTCAGTAAGTCAATAAGCACAGAGCAGATGACTTTGTACCTCAGACTGCAGTGTGCCCAGTTTGAAAAAATAGAGGTCATGTTCCATCTCTCCATTTAATTATATATTAGAATCTTTAAGAATGTAAGTTTGTTCCAATCTTTATTTAGTTCCTGCTTTCAGAAATAAGAAGATTTTGGATCACAAAAACAGGCAGACAAACTTGTCTGTACTAAGTTGAGACTTGGAACAGGGAGAAATATTTAAATATACATTTTTAATATAAGGTGTAGCGAAACAAGTTCTGAAGATATTAGAAGTGAACAACAATAGAGGGAGCCATGAGGAAAAATTACACTTTTTTTCTTTTATAGTAATCCATAGTTAACTAGTTGCCTCCCATCTAGAAATCAAAATGGGAATAGGTAACATATTTCTGCCCTTCTAACCTCTCTGTGGCAAAGCATAGGCCAGAATAACTTTCGATTTGATTAACTGAAGAAAATTGGATGATACTGCATTACCACGATCTGATTGAGCAAATATATCTAAATATGCACTTTCTGAGCCATGTGTCTTCAGAAAATATTCGAGCAAAGTGTATGATGTCAGTTGTATGATGAACATTTTGTTTGTATTGGAGCTGAAATGCACATATCAGGAAAAAAATCCAAGATTTGGCCTTGTATTCCCATAGCTTTCCGACTTCATAATGGTTGCACGAGATGGTAGGTCAAAGCTTCACAAAAATCACAAACAAATTTAAATTGGTTTCCCTTGAGCCTTGTGACATTCTGCAATCTCTTATAAAGCCACAACAGCCTTATACATTCCTCTGGAGAGTATAATCCAGCCATTTTTCTTTTCATTAACCTGTCTGCCTCCAAATTGGTCGACTTGTACATGCTGTGAAGACCCAAAGAATTGCTTGCATTAGCAACAGTCTCTCTAGTAGTTTTATAGAAATGTATTTCTTTTTCTCTGTCTTTATTGTTAAAAAAAACTTATTTTTGCACTTTATCTGCCTGTAATCGTGCTTTCCATGTTCTATAGTGTTAATTATAGCAATCCTTTAAAGAAAAGTGCAAGTACAGAGAAAGAGAGAAAAAGGAGGATTAGTATTACAAAATCCAAGGAAAACTAAAATTTCTATTAACCATTTTTTCCCATTGTCAATCTGTTAATTTTAGTTTGGCGATTTCCCTCCTGGCTTCCACGATCCATTTGAAATTGGAGCAACTTAGGACTGGTCTTTGTAAAGCAGTTTTTAAGTCAATCAAAAGATATAACATCATGCTATGTTGTCGATGTGACCAGATCAATGTGTAAACAAAAAAAATCACCACAGCAAGAGCTGCTTAAAGGATGAGTAAACCTGTCGAGGGGGTCAAAACAACCCAATACCACTTGTGGGAACAAATGACAACTTGTTGCAACTGATGTTTTTTTAAAAATTCTTTCACAGGATGTGGGCATCGCTGGCTAGGCCAGCATTTATTGCCAAACTCTAATTGCCCTTGAGAAGATGGTGCTGAGCCACCTTCTAGAACCGCTGCAGTCCATGTGGTTTAGGTACACCCATAGTGCTGTTGGGAAGAGAGTCCAAGATTTTGACCCAGCAACAGTGAAGGAACGGTGATATAGTTCCAAGTCAGGATGGCGTGTGGCTTGGAGGGGAACTTGCAGCTGGTGTTCCCATGCATTTGCTGTCCTTGTCCTTCTAGGTGGTAGAGGTCACGGGTTTGGAAGGAGCCTTGGTGCATTGCTGCAGTGCATCTTGTAGATGTTACACACTGCTGCCATTTTGTGTTGGTGGTGGAGGGAGTGAATGTTTGTGGATGGGGTGCCAATCAAGCAGGCTGCTTTGTCCTGGGTGGTGTCAAGCTTTGAGTGTTGTTGGAGCTGCACTCATCCAGGCAAGTGGAGTGTATTCCATCACACTCCTACCTTGTGCCTTATAGATGGTGGACAGGCTTTGGGGAGTCAGGAGGTGAGTTACTCACTGCAGAATTCCCAGCCTCTGACCTGCTCTTGCAGCCACAGTATCTATGTAGCTGGTCTAATTCAGTTTCTGAACCATTGATCAGTAACCATTACCTGTGCAGTTAGACTTCAGGTTCATTCTCCATGTTCATCAACTTTATAACATTCATGTGCTCCCAGTTGACTGCATAACACAACTGACTTGTCCCCACCTGCCAAGCATGAGGCACATTGGTTTTGTTGTATGAACATTGATTTTGAACTGTTGCTGGAGTGAGGAAATTACTTGTTGAACAGATCAGTCTTGGCTGGAAAAAATTTGCATACTAACAGGTGGTGCTCGTGCAGACAAAGGACCATTCCCTGACACATTCTACGCACAATAGATGTTGATCACCGGAGGGGGTGGGGAAACGTATTCCAGGGCTTACTGGTGTGATGCAATCCACAGTGGCCAGGACTGGCTGGACCAGGGCTTTTTGAACTAGCCACAGAGTTTGAACTCAAAGACTTTGCTCCTGGACTGAGAAGATTTCTCCTGTCAGCTCCCATCTCTTTCTCACAAGCCTCTGAATCCACTGAAGACACATGAATCTCAAGAAAGAAAAGTCTCCTACAACGAACAAGGTTCAACAAGAATATTGGGCCCCAACGAAAAGCAAGATCAACCTACAATCAAGGACTCTACAATGAGCTCAAAGAACGGTAACACAAACTCTTCAGATATTGCCTCAAACTTTTTCACTTTGTTTCTTCTGCTCTTTTCTGCCTCGATTTGCACGTGGGTATCGCGTGTGCATGCTAGCATGGGCTTGTCGTGTATCCGTAGGCGTCAACCGAGATAGAGTTTAAGTTCAAGTTTAATAAATTCCAACTTTTCTTTAAACCTAAGAAAACCTGTTTGTGCTGGTTTCTTTGCCTTATAATTGGAAAGCAGTGAAGAAGGATTCACCAAGGGGGAGCTAAAAACACAGTGTGTTTAAAATTAAACCCTGTTATGGTAAGACTAGGTCAAGGCTTAGAGGGACCCCTGGACACCTTTCTCACCTGGTCGTAACACTTAATAAAACCGATATCCCTAAATGATATGCTGCCTAACTACAAATACATCAATTTGGCTTCTAAAAATATTAAATTGAAGCCCGTGGGATTGAAGGAGATGTGATACTGCGGGTATGAAATTGACTGCGATTAGTGGTGAATGGTTGGTTGTTTTTCAGACTGGATGGAATAATGCAGCAATGTCCCCCAGGGATTGGTATTAGAACTATTGTTTTGATAATTAATGACCTGGACTTGGTTTTAGGGGGCACAGTTCCAAAGTTTGCACATGATACAAAGCTTGGAAATGTAGTAACCAGTGAGGAGGATAGTAGCAAACCTCAGGAGGGCATGGACTGGTGAAATGGACAGAGATAGGGCAGATTAAATTTAATGTTGAGAAGTGTGAAGTGATGCATTTTGGAAGGAAAACTGAGAGACGATATGTACTCAATAGTGCAATGTAAAGATGGTGCAGGAACAGACGGACCTGGAGGTGTATGTACACAAATTTTTCAAGGTGGCAGGACAAATTTAAAAGGTTGTTAAATAGCATAGGATTCTGGCTTTATGAACAGAGGCATAGAGTACATCAGCAAGGAGGTCGCGGTAAACCTTTTTAAGCTAAATTCTAACCAATGATTTATAGAGTGTTGTGTTCAATTCTGGATACCATGCCTAAGGAAGGATTTGGAGAATGTGCAGCGGAAATTTACCAAGGATGGAGGATTTTAGTTACATGGGGAGACTAGAGAAGCTGGGATTGTTCTTGGAGCAGAGACTGTTAAAAGGAGACTTGCCAGAAGTTATCAAAATTGAGGGGTTTTGATTCAGCAAAAGTGTTTCCACTGGTGGGAGAGTTGGTAACCAGAGGAAATAGATTTAAGATAATTGGTAGAAACCCAGGAATGGGGAGGTGAGAGAAGGAAAATTACACAGCAAGTTATGATCTCGAATGCATTGCCTGAAAAACAGAGTGGAAGCAGAGATACTGGAAATCTGAAATAAAGACAAGAAATGCTGGAAATACTCAGCAGGTCTGGCTGCATCTGTGGAGAGAGAAGCAGAGCTAACGCTTCAGGTCAGTGACCCTTCAACAGTTCTGATGAAGGGTCACTGACCTGAAACGTTAACTCTGCTTCTCTCTCCACAGATGCTGCCAGACCTGCTGAATATTTCCAGCAGTTCTTGTTTTTATTGCCACACAAATACTGTTGTGATCCTTTTACATGATTTGCGGACCCAACTGTGTAGCGCACAAATGCTGAATTTCCAAGTATTTAGACATGCAAATTTGATTTACAGTTGATGCATCATTTAAGACATCTTCCAACATTGACAGTGCCTGCTTCTCCTCCAGCACACCTTCTCTGGTACCAAAACCCTCATGTACACCTTACTCACCTTGACTATTGATTTTTTTTTTTCAAAACGCTCTTCTCACCAGCCTTCCGTTCACAAAATGTAGCTAATCCAGAACATAGCATCCATTTAGGCTTGTCTAGCCAGCTTCTTATGCTTGGGCAAATCACCCTTTTTTAAAAAAAAAATCCTTCATTTTCATGTTTGACTACAGCATTTCCCCAGTACTATTTAGGTTATCTTTCTTGACATTCTCGACTCACTAAGCCCTTTCCCTTAGAATGCTTTAATTGCACTCCATCCTACCTTCAAAAACCTGTCTCTTTAAATGTTTCTTTGATCATTTTCTCCTCCCTCCTCACCTCCAATTTTATCTTGTTCCACCTTTATCCCGTTGCTTAATCACTTCCCTCCACCCTTGCTTGTTGGTAGGACTGTATTACAGCATTAGTAAGAGAGGATATAAGTAAGGGAATGCAAACAGCGCAGACTCTATGGTTAGAATTGAGGAATAAGGGAGGACTTAAAGCTTTGATGGGAGTTGGCTATGTACCTCCTAGTAGCAACAGTGAAGTGGCATAATGTATTAATTCCGAGATTAGAGAAGCTTGTAGCAAAAGCAAAGTTTTAATCATAGTGTGACAGAATTTCCATTTTTTTTGTTAAAACTTGGAATCTATATTTTTAAACTGAAGAGGCTGACCTTTGGGTGTTTTTTTTTAAAAGAAGCTCAGCAAAAGTTGACCAGTAAACAAGTTTTTACTGGAAAGCAGAGGGTTTGACTCGAGAGTTATTTTGTGTTGACAAGAGAGAATTTATGATTAGCGTGAGACTTGCCCGGAAAAAGTTTTGGTTTCACTTTGAACTGTTAAAAGATGTTGGTTTTTGGACTAAAGGAAGCATTTTGGAATTTGTTTATGGACCTGCCAGGAGTTCAGAAGAAAACTGTTGCCTCTCTTTAAAGAATCCCTGCTCTTGAAAAGCAAAAGCTTGTACTGTTGCCTCCTGTATTTTTGAAGACATCTTGAATGCTTGCAGAAACCTTGCATCTTTAAAAGCATCAAATGTGTGAGAACTGAAACTTTTGTTGCTGCACACCTGATGGTAGACCTATATGAAGCCTTCTGCAGTTGAATTTCTTTGAACGCCTACCCAAACAGACTGTTCATCAACCTCACCTGGAAAGATTTCTAGTGGCAGCCAACTATTCGACTTTGGGACACCTTGAAAAACAAAGAACTTCCATATTCAGCATACATTTTTTTTTTATTCCTTCTGTTTCTTTGTAACAGCTATGAACAAAAATCCCTTTTTTCCCAGTTTACTGGTTTTTGGATGTATGTGCATCAGGGATAGGATAAAAAAAATGGGACTTTAATATATCAATTCGCGTATATATTTACTTCGTTATTGGTTAAGACTTGGTTTATATTCAAAGGATAAACAAAAAATTATTCAAGAAGCCTGGTTGGTGTGCTTTATTCTGGGGACAAATAGATGGATGACTGTTTCGGTAAGTAGGAATATTTAATATGTTGTAACCTGTGGAGAAGTGGGACCGAATTAGCAATGCACTGTTCCCGCCTCGGTCGTAACAATAGAACAGTGCAGCACAGAAGGAGGTCATTCGATCCATTGAGTCTGCGCTGTTTCTTCCGAAGACCAGTCCAGTTAGTCCCGCTCCCCTGCTCTTTCCCCATATTCCTGCAATTACTTCTCCTCCACGTATTTATCCAATTCCCTTTTGAAGGCTACTATTGAATCCATATCTACCACCCTATCAGGCAGTACATTCCAAATCCTGACCACCTGTTGCATCAAAAAGATTTTAATCATTTCTGCTTTTGCCAATCGCCTTAAATCTGTGCCCCCCTCAATTCGATAAAATTAGCCCTCCTCCAGTTAAGTATTTTTGTAATGGATTGCTCCTATCCCTCACCATAATTGACCTAAGCTTTATGATACTATGATTACTATTCCTGCAGTACTCCTTACCTGTTATATTCTCCACTTGACCCACTTTGTTAACCAGGACTAGATCCAGCAATAGAAGAGTTTAATTGTCATATTGCATGGGAAGAGCAGAATTCAAGCCAGAAATTTCTTGAGAGCATTGAAGATGGTTTCTGGAGCAATAAGTTCTAGAACCAATAAGAGGGCAGGCCACACCAGATTTAGTAATGAGCCAATCTAACTGATCAGAATGCGTTCAAATTCAGTATTGGGGTTGATAAGTAGAAACTTCTCAGAGTTACGAAGATTCTAAATATTGATAAAGCTAACTTTAACAGGATGAGATAGAAACTGACAAAAGCAAACTGGTCCAAACTGTTATCGGGTAAAACTACAGATGAATAGTGGCCAGGTCATTCAGGAGTGAAGTTAATAAATACTTTTTCATGCAAAGTGTGGTAGAAGTATGGAATTCTCTCTCTCAAAGCAGTAGATGCTAGTTCAATTAATAATTTTAAATTTGAGAGTATAAAATGTTATGGAGCTAAGATACAAATCAGCCATAATCTCATTGAATGGTAGAACAGGCTTGAGGGACTCCTATTTCTATGTTCCTAAGAACATTATGTAAATACAAGTTGTATGCAACTGTTATTTGGCTCAAAGTTGTTTTGTATGTTTCTTTGGCATAACCATAATTCTCTAATACTTGTTCCTCAAAGAACTATGTGGTGTAGATATATTGGACCAGAATTTAATATAAAGATAACAGTGAGGCGAACATTGCTCACCGTTATTTATGCGCAAATTGAGCAGCAACTTCAGGTGAATGCAGCTGTGTTGTAACTTAACTACATTACTGTACACCCAGTGCTACTGCATTATTTGTATTTGTGTCATTTGTGCTGAGCAATGTTGTGTGTATAAAATTATTAATCATTATGTTAATTGTTAGCATAAGTGTCATTGAAAGTATATCGCGGCTAATGTGGATTTAGGATTAGAATTGGTGATCAGTCAAAATAAGTAAATGTGTGGAAACGTGCAGTGACTTCCAAATCCTTTACAGTTCTGAAAAATTGTGCGAACCTGTGGAGTCCAATCAACTTGTATTTGATTCTGTACAGTAAAAATCTGTGATCCAGTGGACAGCAATTTTTTACCTGATTCTTCTATGACTTTTCACCCAATTAAAATAAAAACGTGGCTAACCAACATAATGGCTGATTAACTATTATTTGCGTGCAAAGCGAACAGCAACTTCAGGTGAGCACAACTGTGCAATTAAACGTGAAAATCTGGAAATTGCTGTGCAAGATGTGCCACTCTGCCATAAAGTGGCACAAAAACGACATCTCGCTATCTGGCTATCCATTCAAATGTATCGGATGACCCAAAATTCCTGTATTTGCACGGTAGATGTGTACTGAACTCACCACAAAATTGAAGCTTGTCCATTTCAGTCTAATACCCTTTTTAATGGCATGATAAATGTTAATTACTACCGAATAACCCCTCTGGCACTGAAGGTTAACTTTTCTAAGTGTGGAGTCTTATTCCTTTAGATTTTAATTGTTTGATTTTTTTTTCATAAACTCTCCCCAGTCTTTCATTCCCTCTTTTGCTTTCTATACCTGATTTGATATTGAATTCACTATTCTGACTTGAACTTCCTGGTCCAGTCTGTGCATTGTTCATTAATAATATTTCAATCTAATTGGTTGAGGAGCCACACAGTTGTACAGAGGATGCCATGCCATTTGGATCTTTAACTTACAGCAACTTGCATGTGCTGTTTATTTGCAGGTTACAGTAAATTCTGGCCATGTCTTTTAAAAACGCATTTTTGAAAAGATGCAAAGTTAGCAATGTTTACAGTATCTTAATTTTTGAATTGTAAGTTAATGATTCAGATACAACAGGAAAGAAATGCCTTCAGTCCTGTTTGCAGGAAGATGTTTGGCTTTTAAACACATGACAGAAAATTGGTCTTATTGCAAGCTAATGTGGTGAATAGTTCAGTTCGGTTAAAAACCATTATACATTGTGTTATGATTACGTTTTAAAGTTCTATAAGTGTTTGCTCCTTCATTGGCTGAAAAGAGTGTACTCAGTTGCTCTGTCCTTTTCAGTTATGTTGAAAAATAACTTCTAATATTTTACCTACTGTCTATCAGTGACATTTCGTGAAACATTACTACAAAATAATAGAAAAACAGAGCGCTAGTTTATTAAGTTAAGTTTATATTCTTTATTTTCAAGAAACTAAAATTGCCCTTTTTTCAAAAGAATTACATTTTCCTGAAGGGAATACTGTGTTTAGTGGATGTAGTCTTTGTTCATATTTTAATTAATATCCAAATTTAGCATGCCAGCTCATCTTACCTAACAGTCACAGCAGGCTCCTGAATGACATGAAAAATAATTTGCACTATCGTCATATAAATCCCAATATTACAAAGTATAAATCCTTTTTTTGTATATTAATCTAGAAGAAAATAGAAAAATTGGATTGGTTGGGGATTTGTTGGCTGCATGCTTCAATAAGACAGTCCAGGATGAATGTGACATGGAAGCAGAGAAAGCATAAGCGAGCTGTCATAACCTCAGTCAATACGATATTTTAAGATTATATGTTATTTCTGGGACAAAAAGGAAAATATTCAAATTGTGTGTATTACACATTCACTTCAGTACTTTTTGTCTCGTGAAGATTTGTAAGGACTGCCAGGTCAAAGTAGGTGGGATTGTTTTGCATATAAATTAAAATTGCATCAAATTTTTGGGGGGATTATATTTAGTTCAAAAGAAGTTTAGAGATGCAAGCTCAGAGAGGAATGAGGTTTTAAACATTCTCATACGCTTATTAGGTTTTCATTTCACAATAATCAGTACAGTGATCTGATCGGATCAGCAGTGTTAAACTTTCCAAATAACCATAATTAATAAGTTGTAGCATGATGGATCAAGCTTGCATGAGCTCAGTAACGTTGATCTCTTTGCCTTAAGTACTTAAGAAATACTAAACCAGCTTATTTAACTAGCTGTATTACGTTTTGTATAGTGGAACATTTGCAATGGGCTGAAATGTATACTTCGGATGTAAACAATGGCGGGCTACACGTCGCGGAGCCGCCGCAATATTAAGTGTGGTGAATCATTTAAATAGCTGGGGCGAACTGCCCATCCTGATGATGTGGCGGGGGCGGGCTGTCCGTCCCCAGCAATGGCATCAGCTGCCTTTGCGCAGGCGCTGACGCCATTTTTAAAGGGCTTCGAGCCCTGCATTTCAATTTAAATATTTAAAGTGAGATTGATTTAAAAAAAAATAAAATAAATTGATCTTGACCCTCTCCCACACTCTTTCCCCCCCCCCCCCCCCCCCAACAACCATTGAATTAATTCCTTATCTCTTCTCTTCCCCTGTCCTCCCTCACCGCCACCTCCCCAAAATACTTACCTTGTACACCTGGCCATTTTCTCTCCCCACCCCCCCCCCCCCCCCCCAAAGTTCATAAACTGTAAGCCTTCCCACCATCCCCTACACCAGCCCCCTCCACCCTGCTCCTCACCGCCCCCCCCCCCCCCCCTCCCCAACCCCTTCCCCACCAGTATTCCACCTCAGATCCCCAGCACCGGCACCAATATCGCTCTCGGACAGACGGTGGGAGCTCGACGGTAATTTATTAATTAATTTAAATTGATTTGCATATTTAAATTAGGCTCCCGTCACCGAACGGCAGTGGGGCTGCGATGAGGCCTTGCCGCCGTCGGCAATATGGGGCCGGGCCTTCCTGGCGTCAGTCTGTAGCGGGCCTCTCCCTGAGGCATTTTCTGCCCCACCCTGCCACGAGCCTCACCGTCTGGGGGTCTGTAAAGTTCAGCCCAATGTCTCAGTAGGTAACCATGCCATTCAAGTCTTGGTCCCTTTTTTATATTCTAAGATAATTTCAGAGTTTCACTTTCAATTTTTTTGCATATGCCTAAATTCATACATTCGTATACTACAAACCTTGGTGGAAAACTTCATTAAATTGGGGCACTTGAATGTTTTAGATATGTTTTGTGAAAAAAATTATTCTGCTAATACTTAAAAGCCTTTTGTTCTTTTGTAAAACTTTCTTTTTGCATTATGTTTTGACTTGATTTTGTTTTAATTTAAGTTTGCAGGGCATTAGTCGATGAAATTGACTGGGCAGTTAAGAAAGTGGATCCAAAAAGGACTATTCAAGTGGGATCTTTCCGAATAAGTCCTGATGGCTCTCAAAAACCAAATGAGGTATGTATGCTATTTAATATGCACAATTTACAGCCACTTATTCAAACAGCAGTGGTCCACAAATTCAGTAACCTTAATCATATGGGGTAATAGAATATAAATTAAGTCTAACCTTGGGGAAATGGAAATAATTTTTTGTAATATCTTGGATGGACTTTATATATTCAAGTAATTGAGGTGTTCTAAGAATCTTCATGAAATACAGAAAGGAGAAATTCCAAATTTACCCTTCTACCTTTTGCTCTTTGTAGCTTTCAGTAGCAGTTCTGAGTTTAATGGAATTATAATTGGAGTAGCAAGATGACTTTTTCTCAAAAAAGCAGCTGGCATATTTATTGTAGTGTACTGATATTTTTAAGTGGTTTGAGTAGAATTCACTTGACCTGTTTGTTCAGGCTCACGTTTAATGTCCAGTTTTGTTGTATGTATATTTAATAGAATTTGTATTCAATGTAACAGCTAGCTCACTAAATTAAGAAGATTAATTCTGCATTTAGTTGCGTCAATTTTCCTCCGCAAAACTAAATAATTCCCTCTTTGATGAAGTATATATCTTAGTGATGTATGTAAAGATGGGAGTTTGGAAAAATGTTCAAAGGAATGACTTGTATTTGCAACCCTACTTAAAATTCTTCCAGTACTTTTTCTATATAAACTAAAATAGAATATTATGAAACAATGAGATGCATCATCAAAGGGGAAAAATTAGTTCAAATTAATCTACCATTCTTTTCATAGTACTCAAGTGCTGCACTCCTCATATGATGAATACATTGCTCTTAAATTTTAAAATGCACTACTGCTTTGTGGGGGCTTTCAAAGAGGAGATGGTTTAGATACAGAATAAATGCATTCCCATGTGGAGGAAGGAAGGACATCTAAAACTGGAACTCCCTGGATGACTCGAGATATAGAGGTTAAAATGAGACAGAAAATGGAGGCTTGTGACAATCATAAGGTTAATACAATAAAAAACAAAGCTAAATCTAGAAAGTATAGAAGAGTTTTTTTTTAAAGAGTAAGAAGATAAAGAAAGGGTATGAGAATAGATTTGCAACTAACATACAAAGAGCCCAAAAGTCTTCTTTAAACATGTAATTAGTAAGAGGGTAGTCAAAGTTTGGTGGGGCTGATTCGGGACCAAAAAGGAGATCTTGTGGAGGCAGAGGACATGATTTGGGTACCAAATGAGTACTTTGCATTTGTCTTCACTGGCAAAGAGGATGCTGCTAATGTAGCAGAATGGGATAAATACTTGGAACAGAGAAAGAATTGTATTGCTATGAGGACAGTGCAGAGGAATGGGATTAATTGGATGAGTCTATCAAGGAGCTGGCACAGGCACGATGAGCCGAATAGGCTCCTTGTGTGTAGGATCATGCTGATACTTCAGGTGTAAACAATTGCTTTAAAATGGAGTAGAAAGCGCATATGGGGCTTGTTAATTAGCACTGGCATTATATGCCAGCTAGGCTTAGGGTTAGGCATCTGCAAAACTGGGTCAATGTTTGTGGATTTGAGATTTATTCAGGACTTGGTGCATAACCTAGGCTTATAATTCACTTCAGCAATGAGACAGTACTACATTGTCAGAAATGCTGTCCTTTGGATTAAATGCTAAGATGGTGTTCTGGCTCCTCCTCTTCCTGGTACCTTGGCCAATACTCCTCCCTCAGCTAAAACTACCTTAAAATGATAGATTCTTTGGTCATTCATTTTAATAACGCGTTGTTTACCAGCATAGTCGACTGATGAACATTAAGTGTGTTTTATTTGCGGGCATTGCTGCCAAGGTTGGCATTTATTGCCCATCCTAGTTACTTGGAGAACGAGGTGGTGGACTGCCTTCTAAAACTGCAAACGTGGTTTAATTCAACTGAATGGCTTGCTAGGTCACTTTGGAGGGCAGTTAAGAGGCAACCACGTTGGTATTGGCCAGATAGGACAGCAGGTTTCCATTCTTAAAACTCATTAGTGAAGCAGTTGTGTTTTTATAATGATCTGACAATCTCTTGGTCACTTTTACTGATACTTTTTTTTAAAAATTCTCTCTAACTGAATTCAAATTCTCACACTGCCAGAGTCTGATTTCAACTTGAATTCTCATTTATTAGTCCAGGCTTCTGGTTTACCAGTCCAGTAACTTGACCACTACATTACAGTATCCAGTGGTACTGTATAACTTGTATCAAGTCATTTGTGTTGCGTAATTTAATGTGTGCATATATGTATCATTTAAACAGGTTAATTGTTTGCAGCAGGGGGTGCCATGAAAGCATATCACAGCTAATGTGGATTTTTGATTGGAATTAGTGATCAGTAGATAACAATGTATTTCCAGGGTGTGCACATTGACTTCTAACCCCCTACTATTCAGAAAAATTGTAGGGTCCTGTGAAGTCTAATCAACTTGTTTTTGACTCTGCACATTAAAAATCTGTTAGTCTATGTAGACAGCAATTATTTTAACCACATTTCTGGCTTTTCACCCAACTGAAAGAAAAATGTAGCTAACTGTAGCAATGGGCCAGAATTTCCTGTAAAAAATAAATAAATAAAAGTGTGGCTCAGCGTTATTTATCAGACAGCAACTTCAGCCAAGTGCAGCTATGCGGTTAAACATGCGCCACTTTGCCATAAGCTGCATGCAAACAGCATCTCGCTGTCTGGCTTCCCATTCAAATGTATTGAATGCCATGAAGTTATTGAATTATAGAAGGGTTACAGCACAGAAAAAGGCTACTCGGCCCATCGGGTCAGCACCAGCTCTCCAAGAGCAGTTCAGCTAGTCCCACTCCCCAGCCCTTTCCAGTGTACCCTGCAAATTTTTTGTCTTCAGGTGCTTATCCAATTCCCTTTTGAAAGCCACACTTTGAATCTTTCTCCACCACCCTCTTGGGCAGCGCATTCCAGATCCTAACCACTTTCTCTCTCTCTCTCTCTTCTCTCCCCCTCTCTCTCTTCTCTCCCCCTCTCTCTCTCCCTCTCTCTCTCTCTGCTCTCCCTCTCTCTCTCTCTCTGCTCTCCCCCTCTCTCTCTCTCTCTGCTCTCCCCCTCTCTCTCTCTGCTCTCCCTCTCTCTCTCTCTCTCTCTGCTCTTCCCCTCTCTCTCTCTCTGCTCTCCCCCTCTCTCTCTCTCTCTCTCTCTGCTCTCCCTCTCTCTCTCTCTCTCTGCTCTCCCCCTCTCTCTCTCTCTCTGCTCTCCCCCTCTCTCTCTCTCTCTGCTCTCCCCCTCTCTCTCTCTCTCTGCTCTCCCCCTCTCTCTCTCTGCTCTCCCCCTCTCTCTCTCTCTCTGCTCTCCCCCTCTCTCTCTCTGCTCTCCCCCTCTCTCTCTCTCTCTGCTCTCCCCCTCTCTCTCTCTCTCTGCTCTCCCCCTCTCTCTCTCTCTCTGCTCTCCCCCTCTCTCTCTCTCTCTGCTCTCCCCCTCTCTCTCTCTCTCTGCTCTCCCCCTCTCTCTCTCTCTCTGCCCTCCCCCTCTCTCTCTCTCTCTGCTCTCCCCCTCTCTCTCTCTCTCTGCTCTCCCCCTCTCTCTCTCTCTCTGCTCTCCCCCTCTCTCTCTCTCTCTGCTCTCCCCCTCTCTCTCTCTCTCTGCTCTCCCCCTCTCTCTCTCTCTCTGCTCTCCCCCTCTCTCTCTCTCTCTGCTCTCCCCCTCTCTCTCTCTCTCTCTGCTCTCCCCCTCTCTCTCTCTCTCTGCTCTCCCCCTCTCTCTCTCTGCTCTCCCCCTCTCTCTGCTCTCCCCCTCTCTCTCTCTGCTCTCCCCCTCTCTCTCTCTGCTCTCCCCCTCTCTCTCTCTGCTCTCCCCCTCTCTCTCTCTGCTCTCCCCCTCTCTCTCTCTGCTCTCCCCCTCTCTCTCTCTGCTCTCCCCCTCTCTCTCTCTGCTGTCCCTCCCCCCCCTCTGCTGTCCCCCCCCCCTCTGCTGTCCCCCCCCCCTCTGCTGTCCCCCCCCCCTCTGCTGTCCCCCCCCCCTCTGCTGTCCCCCCCCCCTCTGCTGTCCCCCCCCCTCTGCTGTCCCCCCCCCCTCTGCTGTCCCCCCCCCTCTGCTGTCCCCCCCCCCTCTGCTGTCCCCCCCC
This sequence comes from Heterodontus francisci, assembly GCF_036365525.1. NCBI lineage: Eukaryota > Metazoa > Chordata > Chondrichthyes > Heterodontiformes > Heterodontidae > Heterodontus > Heterodontus francisci. The sequence continues at coordinate 198,131,175 of NC_090372.1, forward strand.
CCTCTGCTGTCCCCCCCCCCTCTGCTGTCCCCCCCCCCTCTGCTGTCCCCCCCCCCTCTGCTGTCCCCCCCCCTCTGCTGTCCCCCCCCCCTCTGCTGTCCCCCCCCCCTCTGCTGTCCCCCCCCCTCTGCTGTCCCCCCCCCCTCTGCTGTCCCCCCCCCCTCTGCTGTCCCCCCCCCCCCTCTGCTGTCCCCCCCCCTCTCTGCTGTCCCCCCCCCTCTCTGCTGTCCCCCCCCCTCTCTGCTGTCCCCCCCCCTCTCTGCTGTCCCCCCCCTCTCTGCTGTCCCCCCTCTCTGCTGTCCCCCCTCTCTGCTGTCCCCCCCCTCTCTGCTGTCCCCCCCCTCTCTGCTGTCCCCCCCCCTCTCTGCTGTCCCCCCCCCTCTCTGCTGTCCCCCCCCCTCTCTGCTGTCCCCCCCCCCTCTCTGCTGTCCACCCCCCCTCTGCTGTCCCCCCCCCCTCTCTGCTGTCTCCCCCCCCCTCTCTGCTGTCCCCCCCCCCTCTCTGCTGTCCCCCCCCCCTCTCTGCTGTCCCCCCCCCTCTCTGCTGTCCCCCCCCTCTCTGCTGTCCCCCCCCCCCTCTCTGCTGTCCCCCCCCCCTCTCTGCTGTCCCCCCCCCCTCTCTGCTGTCCCCCCCCCCTCTCTGCTGTCCCCCCCCCCTCTCTGCTGTCCCCCCCCCCTCTCTGCTGTCCCCCCCCCTCTCTGCTGTCCCCCCCCTCTCTGCTGTCCCCCCCCCCTCTGCTGTCCCCCCCCCCTCTGCTGTCCCCCCCCCCTCTGCTGTCCCCCCCCCTCTCTGCTGTCCCCCCCCCTCTCTGCTGTCCCCCCCCCTCTCTGCTGTCCCCCCCCTCTCTGCTGTCCCCCCCCCCTCTCTGCTGTCCCCCCCCCCTCTCTGCTGTCGCCCCCCCCTCTCTGCTGTCGCCCCCCCCTCTCTGCTGTCGCCCCCCCCTCTCTGCTGTCCCCCCCCCCTCTCTGCTGTCCCCCCCCCCTCTCTGCTGTCCCCCCCCCCTCTCTGCTGTCCCCCCCCCCTCTCTGCTGTCCCCCACCCTCTCTGCTGTCCCCCACCCTCTCTGCTGTCCCCCCCCCTCTCAGTTGTCCCCCCCCCCCCTGCTCTCCCTCTCGCGCTGTTGCTCTCTCTCTGCTCACCGTCTCCCCACCCCCCCTCTCTGCTCTCCCTCTCGCGCTGTTGCTCTCTCTCTGCACGCGCTCTCGCTCTCTCCTGCACGCGCTCTCGCTCTCTCCTGCACGCGCTCTCGCTCTCTCCTGCACGCGCTCTCGCTCTCTCCTGCACGCGCTCTCGCTCTCTCCTGCTCGCGCTCTCGCTCTCTCCTGCTCGCGCTCTCGCTCTCTCCTGCTCGCGCTCTCGCTCTCTCCTGCTCGCGCTCTCGCTCTCTCCTGCTCGCGCTCTCGCTCTCTCCTGCTCGCGCTCTCGCTCTCTCCTGCTCGCGCTCTCGCTCTCGCTCTCTCCTGCTCGCGCTCTCGCTCTCGCTCTCTCCTGCTCGCGCTCTCGCTCTCGCTCTCTCCTGCTCGCGCTCTCGCTCTCTCCTGCTCGCGCTCTCGCTCTCTCCTGCTCGCGCTCTCGCTCTCTCCTGCTCGCGCTCTCGCTCTCTCCTGCTCGCGCTCTCGCTCTCTCCTGCTCGCGCTCTCTCCTGCTCGCGCTCTCTCCTGCTCGCGCTCTCTCCTGCTCGCGCTCTCTCCTGCTCGCGCTCTCGCCTGCTCGCGCTCTCGCCTGCTCGCGCTCTCGCCTGCTCGCGCTCTCTCCTGCTCGCGCTCTCTCCTGCTCGCGCTCTCTCCTGCTCGCGCTCTCGCTCTCTCCTGCTCGCGCTCTCGCTCTCTCCTGCTCGCGCTCTCGCTCTCTCCTGCTCGCGCTCTCGCTCTCTCCTGCTCGCGCTCTCGCTCTCTCCTGCTCGCGCTCTCGCTCTCTCCTGCTCGCGCTCTCGCTCTCTCCTGCTCGCGCTCTCGCTCTCTCCTGCTCGCGCTCTCGCTCTCTCCTGCTCGCGCTCTCGCTCTCTCCTGCTCGCGCTCTCGCTCTCTCCTGCTCGCGCTCTCTGCTCTCTCCTGCTCGCGCTCTCTGCTCTCTCTCTCTCTCTCTCTGCTCGCCCTCTCTGCGCTCTCTCTCTCCGCTTGCCCTCTCCTGCTCTCTCTCTCTCTCTCCGCTCGCCCTCTCCCGCTCTCTCTCTCTCTCTCCGCTCGCCCTCTCCCGCTCTCTCTCTCTCTCTCCGCTCGCCCTCTTGCGCTCTCTCTCTCCGCTCGCCCTCTCGCGCTCTCTCTCTCTCTCTCTCCGCTCGCCCTCTCGCGCTCTCTCTCTCTCTCTCCGCTCGCCCTCTCGCGCTCTCTCTCTCTCTCTCCGCTCGCCCTCTCGCGCTCTCTCTCTCTCTCCGCTCGCCCTCTCGCGCTCTCTCTCTCCGCTCGCCCTCTCGCGCTCTCTCTCTCTCTCTCTCCGCTCGCCCTCTCGCGCTCTCTCTCTCTCTCTCTCCGCTCGCCCTCTCGCGCTCTCTCTCTCTCTCTCCGCTCGCCCTCTCGCGCTCTCTCTCTCTCTCCGCTCGCCCTCTCGCGCTCTCTCTCTCTCTCTCTCCGCTCGCCCTCTCGCGCTCTCTCTCTCTCCCTTCCCGCCCATTCATGCGTCCCCTCTTTCCCCCTCTCGCACCCTCTCTGCCCCCCCCCCCCCACCCTCGGGTTTTTCCAGCCGGTTCTGACTTTTATGTCAAGCTCACCAGAAGATTCGGAATCTGTCCGAAGTTCAGAAGCTGCCGTTCCCGATGTAGGCACCCTGTCAGCTGTGAAACTGCGCAATTTTTTTCCAAAAAGCCAGTCTGAAAGAAGAAGCCAGTGGGAAATTTCTCATCTCTGAATTTTATCTGCAGGCTGGATCCTGGCCTGTGGGCCATATGTGTATATGCACAGGTCAGGGTAATCTATGTCTCTTAGAGGTGATGGTGTTTGAACTACAGCTGTTCTTGTTCTTTTTTGGTGCGAGAGATTGTGGGGGAAGGAGATGCTGTTGCAGTAACTATGACTTGCAGCAGTACATCACACCTAGAACTTTGATGCCTAACATCTCACAAATGCAGAGCAGCAATCAAGAAGGTGAATCCAATGTTGAACTAACAGCCAAAACAGTATAATGTAGTCAGTGGAGATAGTGATCAAACCTAATAATGGTCTCTTCAAGCACACTTTGAATATTTGGTCTGGTTCTGGATACAAGAGATAAGGGAGACATTCAAGATCTGACAGTCATGCAGAGAGGAACTATGAGGCTGGTCCCCAATGTCAGTGAGTTATGAGGAAAGACTGGAGAAACTTGGAATTTTTAGCCTGGAAAAGAGACATCTGAGAGGTGATCTTTTAGAGGTGTGCATGATTAAGAGTATAGAAAAGGTTAATCTGGAATAATACTTCAATTTAAACTGTCAGGAAACCCTTCACACAGTGATCAATATATCGTATAAGCTTCCAGTTGTAGTGTGGAGGCAAAAATCCTGGAATCCTTTTAAAAATGATTGATTACTATAATGGGGAATATTAGAATCTCTTTGGATGGATAAAATAAGATGTGTTAAATTGCCTTCCTCTTCCTCAACTTGTGATCCTGTGGCTACGTATACTGCATTCACACATCACCGATAGTGGAGAGGATGTATATTGAGTCCAGTGGCAGGGTGCCTATTGTATGAAGTGCTCGACTCTGGATGTCATTGCTCGTGAGTGTTCTGGTGGTTGCACCTATCCAAGCGAGTGGTGAGTATTTTGTCACACTCCCGACATTCGCCTTGTCTTGGTGATGAGGCTTTGATGAATAAGGTGAGCCACTCATCAGAGCACCAAGTCTCTGGGTGTTTATGTTGCTGTCCCAGTCAAGCCTCTGGTCAGGGGTGACCTCCAAGATGTTGATGGTGGGAAATTGGACAATGATGATGCTGTTGAAAACCACGGCTTTCCCTTGTTTGTTCATTATCTCATGCGACTGTGCCACTTGCCAACTGGCAAGTGTCTGCTGCAGGCTGGCAAGGGCTGGAGAAGGTCTGAATGAAACTGAACACAGAATCATCAGAGAGTAACCCTAATTATGCCTTCTGGTGGAGTGCAGGTCATTGAAACAAAGGAAGATAGCTAGCCTGAGGACTTTTTGAATGGAGCTAAGAAACCGATAGTGAATAATAGAAAACTGTGCCTATGCTTGATTTGTGATTTTCCTCAAAAGAAATCCACATACAATGCCTACATTATTTTTAAGAAAATGGTGTGGTGAGGAACTATTGAAATCTGAATTGTATTTTTAAAGTTACAAGAGAAATTAGGTAATTAGATGAAATTTCAGTCATCACATGAGAAGCCAGACACTGATGATTGTACAGTTTTTTAGATTGAAAGTTAGAGGATGTTTTTGTTTCACAGAAATAGTCGCATTGCTGCATGTTACTTATTGTAGAACAGGTCCAACTGAATACAGTTTTATAAATAGTGTGCATTATGTCACATCAGAAGCAGGAAATACAATGTTTGTTTGCTGTGGTTGCCATCAATTTGATGTCAATGATCTGCTCTACTATTCCACCTAAAAGTCCAGGAAAATTAGATTATTTTTCCAATTTTCTCCCATCCACTCCCGAATGCAGTGATCCATGCGAGGATATTATTTCACAGGTATCAGCAGTGCTCTGGTGTTTCTTTTGCGACTTGAAGCCCCAATGTGATTCTGGCAGCATATAATTTTTTTTCAATTTCAGTATTTTAGTAACCTTTTACAGTGTGTTTCAAATGCTTGTACGTGCACAAACCATCTCTATTTATTTTAAATGTTCATGCCTAAGTCTTAGGAATAGTTTTTTAATGTACCCAAGAAATTTCTTCCTACAAGTGACTTTCATAGAATCATAAGAATGCTACAGAGCAGAAGGAGACCTTTTGGCTTGTCGTGCCTATATTGGTTATTAGTCCCATGCCCACAGCCTTTTCCTCACAACCCTGAAAATTAGTCCTCTTCAAGTATTTTGTTCTTAACTGGCTATATAAATTGCTGCTACGATGAATGGAAAGTTCAAATTTCCATAACTGATCTCTTACTACTGAATGCTGACATGAAATATTTATTAAATCAGTCTTTTTACACTTTAAACCCATCCTAGTTGTATGATATATCTGAGCATTTGTATGGAGAGGGTTTATTTGTTTATAGAGTACGAATTCTTCTACCACTTCATACACCAGATATATATTTTACCAATTACAGAATTTGCAGTTATTGTATTTGATAACCTCATTGTTATATTTATAGGAAAGGGGATTTCACTGAAGGACACCTATTTGTTTCTAAAATATGTCTTGCGTGTAGCTAATGACATTTCCAGAGAGCTTGAGGTGGTTCCAGATCGTGTCTTATAGAGGAGAGTTGTAGCATCTTATCAGTAGGGACAAATAAAATGGCATTGGTCAGGGTGATTTTAAAGACATGGAATTAGAGAGGGAAAACCCACTCTCAAAATACCACAGCTCGCTTTTTTTTTAAATGATTTTGCAGGCTTCAACCACTTGTGTTACATCACAGTATTCCTATGCCACTGTAACAATGTCCTGTTTAAACAGCCAGATTGAATTACCAGAGTTAAATAGATAATAGTTCCCACTTACTGACATGAGGTAAGATGGACATTTTTCACGTTTGAGCTTGTGTTGCTGAATTTAGCTGCTGGTCTCTTGAGTTGGATATTTGGTGGTTAGTCATTTTAGAAAGTGATCAGGATTTCAACTGCAAATTTTGTACATGGCATTTTAGTGCAATCCCTTCTCATAATTTTAAGTTTTCCATGCAGCTCTCTAAGACTGATGGGTGAATTTTGACAGTCTCTCAAATGGCTAGCAGAAGATGCACATGAGCGCCTTGGTGACTTACTCTTTTTATTTTCTCCCCTTCATGGGGAGCTAACTATGTTCCTCACAATGGCCCAGTGGGTAGAGAACTGCAACTCCAAATATGTTATTTTGGGGCTCCTTTTTGAAAATGAGAATAAATCTTTATTTTTATTATTTATGAATTATTTTTATGAACAGACAAGTTCACTATACTTTAAGTTAGCATTTGGTGCTTGTTACTCAAACCATTATGCCAGTTAGAAAGCATGCACAAACAGTGTCCATCACACAGTTTAAGACCTATTATCAAATCAGCAATCTTGAACTGCCAGATACCATGCTTTTCAAACAAAATACTGTAGGGTTGTCCTTATGGATTAGGAATAAATCTACATATGATGCTGTACTGAACTACACAGAGCAGAAAGGCCCTGGTTTAATTAAGGTGTGTACTGAGTTTGCTGATCTCATCCTGTGTCCTGTGGAGTTTATAATTTTTCCCCATTATAGCTCCATCTGCTGGTGCAATGTGCTGATCATTGTTCACCATTTTTGTCTTTGGATTTGTAGAACTTTGTTTTGGGATGGAGGGTTGGCGGGTAACTATTCATTTGAAAATGCTTTCTCGATGTAATATAAATAGGTTAAATTATCCCAATTAGCATACCATTCTAAATAATTTTCCATAATTATTTTCCTATATTACAAAATATAGTTTGTGCAATTCACAACAATAACTTGCATTTAACATCGCAAAACATGCCAAGGCACTTCACAGGAGTGTAATCAGACAAAAACTGACACCGAGCCAAAGGAGGAGGTATTAGGGCAGGTGACTAAAAGCTTGGTCAAACAAGTGTTTTAAGGAGTCTCTAAAAGGAGGAGAGGTTTAAGGAGGGAGATCCAGAGCTTGGGACCTAGACGGTTGAAGGAATGACTGCCAACGGTGGGACAAGGGAAACTTGTTGTATCATCATGTTGCATCTCCAACAGGTTCAAGCAGCAACTGGATAGAGAAACAAAGTTGATATTTTAGGTCAATGACCTTTCATCAGAACTGGAAAAAGTTTGCAACGTAACAAGTTTTAAGCATGTACAGAGGGAAGGGAGGAAAGACAAAAAGGGTACGTCCATGATAAGAGGGTAATAAGACAGGTAAAGAAACAAAAGATGGTGTAGAGGAGGTGTAAACAACAACAGCAGAATCATTACCAACATCTGCTGTCCATAAAAATGAGAGCCGTGGTTATGATCTGAAATTGTCCAATTCAATGTTGAGTCCAGAAAGCTGTAAAGTGTCTAATCGGAAAATTAGTTTCTGTTCCTCAAGCTTACATGAGCTTCATTGGAACAATGTATGAGGCTGAGGACAGAGGTCAAAGTGGGAGTGTAGCAGAGAGTTGAAATGACAGGTGACCAGAAGCTCAGGCTCACGCTTGTGGACTGAACAGAGGTATTCTGCAAAGCGATCACTTATCTCAGCTTTCCCAGTGTAGAGGGGATCATAGCGGGAGCAGTGAATACATTATACTAAATTGAAAAGCGCAAGTTAATCGCTTTCATCTGAAAGTCGTATTTGGGGTCCTGGGTGGTGTGAATGAAGGAGGTTAAAGGGTAGGTGTTGCGTCTTATACGCTTACAAGATGCTTTGGGAAGGGTGAGAGTGTTGGGGGTGATTGAAGAGTGGACCAGGGTGACGTGGAGGGAATGATCCCTTTGGAGTGCTGGAGGGGAGGGGAAGATGTGTTTAATGGTGGCATCACACTGGAGGTGGTGAAATGGTGGAAGATATTCAAGAAGGGTAGTAGGGATAAACCAGGTAATTACAGGCTGATGAGTCTAACATCAGTGGTTGGGAAAATATTGGAAAATTTCTGAGGGAAAGGATTAATCTCCACTTGGAGAGGCAGGGATTAATCAGGGATAGTCAGCATGGCTTTGTCAGAGGGCGATTGTGTCTAACTAACTTGATTGAATTTTTCGCAGAGGTGACTAGATGTGTCGATGAGGGTAAAGCAGTAGGTGTAGTATACATGGATTTCGGTAAGGCTTTTGATAAGGTCCCGCATGGGAGATTGGTTAAGAAGGTAAGAGCCCATGGGATCCAGGGCAATTTGGCAAATTGGATCCAAAATTGGCTTAGTGGCAGGAGGCAGAGGGTGATGGTCGAGGGCTGTTTTTGTGATTGGAAGCCTGTGACCAGTGGTGTACCACAGGGATCGGCGCTGGGACCCTTGCTGTTTGTAGTGTATATTAATGATTTAGAGGTGAATGTAGGAGGTATGATCAGTAATGTCGCAGATGACACAAAAATTGGTGGTGTAAATAGTGAGGAGGAAATCCTTAGATTACAGGGAGATTTAGATGGGCTGGTAAGGTGGGCAGTGGCAAATGGAATTTAATCCTGAAAAGTGTGAGGTAATGCATTTTGGGAGGACTAACAAGGCAAGGGAATATACAATGGATTGTAGGACCCTAGGAAGTACAGAAAGTCAGAAGGACCTTGGTGTACTTGTCCATAGATCACTGAAGGCAGCAGCACATGTAGATAAGGTGGTTAGGAAGGCATATGGGATACAGCCTTTATTAGCCAAGGCATAGGATATAAGAGCAGGGAGGTTATGATGGAGATATATAGAATGCAAGTTAGGCCACAGCTGGAGTGCTGTGTACAGTTCTGGTCACAACACTATAGGAAGGATGTGATTGCACTGGAGAGGTTGTAGAGGAGATTCACCAGGATGTTGCCTGGGCTGGAGCATTTCAGCTATGAGGAGAGACTGAAAAGGCTAGGGTTGTTTTCCTTGGAGCAGAGAAGGCTGAGGGGGGACATGTTTGAGGTGTACAAGATTATGAGGGGCATTGATAGGTTAGATAGGAGGAAACTTTTTTCCCTTAGCGGAGGTGTCAAGAACCAGGAGGCACAGATTTAGGGTAAGGGGCAGGAGGTTTAGGGGAGATTTGAGGAAACATTTTTTCACCCACAGGGTGGTTGGAATCTGGAACACACTGCCTGAAGAGGTGGTGGAGGCAGGAACCCTCACAACATTTAAGAAGTATTTAGATGAGCACTTGAAATGCCATAGCATACAGAGCTACGGGCCAAGTGCAGGAATATGGGATTAGAATAGTTGGGTGCTGTATGGCTAGCACAGACACGATGGGCTGAAGGGCCTGTTTCTGTGCTGTATAACGCTATGACTCTATGACCTGTTGAATGTGAAGTCTGGTGGGGTGGAAGGTCAGGACATAGGTGACCCTATTGTGGTTCTGGTAGAGAAGGAAAGGGTGAGAGCAGAAATGTGGGGAATGGGACAGACACGGTTGAGAGTCCTGTCAACCACGGTGGAGGGGAATTCTCAGTTGAAGAAAAAGGAAGACCTATCGGAAGCACTGGTATGGAAGATGGCATTGTCAGAACAGATGCGATGGAGACAGAGAAACTAGAAGAATGGAATAGTGTCTTTACAGGAGGCAGGATAGGAGGAAGTGTAGTCAAGGTAGTTGTGAGGGTCAGTGAGCTTATAGTGTATATTGTTTGACAGCCTACACCCAGAAATGGAGATAGAGAAGTCAAAGAAAAGCAGGGAAGAGTCTGAGATGTAACATTTTTAAAAAAATTCATTTCATGGGATGTGGGCATCGCTGACCAGGCCAGCATTTATTGCCCATCCCTAATTGCCCATGAGAGGGTCGTGGTGAGCTGCCTTCTTGACCTGCTGCAGTCCATGTGGGGTAGGTACACAGACAGTGCTATTAGGAAGGGAGTTCCAGGATTTTGACCCAGTGACAGTGAAGGAACGGCAATATAGTTCCAAGTCAGGATGGTGTGTTGCTTGAAGGGGAACTTGCAGGTGGTGGTGTTTCCACGCTTCTGCTGCCCTTGTCCTTCTAGGTGGCAGAGGTAGCGGGTTTGGAAGGTTCTGCCTGAGTAGCCTTGGTGCGTTGCTGCAGTGCATCTTGTAGATGGTACACACTGCTGTCACTGTGCGTCAGTGATGGAGGGAGTGAATGTTTGTTTGTGGATGGGGTACCAATCAAGCAGGTTGTTCTGTCCTGGATGATGTTGAGATTCTTGAGTGTTGGAGCTGCACCCATCCAGGCAAGTGAATCACACTCCTGACTTGTGCCTTATATGGCTACTCCAGTTCAATTTCTGGTCAATGGTAACCAGCAGGATGTTGATAGTGGGGAATTCAGCGATCGTGATGGTAATGCCGTTGAATGTCAAGGGGAGATGGTCATTGACTGGCACTTGTGTGGCACGAATGTTACTTGCCAGTTATCAGCCCAAGCCTGGATATTGTCCAGGTCTTGCTGCATTTCTACACGGGCCGCCTCAGTTTCTGAAGAGTCGCAAATGGTGCTGAACATTTTGCAATCATCAGCAGACATCCTCACTTCTGACCTTATGATTGAAGGAAGGTCATTGATGAAGCAGCTGAAGATGTTTGGGCCTAGGACACTACCCTGAGGAACTCCTGCACTAATGTCCTGGAGCTCAGATGATTGACCTCCAACAACCACAGCCATTTTCCTTTGTGCTAGGTAGGATTAAAATCAGAAGAGTGTTTTCCCCCTGATTCCCATTGACTCCAGTTTTGCTAGGGCTCCTTGATGCCGTACTCGGTCAAATGCTGCCTTGATGTCAAGGGCAGTCACTCTCACCTCACCTCTTGAGTTCAGCTCTTTTGTCCATGTTTGAACCAAGGCTGTAATGAGGTCAGGAGCTGAGTGGCCGTGGCGGAACCCAAACTGGGCATCACTGAGCAGTGCTAAGCAAGTGCTGCTTGATAGCACTATTGATGACACCTTCCATCATTTTACTGATGATTGAGAGCAGACTGATGGGGCGGTAATTGGCCGGGTTGGACTTGTCCTGCTTTTTGTGTACAGGACATACCTGGGCCATTTTCTACATTGCCAGGTACATGCCAGCGTTGTAGCTATACTTGGAACAGCTTGGCTAGGGGTGCGGCAAGCTTTTTTTTATTCATTCATGGGATGTGAGCATCGCTGGCCAGGCCAGCATTTATTGCCCATCCCTAACTGCTCTTGAGAATGTGGTGGTGAGCTGCCTTCTTGAACCGCTACAGTCCATGTGGGGTAGTTACACCCACAGTGCTAGCGGTTAGATACAACTGAGTGGTTTTCTAGGCCATTTCAGAGGGCATATAAGAGTTAACCATATTGCTGTGGGTCTGGAGTCACATGTAGGCCAGACCAGGTAAGGACAGCAGATTTCCTTCCCTAAAGGACATTAGTGAATCAGATGGGTTTTTACAACAATTGACAGTGGTTTCATGGCCATCATTAGACTAGCTTTTTAATTCCAGATTTATTAATTGAATTCAAATTCCACCTTCTGCTGTGGTGGGATTTAAACCCATGTCCCAGAGCAATACCCTGGGTCTCTGAGTTACTAGTCCAGTGACAATACCACTACGCCACCACCTCCCCTACTAGGAGTTCTGGAGCACAGGTCTTCAGTACTATTGCCGGTATTTTGTCAGGACCCATAGCCTTTGCAGTATCCAATGCCTTCAGTCGTTTCTTGATATCACGTGGAGTGAATCGAATTGGCTGAACTCTGGCATCTGTAATTCTGGGGACTTCAGGAGGTGGCTGAGATGGATCATCAACTCGGCACTTCTGGCTGAAGATTGTTGCAAATGCTTCTGCCTTATCTTTCGCACTGATGTGCTTGGCTCCCTCACCATTGAGGATGGGGATATTTGTGGAGCCACCTCCTCCAGTTAGTTGTTTAATTGTCCACCACCATTCACGACTGGATGTGGCAGGACTGCTGTGCTTAGATCTGATCCTTCAGTTACGGGATCGCTTAACTCTATCTATTGAATGCTGCTTATGCAGTTTGGCATGCAAGTAGTCCTGGGTTGTAGCTTCACCAGGTTGACACCTCATTTTGAGGTATGCCTGGTGCTGCTCCTGGCATGCACTCCTGCACTCTTCATTGAACCAGGGTTGGTCTCCTGGCTTGATGGTAATGGTAGAGTGGGGGATATGCCAGGCCATGAGGTTACAGATTGTGGTTGAGTACAATTCTGCTGCTGCTGATGGCCCACAGCGCCTCATGGATGCCCAGTTTTGCATTGTTAGATCTGTTCGAAATCTATCCCATTTAGCACGGTGATAGTGTCACACAACACGATGGACGGTCTCCTCAATGTGAAAGCAGGACTTCGTCTCCACAAGGGCTGTGCCGTGGTCACTGCTACCAATACAGTCATGGACAGAAGCATCTGTGGCAGGCAGATTGGTGAGGACAAGGTCAAGTATGTTTTTCCCTCGTGTTGGTTCCCCCCGCCGCAGACCCAGTCTAGCAGCTATGTCCTTTGGTGCTCGGTCAGTAGTGGTGCTACCGAGCCACTATTGGTGATGGACATTGAAGTCCCCCACCCAGAGTACATTTTGTGCCCTTGCCACCCTCAGTGCTTCCTCCAAGTGGTGTTCAACGTGGAGGAGTACTGACTCATCAGCTGAGGGAGGGCGGTAGGTGGTAATCAGTAGGAGGTTTCCTTGCCCATCTTTGACCTGATGCCATGAGACCTCATGGGTTCCGGAGTCGATGTTGAGGACTCCCAGGGCAACTCCCTCCTGACTGTATACCACTGTCCCGCCATCTCTGCTGGGTCTGTCCTGCCGGTGTGACAGGACGAACCCAGGGATGGTGATGGCAGTGTCTGGGACATTATCTGTCGGGTATGATTCCGTGAGTATGACTGTGTCAAGCTGTTGCTTGACTAGTCTGTGGACAGCTCTCCCAACTTTGGCACAAGCCCCCAGATGTTAATATGGAGGGCTTTGCAGGGTCGACAGGGCTGGATTTGCCATTGTCGTTTCTGGTGCCTAGGTCGATGCCGGGTGGTCCGTCCAGTTTCATTCCTTTTTATTGACTTTGTAGCTGTTACGTACAACTGAGTGGCTTGCTAGGCCATTTCAGAGGCCATGTAAGAGTCAACCACATTGCTGTGGTCTGGAGTCACATGTAGGCCAGACCAGGTAAGGACAGCAGATTTCCCTCCCTAAAGGACATTAGTGAACCAGATGGGTTTTTACAACAATCGACAATGGTTTCATGGCCATCATTAGACTAGCTTTTAATTCCAGATTTATTAATTAAATTCAAATTCCACCTTCTGCTGTGGTGGGATTCAAACCCATGTTCCCAGAGCAATACCCTGGGTCTCTGGGTTACTAGTCCAGTGATAATACCACTACGCCACCGCCTGTATCTTGATTTTAATCGTGATTGCATCTGAAACATGAAAAGTGGAATTTCAGTTGAAATCTACATGAAGTAGGTCTGAGCTAGAGATGAATGCTGAGGAAAGATGTGGCTTGAAAGCAAGTTTGGTAGATACCTGATCAAATATGAGGAGGGAAACTGGAGGCAGTGAAAATGAACAAAGTTTAAAAAAAACAAACTGAAATCCTGCCAGAGAAGAGCAAAACTTCTTTAAGGTGGGCATATCTGGAAGAGAAGTGGCATGAATTTAGCACTAAAATAAAAGCAATATACTGCTGATGCTAGAAATCTAAAATAAAACCAGAAAATGCTGGAAATACTCAGCAGGTCTGGCAGCATCCGTGAAGAGAGAAGGTTAATGAGATGAATTTTACGCCGCCCAAGTGGTTGGATGGTGGTGTGGGGGCGGTGTAAAGTTGAGCGGGAGGCCTACCCACCCCGCTCCCGCCTCCGGTCAACTTTATGGGGGTCGGGCGAGGGGTTGGGGGGTGGGAGGAGATTGCCCGCCCGCCCGAGGCCAATCGGGACCCTTAAGTGGCCACTTAAGGGCCCTCTTCCGCCTCCAAGGGTATTTTACCCGTGGCAAGCAGGTGTGCTGGAGACGTGAAAGGCCGCCCAACGATAGCTGCCGGCCCTTCTGCGCGCCAAGGGGTGGGAGGGGGGTGGTGGTGGTGGACGCATGGTAGTTGGGCACAGGGTGCCCGATTGAGGACCGCCCCGCCTCCCAACCCATCCCAGGGACCCAAGATGCCCCCCCCCCCAAGCGACCATTCCAGCCTCACCAGGGAAGGACCAATCTGCCTGGTGAGGCATGCCCAACTTTCCTTCACCTCTGGCTCCATCTGGTCAGCTGGGCTGCAGTCCCAGCAGTGCCCACCGCTCCTGGTGGCGCTGCTGGGACTAAGAGCTGCCGGCCCACTGATTGGCCGGCAGCTCAATGAGGCGGAACTTCCCCTCTCAAGCGGATGGAAGTCCCCCCTCGGAACAATTAAAGTTCGGGGACTAGTAAAGTGCGGGACAGATCCCCGGGCTAGGCGGAAGCGGATTCACCACTGATTTTTACATCAGTGCCAAATTCCCATCCCCCTTAGGTAAAATCCAGCCCAATGTTTCAGATGGATGACCTTGAGTCAGAACTGGAAAACTGAGATGTAACTAGTTTTAAGCAAGTACAGAGCCTGGGAAAGATGGGGGGAGGAAAGAACAAAAGGCAACGTCTCTGATAGGGTGGAATTCTCTAACCCATTCTCACTTTGACCTCTCTTTCCTTAGCCTACTGCTCTGTTCCAGTGAAGTTCAACGTACGCTTGAGGAACAGAACCTTTTATCTTGTGATTCAGCACTTTACAGCCTTCCGAATCAACATTGAGTTCAACTTTTTCAGACTGTAACCAGTGCTCCCATTTTTGCAGATAGCAGCTGTTCGTAATGACTCTATTATTGCCATTTACAACTCCTCAGGACCCATCTTTTGTTTCTTTTCTTGTTCCATTCTCACCCTTGCATTATTTGAAATCTCTTTCCTCTCCGCCCACCCCCAATTTGCCTCTGTACTTGCTTAAAAGCTGTTGCATCTTGTAACTTTTTCCCGTTCAGATGAAAGATTTCCAGCATCTGCAATATTTTGCTTTCCTAAAGTTTAACGCCCACTTCTAAAAATTGTTGAGGCTGTGCTGAGATTGTTCTATAATACTTCTCCTCTGATTACGTAAGTTGACTATTTGAGGCAAGCAATCCTTATGAGTGAAAGCAGGATGATCAATTAAACTTTTTTTTTGCAAACCTTTCTTACTGCTTAGCCCCATCTTGGAGATTGATGTCCCATTCACATCCCCCACTTTTCCTAAAACTATTTTGTTCCCAATAAGACGGCAGAGTCCAATCTTATTAGTTTCAAAAACTGGAGAGGGTAGTGGGGTGGGGGTGGAAATTGAAAGAAATCCAAATTGTGTACCCTGCCTTCACTTATGTCGAGATTGTGTGCCTTAAATAGCTAAAGGCTTAAGGATCTCTACTTCCATGTCGCAATCAGAAGATGCCACAGATATTTCTTTCACTTCAAGTGATGCAGCTTTGCATAGCCAGATGAGATGCACAGCATGGGATGTTTGAATCCCTGTAATTTTTTCGAAGCAGATGTTGAACCTACTTGAGCTGCTTCTGGTGCAGCAGCAATCAGTTACGATGTATCAGGACCCACTGTGATGGGTCCAGTCAGAGGTGCTTCTGATGCATAGGAACCAATTATGATCTCTGCCTCATTCATCGCTGTGGCAAAGCATTACATGCCACAATGATCCTCTGCCTAAAGGAATTTCTCCTGGCCCCTCCTTACCTCTGACAATTTAAAAATGATCACCCTTCATCACTGACTTCCCGAGGAAATAGTCTTTCCATGTTCAGTTGATCAAAATCCTTAATTTTAAAAACCTCCACTAAATCTCCTCTTATTCTGTACATCTTGGTGTCTCAAACATAGAAGAATGATGAGCGCCTTTCTGTGATCAAACCCCAGTTTTCAGAAGAACTGAAAAAACTTTTAAAAAAATGCCAAAACAGAAAGTGCTGGAAATACTCAGCAGGTCTGGCAGCATCTGTGGAGAGAGAAACAGTTAATCTTTCAGGTCTGTGACCTTTCATCAGAACTTGCTTGTTTTATAGTAACTATTTTTAACCCTTGGATGTCAAAACTGGCACTAATCAACTCCTTTGTGTAGATATGAACATTTGGTTCGTTGTCAAACAAAAAGATCCTCCTAACCACTTGTATTTATATAGCACTTTTACCATAATAAAACATCCCGAGGCGCTTCACAGTAAAGTAAAATTTGATAACGAGCGACATGATATATTAGAGAGCTGACCGAAAGCTTGGTTAAAGAGGTAAGTTTTAAGGGGTGTCTTAATGGTGGAGGAAAGAGAGGTATTGAGGCAGCAGGAGAGAATTCCAGAATTTAGGGCCTTGACAGCTGAAGGCACAGCCAGTAATGGTGGAGCAAATAAAATTCCCAAGAGGCCAGAATTAGAGGAATGCAGATATCTTGGAGGGTTGTGGTGCTGAAGGAGCTGACAGAGGTAGGGAAGGGTGAGGCCATGGAGGGATTTGAAAATAAGGATGAGAAATTTAAAATTGAGGTATTGCTTAACCAGGAGCTAATGTAAGTCATCGAGCACCCTAGTGATGGGTGACTAGGACATAGTGAAAGTTAGGATACTGGCAGCATAGTTTTGGATGACCTCAAGTTTACCGAGGATTGAATGTGGGAGACTGGCTAGGTGTGCATTGGAATAGTCCAATCTGGAGGTAACATAGGCATGGATGAGGGTTTCAGTAGCAGGGGTGGACGAAGAGGCATTAGAGGACGATGGTATGGTCAACCGTGTCAAAGGCTATAGACAGGGCAAGAAGGATGAGGAAAGAGTTTACCTTTGTTACAGTCACATAGTTTGTTCCATCACAAATGACATCCTATTTCTTGCAGAGGAGTAGGGCTGCAAATCAGATCAAGGAATTGAGACAAATGGTTCTCGATCTAAGATGCAATTTTTCAAAAAGATTCAACCAAAATGACCAATTTAAACTTTGCTACATTACTCCTCACCACCCCTCCACCCCCCATCCTTCCTCTGAGGACTTCTTGAGACGGGGTGCTCAAATACAGATTCTTGTCGTGATTTTTTTTTCTGATGGTTAATGAGAAGTCCTACATCTGTATATCGTCAGCAATGTTGCATTTTATTATTAACAAAGAACAAAGAAAATTACAGCACAGGAACAGGCCCTTCGGCCCTCCAAGCCTGCGCCGATCCAGATCCTCTATCTAAACATGTCGCCTATTTTCTAAGGGTCTGTATCTCTTTGCTTCCTGCCCATTCATGTATCTGTCTAGATACATCTTAAAAGACGCTATCGTGTCCGCGTCTACCACCTCTGCTGGCAACGCGTTCCAGGCACCCACCATCCTCTGCGTAAAGAACTTTCCACGCATATCCCCCCCTAAACTTTTCCCCTCTCACTTTGAACTCGTGACCCCTAGTAATTGAATCCCCCACTCTGGGGGAAAAAGCTTCTTGCTATCCAACCTGTCTATACCTCTCATGATTTTGTACACCTCAATCAGGTCCCCCCTCAACCTCCGTCTTTCTAATGAAAATAATCCTAATCTACTCAACCTCTCTTCATAGCTAGCGCCCTCCATACCAGGCAACATCCTGGTGAACCTCCTCTGCACCCTCTCCAAAGCATCCACATCCTTTTGGTAATGTGGCGACCAGAACTGCACGCAATATTCCAAATGTGGCCGAACCAAAGTCTTATACAACTGTAACGTGACCTGCCAACCCTTGTACTCAATACCCCGTCCGATGAAGGAAAGCATGCCGTATGCCTTCTTGACCACTCTATTGACCTGCGTTGCCACCTTCAGGGAACAATGGACCTGAACACCCAAATCTCTCTGTACATCAATTTTCCCCAGGACTTTTCCATTTACTGTATAGTTCACTCTTGAATTGGATCTTCCAAAATGCATCACCTCGCATTTGCCCTGATTGAACTCCATCTGCCATTTCTCTGCCCAACTCTCCAATCTATCTATATTCTGCTGTATTCTCTGACAGTCCCCTTCACTATCTGCTACTCCACCAATCTTAGTGTCGTCTGCAAACTTGCTAATCAGACCACCTATACTTTCCTCCAAATCATTTATGTATATCACAAACAACAGTGGTCCCAGCACGGATCCCTGTGGAACACCACTGGTCACACGTCTCCATTTTGAGAAACTCCCTTCCACTGCTACTCTCTGTCTCCTGTTGCCCAGCCAGTTCTTTATCCATCTAGCTAGTACACCCTGGACCCCATGCGACTTCACTTTCTCCATCAGCCTACCATGGGGAACCTTATCAAACGCCTTACTGAAGTCCATGTATATGACATCTACAGCCCTTCCCTCATCAATCAACTTTGTCACTTCCTCAAAGAATTCTATTAAGTTGGTAAGACATGACCTTCCCTGCACAAAACCATGTTGCCTATCACTGATAAGCCCATTTTCTTCCAAATGGGAATAGATCCTATCCCTCAGTATTTTCTACAGCAGCTTCCCTACCACTGACGTCGGGCTCACCGGTCTATAATTACCTGGATTATCCCTGCTACCCTTAAACAAGGGGACAATATTAGCAATTCTCCAGTCCTCCGGGACCTCACCCGTGTTTAAGGATGCTGCAAAGATATCTGTTAAGGCCCCAGCTATTTCCTCTCTCGCTTCCCACAGTAACCTGGGATAGATCCCATCCGGACCTGGGGACTTGTCCACCTTAATGCCTTTTAGAATACCCAACACTTCCTCCCTCCTTATGCCGACTTGACCTAGAGTAATCAAACATCTGTCCCTAACCTCAACATCCGTCATGTCCCTCTCCTCGGTGAATACCGATGCAAAGTACTCGTTTAGAATCTCATCCGTTTTCTCTGACTCCACGCATAACTTTCCTCCTTTGTCCTTGAGTGGGCCAATCCTTTCTCTAGTTACCCTCTTGCTCCTTATATATGAATAAAAGGCTTTGGGATTTTCCTTAACCCTGTTTGCTAAAGATATTTCATGACCCCTTTTAGCCCTCTTAATTCCTCATTTCAGATTGGTCCTACATTCCCGATATTCTTTCAAAGCTTCGTCTTTCTTCAGCCTCCTAGACCTTATGTATGCTTCCTTTTTCCTCTTAGCTAGTCTCACAATTTCACCTGTCATCCATGGTACCCTAATCTTGCCATTTCTATCCCTCATTTTCACAGGAACATGTCTCTCCTGCACGCTAATCAACCTCTCTTTAAAAGCCTCCCACATATCAAATGTGGATTTACCTTCAAACAGCTGCTCCCAATCTACATTCCCCAGCTCCTGCCGAATTTTGGTATAGTTGGCCTTCCCCCAATTTAGCATCTTCCTTTTGGACCACTCTCGTCTTTGTCCATGAGTATTCTAAAACTTACGGAATTGTGATCACTATTCCCAAAGTAGTCCCCTACTGAAACTTCAACCACCTGGCCGGGCTCATTCCCCAACACCAGGTCCAGTATGGCCCCTTCCTGAGTTGGACTATTTACATACTGCTCTAGAAAACCCTCCTGGATGCTCCTTACAAATTCTGCTCCATCTAGACCTCTAACACGAAGTGAATCCCAGTCAATGTTGGGAAAATTAAAATCACCTATCACCACCACCCTGTTGCTCCTACATCTTTCCATAATCTGTTTACATATTTGTACCTCTATCTCATGCTCGCTTTTGGGAGGCCTGTAGTACAGCCCCAACATTGTTACCGCACCCTTCCTATTTCTGAATTCTGCCCATATTGCCTCACTGCTCGAGTCCTCCTTAGTGCCCTCCTTCAGCACAGCTGTGATATCCTCTTTGACCAGTAATGCAACTCCTCCACCCCTTTTACCTCCCTCTCTTGAATTTAGCTTCACTGGCGGACACAGATATGCTCTATCTTGATTTGAGTGTGCCACTTTTTGAAGTGAAGTACAGCTGGAATGTAGGAAACGAGTGTTACGACTGACTGTGCCAATCAAAGCCCCCAATCGAAATATATGATTCTAATTGTGGGAGAAACGCACTGATAATTCAATCCCGTCGCTCCACTGATCGCCTAAGATATTATTTAAAACTTTCCAAATTAAAGAAACACCCAGCCAAATTGTACCATTTATTAACTCCCAACTGAGGCTAACTAAACCCGGTGTCTTTAAATCAACAAATTAACTCTTTAATTTGAAGAACTAAATTCTTAAACACTATGAAGATATAAACAACATTTAAAATAGAAAACATTAGAGTCCTTGCATATTTACAGTCCAATGTTGCCTGAAGTCCTCACAGAATGTTGCTTTCCTTCTCCAGCAAATTTCAATAATTAACGACTCGCAAACACTTTCAACAGAATCAATCTGACTTTAGAGTTTTTGAGGGATAAAAGATTGTCACAGTCTAACTTTCCTTTCTTCAATTTAAATTACCAGAGATCTCTGTTTTGACTTGATGTTTTAGAATTTTGAGAGATAATAATTAAACAGACTAAATTCCTATTCCTTCAGTTTAAATGGCTGAGTGCTCTTTTTCCAGCTGCTGACACCACAGCTGTGTCCTCTGTCTGTGTCAGAACAAACTGTCTTCAACTAAAAGCCAGTTCAAAACAGAATTGTAACAAATGTATCGCATGAGACTCACTCCCAGTAATGAGAATGGACCCTTTGAAGTATCCAAATGGCTGTTTCTAAGGCAACGAAAATGCACCTTCCTATAACTCTTGAGGCTTGCTGGTTCTTAAAGCAATACTGATCCTCTGCAAACCTTAAAGGCAAACCGCATATTCCCGAAAAAAAACTACAGGACCATTGCACGAGGTTGCCAAATTTTGAACAGTACGATCCCACAGCCAATATGATCAATTGATAACCTGTTTTAGTGGTGATTGGGGGATAAATATTTGCCAGGGCACCCTGCTTTTCTTTGAAATAGTGCCGTAAGATCCTTTACTGACCGGACCTCCGTTTAACATCTCATCCAAAAGATGGCACCTGCCGTCAGTCAGGTGCTCAAGTCGTTACAGTGGGACATTGAACCCACAACCGTCTGACTGGAAGGTGAGAGTGCTGCCAGTTGAGCTATGACTGACGCCTACAGAATTTCTACTGCAAATCTTGTCAAAACATCACAAGCTGGGTAGTGGTAGGTATGTCTGCTTTGACATGACTGCTGCTGCTAATATTGGTTTTGTTTAACCTTTTTAGACGTCCAGTCTATGAGCAGTATTTTCCACTGGTGCTGCTTTCTTCTGTCAAGCTGATGCTTAAGTAATGCCACTTATCATTTACCAGCTCTCCTGCCTCCACCTTGCACATCTCTAATTGATGCTGATGCTGCTCTTACTCCAGTTTGCAGTATCACAAGAAAAATAACAAGTAAGGAAAACCGTTTGGCACATCCCACCTCAGCTGTGCTGGCAAAGCCTATATTTTCCAGTAATGTCATCAAACTGACTCTAGAATGAGTACAAAATTCTTGCCACCATTCATTTACCAAGAACATCATTCCAGATCTGGATTTACTCTTTGCATGAAGAATTTGCTCCTGTATCTGTGCAAAACATTCATTAGTTTTAACCTATTTGTTTAATTCTGGCATATCTTGAAGTATAGCTGCAAATTAACTTAATCTGTGGTGTTTACTGTCTTGTATACTTCTACAGTGTTCTTTGTTAGGTGCTTGCTTCAAAGCTCTCCAGTCTTTTATCATGATTCCCTTCTTGATCGAAGCGATCAGTTTCATGGCTTGAATGCTTCCCTTGTGTATGTTTAACCAAAACTGAACAATGCATGAGGTATGATCTGACCAATGCATTATATGGTTTCAGCATGAGATCTATCTGTTTATATTCAATGTAACTTCAATACAACTAAACATTCTATTCACTTTATTTTACTGCTATTCCGCAGAGATTTGATGTGTTAAGTGCCAAATCTGCATTCACACCCAGATCCTTTTCTGCTTCACTTTTTACCAATTTCTACAACATCCCAAGTACTTGGGGCATCAATTTCTTCAGCTGTGCATTGTATGTTGCACTTATCTGTATTGAATGTCATCTGCCACTGATTTTCTTTATTTCAGATTTTGTCTAACTCCTTTTATTGCATCCTTGGCTACTGCTTCTAACTCAACTATCCCCAGGTTTAGTATTGTCTGTGAACAGTTTGTTTTGGTTTTGTTAAAACTAAGTCATTAAAAATGGATTAAGAACAGTGGGGCCCAGCAGTGACTCCGATGGCTATTCACTTGGGAGTTACTATACCCTACGCTCGGACATGCATCTGCTGCTTTATTTTCTTCAGCCAAATCTCTTAAGGTTTTGTCTTGCATTCCCACCAATTTTCAGCTTCAGTAGCGGCCTTTCATGAGAAATCTGTCGTCATAACCTGGTCTGACCTAATATGACACCAGTCTCATACCATTGTGGGGGTTTATTCTTAACTGCTCTCTGAAGTGGCCTAGAAAGCCACCAGTTGCAAAATTCGCTACATAGCTCAAGTAGAAAATTGGATAGACTTATTGACACCTGACGTGATGACTAGGCTGTTAAGCCAAACATAATCTCAGTGCATTTGGTTCATGCCCAAGTTGTGAGAGTTATCCCATAGACTAGTTGAGCAACAGTTGGACATGGAAATGTGATAGTGACTTTCAGCCAATGTCCCAAATACTTCGAACACCATTGATGGGTATATCCTGTCCTGCTGGCAGGACAGAGCCATCAGAGGTGGAGACACAGCGGTAAGCAGTCCAATGGATGTGGTTCTCCAAGACCTAATTATTGACTCCAGACCTGTCAAATGACCATTTACTGCCCTCCCTCAGCTCATGAGTCAGTGCTGTTCCATGTTGAACACTTGGAAGTACTGAGGGTAGCAAAGATACCGAATATACACTTGGTAGGGGACTTTGATATCCATTACCAATGGTGACGTGGTAGTGCTACCACTGACTAAACTAGCTGAATTCTGAAGGACATAGTTGCCAGACTGGTCTTGCAGCAAGGGGTGGAAGAACCAACACAAGGAAATAACCTACTTGACTTTGTCTCACCAATCTACCTCACACATCTGTCCATAACAGTATTGGTTGGAGTGACCACTGCACATTCCTTCTGGGCATCAAATCTCATCTCTCACTGAGTGCATGCTCTGCTGTGTCATGTGATTCTTCCACAGTTCTAAGCAGAATAGATTAAGAACAGATGTTGTAACTTAACTGGGAACCACTGGGTGCAGTGAGCTATCAGCAGGAGCAGATTTGTATAACATCATAATGATCAATCTTGGGTTCTGGTATATTTCTCACTACTCCATCACCATCAAGCCAACAGTGGTTCATTGAGAGAAGCATGAGACGAGCATGCCAGGAGCAGCACCAGGTGTACCTGAAAATGTGGTGTCAACTTGGTGAAGCTACAACACAGAACTATGTATGCTAAACAGCTGAAGCAACATTCTGGAGACAGTTAAGTGATCCTACATTCAATGGATCATGTCAAAGCTCTGTGTAGTCCTGCCACATCCAATCACAAATGGTGTGGGCAATTAAGCAACTAACTGGGAAGGACAGCATTACCCCTGAAATAATCAAGAGTGCCAAGCCTGCTATACTCTCAGCACTACATGAACTGCTATGCCTGTGCTGGGACGAGGGAGCAGTACCTCAGAACATGCGCGATGCCAATATCATCACCCTCTGTAAAAACAAAGGTGACCGCGGTGACTGCAACAACTACCGTGGAATCTCCCTGCTCAGCATAGTGGGGAAAGTCTTTGCTCGAGTCGCTCTAAACAGGCTCCAGAAGCTGGCCGAGCACGTCTACCCTGAGGCACGGTGTGGCTTTCGTGCAGAGAGATCGACCGTTGACATGCTGTTCCCCCTTCATCAGATACAGGAGAAATGCCGCGAACAACAGATGCCCCTCTACATTGCTTTCATAGATCTCACCAAAGCCTTTGACCTCGTCAGCAGACGTGGTCTCTTCAGACTACTAGAAAAGATTGGATGTCCACCAAAGCTACTAAGTATCATCACCTCATTCCATGACAATATGAAAGGCACAAATCAACATGGTGGCACCTCATCAGACCCCTTTCCTATCCTGAGTGGCGTGAAACAGGGCTGTGTTCTCGCACCCACACTTTTTGGGATTTTCTTTTCCCTGCTGCTCTCTCATGCGTTCAAGTCTTCTGAAGAAGGAATTTTCCTCCACACAAGATCAGGGGGCAGGTTGTTCAACCTTGCCCGTCTAAGAGCGAAGTCCAAAGTACGGAAAGTACTCATCAGGGAACTCCTCTTTGCTGACGATGCTGCTTTAACATCTCACACTGAAGAGTGCTGCAGAGTCTCATCGACAGGTTTGTGGCTGCCTGCAATGAATTTGGCCGAACCATCAGCCTCAAGAAAACGAACATCATGGGGCAGGACATCAGAAATGCTCCATCTATCAATATTGGCGACCACGCTCTGGAAGTGGTTCAAGAGTTCACCTACCTAGGCTCAACTATCACCAGTAACCTGTCTCTCGATGCAGAAATCAACAAGCGCATGGGAAAGGCTTCCACTGCTATGTCCAGACTGGCCAAGAGAGTGTGGGAAAATGGCGCACTGACACGGAACACAAAAGTCCGAGTGTATGAAGCCTGTGTCCTCAGTACCTTTCTCTATGGCAGCGAGGCCTGGACAACGTATGTCAGCCAAGAGCGACGTCTCAATTCATTCCATCTTCGCTGCCTCCGGAGAATACTTGGCATCCGGTGGCAGGACCGTATCTCCAACACAGAAGTCCTCGAGGCGGCCAACATCCCCAGCTTATACACACTACTGAGTAAGCGGCGCTTGAGATGGCTTGGCCATGTGAGCCGCATGGAAGATGGCAGGATCCCCAAAGACACATTGTACAGCGAGCCCGCCACTGGTATCAGACCCACCGGCCGTCTATGTCTCCGCTTTAAAGACGTCTGCAAACGCGACATGAAGTCCTGTGACATTGATCACAAGTCGCGGGAGTCAGTTGCCAGCGTTCGCCAGAGCTGGCGGGCAGCCATAAAGGCAGGGCTAAAGTGTGGCGAGTCGAAGAGACTTAGCAGTTGGCAGGAAAAAAGACAAAAGCGCAAGGGGAGAGCCAACTGTGTAACAGCCCCGACAAACAAATTTTTCTGCAGCACCTGTGGAAGAGCCTGTCACTCTAGAATTGGCCTTTATAGCCACTCCAGGCGCTGCTCCACACACCACTGACCACCTCCAGGCGCTTACCCATTGTCTCTCGAGATAAGGAGGCCAAAGAAGAGGGGAGGAGGTGGCTCCATTAACATCCCCATCCTCAATGATGGCAAAGTCCAGATGCTGATTGGATGATCCTTCATGCCCTCTTCCTAATGTTCCCACCATCACACAAGCCAATTTTAACCAATTTGATTCACTCTACGTGTTATTACGAAATGGCTAAATGCACTGGATGTAGCGAAAGCTATGTGCTCCAACATCATCATCATCATCGTCTGTAAAGCCGCAGTCCTGTGTTCCAGAACGAGTCTCACCTCTAACCAAGCTATTCCAGGACAGCTACAACACTGACATTTGCCTGACAATGTGGAAAATAGCCCAGTCTACAAAAGCAAGAAAAATCCATCCCAACCAACAACTGCCCCATCTGTCTACTCTCAATCATCAGCAAAATGATGAAGTTGTCAGAAGTGCCATCAAGTGGCATTTATTCACTAATAACTTGCTCACCAATGCTGAGTTTGGGTTATAGTGTCATAGAGTTATACAGCACAGAAACAGGCCCTTCGGCCCATCGTGTCAGTGCTGGCCATCAAGCACCTAACTATTCTAGTCCCATTTTCCAGTACGGCCCATAGCCTTGTATGCTATGGCATTTCAAGTGCTCATCTAAATATTTCTTCAATGTTCTGCCGAGATCACTTGGTTCCAGACTCAACAGCTTGATCCAAACACTGACACCAGAGCTAAATTTCAGAGATGAGGGGAGAGTGACAGCCCTTGACATAAGGCAGCACTTGACCTAATGCAGCACCATTCACAAGATGTATTGCAGCAACTCGCCAAGCCTCCTTCGACAGTATCTTCCAAACCCACGACCTAGAAGGCCTGGGGTAGCAGACACATGGGAACACCACCACTTGCAAGTTTCCCTCACGTCACACACCATCTTAACTTGGATCTATATCGCTGTTCCTTCACTGTTGCTGGTTCAAAATCCTGGAACTCCCTTCCTAACAGCACTGTGGGTGTACCTACACCGCTTGGACTGCAGCGGTTCAAGAAGGCAGCCGACCATCACCTTCTCGAGGGAAATTGAGAATGAGCAACAAATGCTGATAATTGCACAGTGTTCAGCTCAATTTGTTATTGCTCGGATAATGAAACAGCCCCTGCCTTCATGCAGCAAGACATGGACAACATTGGGCTGATAAGTGGCAAGTGACATTTGTGCCAGGAAAATGCCAGGCAATGATGATTTCAAACAAAGGAGAGTCAAATAACCTTCAATAGCAATAACATTCAATAGCATTACCAGCACCAGATCTCCCACCATCAATATCATTGACGAGCCATATAAATGATGTGGCTACTAGGACAAGTCAGAGGTTTGGTATTCTGTGAGTGGTTTCTGACTCCCTCTCTACCACCTACAAAGCACAAGTTGGGCGTGTGTTGGAATATTCTCCATTTATGTTTGATGGGTACAGCTGCAAGAACACACAAGAAGCTTGACACCATCTCTGACCAAACAGTCGTTGATCGGCATCCCATCCACCATCTTAAACATCACATTCACCACCAGTGTACTGTGGCTGAAATATGTACTATCGCTAGATTACCACAACACAAGAAATTGGGTTATAGCATTATGAAAACTCCCTGGTTTACTTTGAATAGTGTTATTGGAGTTTTTGCCTCTCCCTGATGTTATATCAGTCCCCTATTTTTAATGTCTCAACCATAGGATGATGCCTCTAAAAATGCAGTAATTATATGGCTCTGGAATATCAGCCTGAGTATGTACTCAGTTACTGGAGTAGGCTCAAACCCACAAAGTTCTGACTTGTGAACGTTTTGCCAACTGAGCCAAGATGACAAACAAAACTAACGTATTTCTGTTTAGTGTTGCTGTGGTTGTTGTCATTCTAGAAATTACTATTGCATTTTGGGACAAAGTTATTACACACAGAAGGAGGCCATTCAGACCATCGAGTCTATGCCAGCTATCTGGAGCAATCCAGTCAGTCCCATTGCCCTGCTCTGTCTCTGTAGCCCTGCAGGTTTATTTCCCTCAAGTGCCCATTCAATTTCCTCTTGAAACCATTGATCATCTCCACTTCCACCACCCTCATAGGCAGTGGGTAAAAAAAAAAGTTCTTCCTCTCATCCCTCTTGTATCTCTTGCCCAAAACTTTAAATCTGTGTCCCCCTAGTCCTTGTGCCACCAGCTAATGAGAACAGCTTCGCTTTGTATACCTTATCTAAACCTGTCATAATCTCCTACACCTCTATCAGATCTCCCTACAACGTCCTCTGCTCCAAGGAGAATAACCCAGCTTCTCCAACCTAACCTTGTAGCTAAAATCCCTTTATCACTGGTAAATTTCTTCTGTACCCTCTCATGTACTTTCACATCCTTCCTAAAATGTGGTGACCAGAACTGGATGCAATATTCTAGTTGGGGCCTAACCAGAGCTTTATAAAGGTTCAGCATAACTTCCCTGCTTTTGTACTCAATGCCTTTATTTATGAAGCCCAAGATTCCATATGCTTTATTAACCACTCTTTCAATATGTCCTTCCACCTTCAAAGATCTATGCACGTGCACCCCCTGGTCCCTCTGTTCCTGTACACTCTTTAGAACTGTGCCGTTAAGTATATGTTGCATCTCCCTATTCCTTCTGCCAAAATGCATTGCCTCACACTTGTCAGTATTAAATTCCATCTGCCGCTTGTCTGCCTATTCTGCTAGCCTATCTATGTCCTGTTGCAATCGAATGGTATCACCATCACTGTTTGCCACACCTCCAAGTTTGGTATCATCAGCAAATTTTGAAATTCTACTCTGTATTCCAAGATCCAGGTCACTTACATATATATCAAAAAGAGCAGTAGATCCTAGCACTAACATTTGGGAAACACCACTGTCCACCATCCTCCAGTCTGAAAAACAACCATTTACCACAACTCGCTGTTTTCTGTCCTTAAGCCAAATTTTTTGTTATGATGACACTGAACCTCCTATTCCATGAGCCTCAATTTTGTTATCCAGCCTTTTATGTGGTACCTTGTCAAACGTTTCCCTAAAATCCATATAGACAGCTTCCACTGCATTCACTTCTTCAATCTTCTCTGTTACTTCATCAAAAAATTCAGTTAGATTAGTCAAACATGATCTGCCTTTCACAAATACATGCTGGCTCTTCTTAATTAACTTAAACGTCTTAAAGTGCCTGTCGATTTTTTTTTTTTCCCCCCCGATTATTGTTTCTAAAACCTTTACCCACCACTGATTTTAAACTGACAGGTCTGTAGTTACAAGGAATGTCCTTACACCCTTTCTTGAACGAGGGTGTCACATTTGCCACTTTCCAATCCTCTGACACTTCTCTATATCTAGCGAAGATTGGAAGATTATGGAAGATTATTATATCTTCTATTTCCACTTCCATTTCACTTAGCAACCTGGGATGCATGGCATGCAGATTGACCACCTTACCCACTCTAAGCATAGCTAGCCTTTCCAGTACATCCTGTCTGTCAGTTTTCACCCCATCCATTACCTCTTCCATCTCCACTTGTACTGATATTTTGTCAACATCCTCTTCCTTGGATTTATGGAATGCAGGATAGGTCCAGTATGTATGCTCTTTTGACTGGTCTCACATTGTCCATGAACTTTGTCATCCAAAATTCTGCTGCCCATAACTTATACCACACCAAACTCCACTCATTTATCACTCCTATGATTGGTGATCTACATTGGCTCCCAATCTTGCAATGCCTCAAATCTAGAATTTCAGTCTTTATGGCCTTGCTCCTCTCTGTGTCTTTAACCTCTTGTAGCCCTACAAACCTTGAGAAATTTGTGTTTCCCTATTCCCTTCTCCTGCACCAATGGCAGCCTTGCCTTCAACCACATAGGTGTTAACCCTCCCTAACCTCTCTGCTCTCCATCTCATTTTTTTTTTAGTTTCTCCTTAAAATGGATCTCTTTGACCAAGCTTTTCATCAGCCAACATAATAATCTCTTCCTCTCTTGGCTCGATCAGTTTTTTTTTCTGATTACACTTTCTGAAGCACCTTGCTTTTTCTATGGTTAAAAATGCTGCAAGATGCAAGTTATTGTTGATGGTTGACAGTTTCACTTTGAAGCTGAGCAGCCAACCATCTAGAACACAGCATATCTTTTGTCTGTTTATTTCTTGAATATAAAAGCAAAGTTCTGTTTGAATCGAGGATCAGCTAGAATTGTAGATTCTTACATAACAGATGGAAACTATTCAGCCCATCGAGTCTGTGCCTGCTCTTTGAAAGAGCTGTCCAATGTAGTCCTATATCCCAGCGTTTTCCCCTTAAAAAGTAGCCCTCTTCAAGTACATGCCCGATTGCCTTTAAAAGGTTCTTTTGGAATCTGATTCCAGCACTCTTAACAACCCTATGTGTGATGAAACTTCTCATTTCCCCCCTAGTTCTTTTGCCAATTATTTTAACTCTATGACCTCTGGTTACTGACCCACTTGCAGAGGAAATAGTTTCTCCCTACTTGCTCTATTAAAAAACTGCTCATAATTTTTAATCGCTCTATTAAATCGACCCTTCTCCTCCTTTTGCTCTAAGGAGAACAATCCCAGCTTTTCCAATCTTGCCACATAACTGAAACCCCTCATTCCTGGTAAACCTCCTCCGTATCCTCTCCAGACCCTTGGCATCTTTCCTACAATATGGTGTCCAGAATTGTACACAATAATCCAGCTGAGGCCGAACCAGAAATTTGTGAATTTTTAATATGACTTCATTGTTTTGTATTCAACATCCCTATTTACAAAGCCAAGTATGCCATACACTTTCTTACCTACCTTATCAGCTTGTCTTGCCACCTTCAATGATTTGTCAATATGCATCCCCTCCCCCTGCAATAGTACCATTAGATTACTACCACCCCCTGTTGTTTCTTGCCAAAGTGCATCACTTCACATTTCCCCATTAAACTGAACTGCTAATGTGTCTGCCCATTTCACCATTCTATGTCCTCCTGAAGTCGTTTTTTTATTTGTTCAGGAGACGTGAGCGTCGCTGGCAAGGCCAGCATTTGTTACCAGTTCCTAGTTGCCCTTGAGAAGGTGGTGGTGAACTGCTGCAGTCTGTCTGGTGTAGGTACACCCACAGTACTGTTGGGGAAGGGAGTTCCAGTATATTGACTCCTGCGACAGTGAAGGAACGGTGATAATTCCAAGTCAGGATGGTATGTGGCTTGGAGGAGAACTTGGTGATGTTCCCATGTATCTGCTGCCCTTGTTCTTCTAGGTGGTAGTGGTTGTGAGTTTGGAAGGTGCTGTTGAGGGAGGCTTGGCGAGTTGTTGCAGTGCGTCATATTTGGTACACACTGCTATCACTGTGCATTGGTGTTGGAGGGAGTGAATGTTTAAGGTGGTGGATGGGGTGCCAATCAAGTGGGCTGCTTTGCCCTGAATGATGTTGAGCCTTTTGAATGTTGTTTTAGCTGCACTCATCCAGGTAAGTTGACGGTATTCCATCATACTCCTGACTTGTGTCTTGTAGATGATAGACAGGCTTTGGGGAGTCATGAGGTGCATTCCAGCAGCTGCAGAATTCCCAGCCAGTATCTGAGGAGTTGTGAGTGGTACTGAGCACTGTACAATCATCAGTGAACATCCCTACTTCTGATCTTTATGATGGAGGGGAGATCATTGAAGCACCTGAAGATGGTTGGGCCTAGGACACTACCCTGAGAAATTCCTGCAGCAATGTCCTGGGGCTTAGATGTTTGGCTTCCAACAGCCATATTCCTACTATCGTGCTTACTACGTTGTCAAGGTTTGTATCATCCACAAACTTCAAAGTTGTACTCCTATACCCAAGTACAGGTCATTTATATATAACTAGAAAAGCCACGGTCCTAATACTGTCTCCTGCGGGATCCTGCTGTATACTTCCCTGATTCAAAAAAAATCTGTTCACTCTGCCTCCTATCCCTCAGGCAGTTACATACCCAAGCTACCACCATCCCTTTAATGCCATGTGCTTCCATTGCCCAAATAACTGAGTTACCTTTTGAGAATCTGTATAGACAGCATCTACACTGCTTTCATCATCTCTGTTACTTCATTAAAAAACTCAATCAAGTTAGTCAGACGCAATTTAGGGGAGGCAGTGGCGTAGTGATAATGTCACTGGACTAGTAACCCAGTCAATGCTCTGGGGACATGGGTTCGAATCCCACCAGTGCATATGGTGAAATTTGAATTCAATTGATAAAAATCTGGAATTAAAAGCTAGTCTAATGGTGACCATGAAACTATTGCCAATTGTTGTAAAAACTCATCTGGTTCACTAATGTCCTTTAGGGAAGGAAATAATCTGCCATCCTTGCCTGGTCTGGCCAGGTGACTCCAGACCCACAGCAATGTGGTTGACTCTTAAATGCCCTCTGAAATGGCCTAGCAAGTCACTCAGTTCAAGGGAAATTGGGGATGGGCAACAAATGTTGGCCTAGCCAGCAACACCCACGTCCCATGAACAAATATATAAAAACAAAATTGTCTTTAAGAAATCTGTGCTGGCTGGCCCCCATTAACCCATGCTTCTCCAAGTGAGAATTAATTTTGTCCTTGACAATTTTCTCTAGCAGTTTTCCCATAACTGATAAACTGGCCTATATCAACAGTTAATAATTTTAATTCTTCAAAGATGCTAAAGACCAAAAAGTACAAACGTTTGCTATCAAGCATTTTTATTTCAGTTTATTCCATTCTCCTGCTAACTTCCTTTTGTATCAGCAGAACTGAAATATCCAGTTCTCCTTGATACAACAAAAAAATAATTGGTTTCATCTGAATGAGGACGATCAAGATTGCATAACCATCGATTGTCAAGTCCTTTCTCACAAATTGGAGTGGGTGGGAATGATGGGGAACATAATTTCACTTGTCTCCTAGTTCATTAGTTATGTAACCTACTTAGGTAATGTGTAAGAATTTTTTAAAATTTTGTTTTAGGTGGGATAGAACTGGAGGTGCTTTATTGCTCTCCATTTGATTGTGCAATATACCTCCCTCTAGATATGACTATTGCTGCCTTTAATGTTCTGGGGGTTGTGTTTTTTAAATGATCAGATCACTTCTCCAAATATTAACTACTCGTCAGCCAGGGAGCTCTTTTAAAATATCTTTTCATAGCTGGATATACAGCAGCAACTCACATGGCAGACATATAAATATTTCAGAGAATATTAGCAATGCCATAGATGATAAACTCAAATGTTAATATTTAGTCAGTTTACATATCTGATGTCTCCAGGTGAAAAGTTGTGGATTTCAAATCACTTGCATAAGTAAGGCATTTAGCAGAAGAGAAGACTCTTGGAGAGGGGTGGCTAAGAGAAAAGGTAGAGTAGGGGAAGAAATTAGAAGACGGGCCAATCTGGTGTGCTCTTGGAACCCTGCTTGTTAATTCAGGAGCTGCACAGGCCATGGTATGGAAGCAGGTCACTTGCTCCCCTCTAGCAAGAAAATGATGTATGGCCTGTGGGAGAGAAACCTTTTAATGTTTATATAAAATTTTTATAAACAAAACTGAGTTATTCCTAATTGTTCAGACCTGCTGTTGTTGCAAATCATTTTGAGTGAACATATTTGTCTGTCTTAATAAACCAGTTGACTTATTGCACTGTCACTATAAAGAAATTTACTATACTGCAGTGCAGACGGTATGATTGTAGGTTTGGAAAACTGCACAGAATTGTTGTTTTTTAAACTGGAGTAAAACTCACAAACTACTTTTATGCAATGTCACTTTTTTTAAAAAAGCTGTCCATCTGCTATATTTTATGCTAATGGAAGAAAAATATATTGCTGCTAAAGACCTTAGTCATATGAAGGGTCAGTTCAGTGGAGTTTGATATAATATTCCATTTTACTTCATTCATAATGGAGTATTCATTGTCTGAATATTTAGCCTCTTTACTCACCCAAAACTTAAATCCACAGTTTTAAGATATGTGACCTTTGTAAATGCTTTAAGTTAAGGTGGTGATCTCATTTTGCTTTGTGTAGGCACACTTGATTGTTCATTTGTTTCATTAATGCTGCAATTTCCTGCAGGAACATGATGAAATCTTTAATGAGAAGCTGCACATGTGTTAATACTTTATCAGACTTAATTATTTTTATTTTAAGTTTTTTGATGGATTTTCAAGTAACTTGCATATTACTACTTTTTAGATTGGCACAGTGGTTGTCTTTACTTGACTAAGTTATAGGGGCCATGTTCCCATGATCCTCTGTGACCAATATTAAAGCTTACTCGCTGAATAATTGTCAAGTATACTCTGTGGAATTTTATTGTTCACCTTCAGTTTAAAAAAAAAATGACTTGAGGGATTTCATTAAAAGGTGGCTCGAGGCTGAAGACTGACATCTGACAGATACTTTGTAAACCATGGGCAATATGTTTTTGATTTGTTTGGACCTCACTGGGCTCATATTTCAAAGCATTGATTAGATTTGTTTGATGCTGTAAACAGCTTTAATTCCTCTTCCATCCAATTTTCACACTTCTATATTTCAATTATGTTTAGCACAGTAGTATTTTAATTTCTGCAAAGTTTAAATGGATGTGCTATGTTGCATCACAACAAAAGTGTATTTGTGTGCTTAAATGTCATAAATTAAATGGAACCTTAAGTTTATACAATACTTCATCAGCTTAGCCATTATTTCCTGGGCAGTCAGCAAATTTGAATCAAACACTTTTAACTTTTTAAAAAAGCAACAATTCCAAAACAATTTTGTGAGGAACCCAATAGTACATTTTTTCAATATGTGGTCTACTAATACATAATATAGGCTTGTAATTAACTGTTAAATCTAATTTTGAGCTAATTGCTACAGAAAATCAGCAGTGATATGTTTGTTTTTGTCCATGTCATATTTAGATTGAAACTAATGCTTAAATCTTACAAATAGCACCATATCTTTGTACATTATTTCAAATTGATTCTTTGAATTCTGCTGATGAAACAAACTTTGTGGTCATGCATTTGTAATGCTTACTTTATAGGTACTTTATTCCTGTCAGCAGGGCAAAACAAAAGTACATTTTTGATACATAATTGAAAAACTTTTTGGTATGAAACATCTGAGGTTTATGTCATTTCAAAGTCATGTACCCAACCATGGATGCTAGATAGCAATCATGAAAATAAAACTGCAATTTAAAAGAACTAGTTTCAAAATCCAAATTCGAAAAATTTTAGCGGTCTGTATTTTGTAAACAAGAAAAATTGTTATTTTTCCCTCCAAGTTGTAGGTTTCCAGTAAGTTCTATGCATTCATTCTTGTATTATCATTTATGAGATTAAAGTTTTTAAATAAAATTGTGTACATATGGATTTTCTCTAGCAGTTTGGTTATCTTTATTTAAAAAAATGCTTTTGTCATCCTGAAGGTGGGAATCCACTCCTTCTGTCTCAACACTGGAAAAATCCAAAGCACTTCACCTTTATCACCTCCTTGCAGAGCATCAGTCTTATTTTTTAGTAAGATAAGAAACTTTTGTCCAAAGCAGACAGGCAAAATTGATTGTGACTCTCTTCCATCACATTTTAATAATGGCAGTCTCTTCATTCTCATTTCAATGGCAGCCGCAAATTACAGGGCAGTATCTCCGACATCTTTTCTGCTGGCAGAGGGCAATGTATGTGTGTTTTTCTTTCCACTCCCCTCTGTCACACCAAGAAATGCTTCTATGAACATGATGCATTTAAACTCCTGTGACTGTATTGAGGAAAAGTGTTTTTTTTTTGCCCTAGCTAAATGGTGATCAGTTCCTTGGATCTGTTACAAAGCCACTAGAGAATTTGGTGTTTTCCATAGTGACGGTTACAATGTGTGGGATTTTATGCAGATGTAGCATAAAATATCTAAATGTGCATAGATTTTTCTCTACACTTTTACCAAAATCCTCAATCTAAGATAGATCTTGCAAAGAAAGTTCAATAAAGATTAAGTTGCTTCATTCTGCTAAAATAATCATATCAACTGAGTATAATGGAAAGAACATCTGAGCTAGTAATGTAGTAAGTAAAACACTTATTTTAATGTTTAGGCACTGATGTATTTGCTTTGTGATCAGATGGCAGTGAAGCAAGAAGAGACCTTTTGTGTGAATGAACTGCTTATGTGAAAATGCATCCATAATGTAATCACTGGGACCGGAAGGGGCCATACTGTGTCTGAAAGGAGACAATGGAATCTGGCCATATCTACATTGCTGAAATCGAGTTCATCAGCGATTCAGCCCTTTGACTGCGGTTGTCATGCAAACTTCCTACTTTGATCAGTAGAGGGTGGAGGGAGGGACTCGCGGAGGCCTGCGGATGTATCTCTGTTGTTTACCCTGTACTTGGCTTCCATTGAAACTCTTCCGGAGAAAGCAACGGGGCACATTTTGCACCTTGACCTGTCTAGACAGTTAATACTTTTTTGTCCAGTTACCAAGGGGAAGGGCTATTTTGACCTCTTGTGCACTCTTTGTGGCAATTCATTCTAGGAGTATAGGTGTTAACTGGGGCTTTTCTTGAATTTGGTGAAAGGGGAGGAGATAAGACTATCCAACAGCTTTTATTCCAGGAAATGAAAACTGAGACTGTAGACCTGACTGATGACTTTTGGGCCTGCTTTCTCCTCTGAATCCTGAGCAAGGATTAAGCAGCTGCTGGCAGGCAAATGAACAACGTCTTGACTGACCAGTCATTCAGCAAGCTGGATATGGTGGTCCACTACTAATTTGCTAACGTGAGGTTTTTTCTTTTTATTATTGGTAATTTTTGTTGGTGTTTTCAACAAGACAGAAATTGTATTTGAGATGAACAGAAATGACCAAAACAAACACTAGTACATTTTGATACTTGAATTACATTCCGTGAGTTTGAGACGACAACTTTTTTCAAAAAATGCATAATGTAATGGTGCAGCCTTATTCAAGTTGCTCTGTTTTTCTGCAGATTCCATATGCTAGGTCAGAGATCCATCTACTTGAACTCTTTGAATATATATGTTCAAACATGGATGATTATGCACTGTATGTGGATCCAGAGACCCAGAAGAAGACTTATATGAGATTTGCTCCGAGGGATTCTGAGAAAATGGGTTCAGTAGATTTCAAGAATTTCAAGTTTGATCCTGAAAATTCAAAATCGCTGAAGTTCGTGGTAAGGCTTTTTTTAATGTGTTCAGACAGCTTTTACAGCAGAGGGCACTAGAACTTCAGCTCGTGAAATCTTTGTTAAAAATTATGCTACTAAGGTTTTAGAATTCATCAAAAATAAACTGAAAAGTTCCCTTTAATAGAATGGCAATTAGCTGGTGATCACATTTTTGTAGTTTCATGTTCTCTTATTTTAATGTGGAAATACTACAAGATGTTTTTTGCCATTTGGTGAGAGATAGGAAATTAAAAAATGGCAGCAGGCAACAAAGAAACACCTGGAGTTGTGTGTGCTTCATGGCAATGACGATGACTTATTTTGATTGTTTTGTTCTTTAATACCTTCCTATTTTATTCTGATCTCAGTGTGAAAGTATAGTGGAAGAATATGAAGATGAAATCATTTCTCTGTTCACCCATGAGGCAGACCATGTGGCTGACAGACTATGCAGTGAGAAATCAGGTACTACATCTGATGTGATGGTACAGTTCCTTTTTTGAGTTTCTTGTTGCTATTCTACATTGATGCTCTGTGGGTGGGAGGTGGGTGGGAACGGTGGTGCGGTTGGTGGAATCTTCATTCTGATGGAAATGGCTTAGGTCATTACCTGCATGTATAAGTTTCTTCTGTCAAGGTACCATTAGCCAAATGGAACTTTTGCCTAATTATTGATATTTGTACCAGTTCCAATTTGTCAACCATGCTGTTTCATATGCAGCTTGAAACTAGATATTTTTTATAATATTTATTTATCGATGGCATAAAAATGTAGTTCGCTGATACGTAGATATACTATGTGTTTAGCTAAGTGTATCCCACTGTTTGTGACTGGTTCTCATTAGCATTCAGAAAAGCTGTCTGCTGAAAATCTCCTTAGCTGAAATGAGATTCTTTAGGGAATAAGTGGCTAAAATCTCAATTTTCTTTTGATTAGAGTCCATCTTTAATAACTAATATTTTTCCATCCATGGTGCTGGTAATGAAAAGGTGATGTATCATGTTAATTTCAAAATAGTTGAAAGCTGCAAACCTTTAACAGTGTTTTACTTGATGTGTGTTAGTGTAGCTATTACAAAGATGGCTTGTTTTTGTTGGTACTTGACGACATTTCACAAATGTCTCATTAGTGCTACTGTTTTATTTCAAACTATGGTTGTATCACCTTAGTGATCTAAACCATCTTTAAAATTTAGTTGGAAATTTTGCAGCAAAATTTTAATTGAAGATCCAGATCAGCTCACCACAATAAGCACAAAATACTTGAGAAAATAGTACACCTTGGGAGAATTGAGTTCGCCTGCAAAATATCTTTGATTACTAATATATTATTGGGATTTATGATTCAGCTTGTACATAGAAGGGAAATTGATGTATATTTTTGACAGGTCACGGTGAACAGTGGTTACAAAAAACAAGGTACAAGTGTCATTGAGGATGACAATTGTCTTTGTAGTTCAGAACCCCATTAACTGAATTTTCAAGCTGTTTATTGCAGTGAGATTTATTTTAGTTTCATTAGTAACTTAATGGGAACATTTAAATAGATGCCTGTATACTATCTGATAAAAGCTCCAGTGGTGGTTATTTATGATTCACAAAAAGAGTCTGATCTTTCGGGTCAGCCTTGTCTGTTTTTGTAAATGTTACTATGGTAAACCTAAGTTTATTTTGTGCCTTATGTATTTAACAAGTCAGTAAACAATCATAGCAGTCTGCAGTATCCTTTCATAGGCAGTGTAGATGCAACTCAACCTTTTTAAAAATAATATATGTTTTGAACTCAGCAGACACACATCAATGTAATTTTAAACTACCTCTACAGATTGGGAATATTTGGTGGTGTTAAAACTTATTTGAATTAAAAATACAGCCTTGATTGCCCAAAGTAGTCTATATAAATATATAAGCTGGTATTAACAGTCTTGATGCAAGTTTTTTACTGCAAGAATTACAGAACATGTATTGTAAACCAAATATGTTAAGAGTTTCCAATTGGCTTTGAGATCCTTGGATATTTTGAATCACCATCAGGTACAGGATAGGAAGATCTGTTTACATCATTATAATATGTTAATCATGGTGAATTATTTCTTTAAATGATACCAGCAGATGTTGAATTTTGGAATGTTTATAACAGGTGGTTAAAAGTGTTTGTTTCACTGTTTTCAGTAACTATTTGTATAAACTGTTTCCTCTGGCTTACTCAGCTTATCTTAATAAAGCTTCCCAGATTTGAGATGTTCAGACAATCGAATGTAATTTTATACATGTATGTAATGCAGAAAAATGATCAAAAAATTGACCTTTGGAAAGACCACTTCATAATGCAAGGCATATTCAACTTCAATTAAATATTTGCCTTTTTTGTCCAAGGTGAAAGAATGTATTTTTTTAAATCATTCTTTCTGCTGTTATTTTCCTTTTTAAATACATGGGGATATTATTCAAATCGGCTTGCGCTGATACAATAGTTTAGCTATTAAAAGTATAGCCAGTCCTCACGAAACAGTGTGAATATTCTGAACAACTGTCAAAAACAAAAACTTGGAAGATTTAATTATTTACTTTTTGCCCCCAACCAGAGATGTGTGATCCATCCAGACAAACTCCCCACTCTGAACTATAATCCTGCAAAGAACTGGTGCGTATCAAGTTGGAATAGGAGGATTATAAATGACTGCATCAACTGCTGACAAATTTACACTGGACCAGGACTGCTGCTCTGAATTTGTTGTCTTCTCATACACTTCTTCTCCCAAAGAACCACTAATTCAGATATTTTTTTACTATGGCTTTATCTTTTAATCACTCTTGATCTGTTCTAGCATTTTCAAATTATCCACAATTTATTAGAGATTTTATAACCAAGAGTCATTTGGACTAAATTAAGGTCTATCTTCAAAAAGATTTTTAGCTTAACACAAGAACCAGAAAATAAGACTTACTGCTTTCCCCTCCCCCCCTTTTTTTTGTTCAAATGACATGTGCGGTGATTCTTTCTAGGCTTATTTTCAATTTTATAATCTAATACTTCCAAATAAAATTACATTTTTATTTTAAATTGGTGGATTTTTTTAGTTTTATGTTGATTACTGGGATTGTTTTTTCTTGCAGATCATGAATTCAATAAAAAAAGTACACAGTAGTCAATTTATACCCCATGCTCCCCCCACCGCCCCTGGCCACTACACCCCCAAAATTTAACTTTCATGTTATCCTTGGATTGCTCCACAAACTTTTAGACTGGATTTGGGGTTCCCTTTCCTATTGCATCTCGTCTATTTGATATTCCTATTCAAAATTCAAGAATTCTGTTAAGGCACAATGAACATCACATCACACTGAGCAGAAGTCCCATTTATCTGCACAATAAAATATAAATCTTCACTTTTCAAATAAAAATGGTCTTCTAGCTCCCATTTATTTAGAAATTGTATTCATTTGTAAACATTTTTGTGATATCAAACAATGTAATCAAAATGTGCAATGTGTTCACAACCCACTTAGCAAAAATCATTTTTAAAGCCCACTTGTTTTAACATTTTAATGTTTATTCCAGCATGAGTTTTGTCATGTAAATAAAAATCTCACTCTCAATTTCTGGTGTCTTTAAACTTTTCAGTTATTTTAATTGGTGTTGAGGCTGTTTGTAGTACTGATTTTGTTTTACTAGACAACTTTCCCTCAAATTAGATTCATTTTCAATTATGCACACATCTTTAGCAGAAGTGTTTTTCTTTCCTAAATGTACTGTTCAGTGGATTAGAATAAAAGGAAGACAATGTGCAAGTGTCAGCAAATGTGTTTTTATATTCAAATCGATGACTTTTTAGCAGCTCTACAAGTAAACTTCATTGTCACTTAGTGAAACCAAAGATCCCTTAAAACGTGGAGCTGCTGTCATTGGCTCAATAATTGTTTCTTTATAATGCTGAAATTGACACATAATCTGTGGTCATGAGGTCAAAGTCTTAGAGAATGTCCAGTTTAAAAAGGAACGTTCAAATTTTGAAACCACTGGCGACGCTGAAAACTGATAAACGGTCTGTTTAGCTGGTTCTAGCTGACGACCTAAGTAAGTAAATGTTTAGTAGATAAATACTTTGAAACATTTTTGTCTTTCTGATTATCGCAGCAAGGTATTAATTCTGCCTACTGCGTCTACGTTTCGAATTGTACACGTCCCCAGAAATACTGTGAAGCTCCTCTAGTGTGTTTTTTGCAGAGAGCACATACTTGTAATTCAATGCAGAGTCCTGCTGGGAAGTATAAACTTGTGGGAATTTTGTTCACGATGTCCCTTTTAAACGCGTGTTTGACCACTAGTTTTGTTTTGTAAATAAACTTTATATGAGAACAAGGACTATCTCTTTGTGATCATTCGGAATTAAGTGCTGAGGTTTTTTTAAAGTTTCTATGGCTTTTATTAGTGTGGTTGAGGGGATTGGGGTCAGACTGACCATAGTCGAAGAGCAGTTCCATTCTCGAAATATTCGAGTGTTAATGAGTAATTAAATCTTTATCGTGACATTTGCGTTCATGGTGGTAGATTTGTTTTCTTTTGACTTAATAAGTATATGCTCAGCCCATGTTATTTGCAGAAATCTGTTCTATACATGTCTGTCTATTGATGGATTATCACTTGCAAGTTTCGAGCAGCGGCTTTTTGTTTTGTTGAACAGCTGCTCTCCATATAACAAGAATGTTGTTACAAATTCTTGAGAAATGTATATCCTGAAAATGAATATTTACATCATACAAACGGATTTCTGTATTAGAAATAAATTGATTCGTTAGGCTATGACTTGTATTTTAATTAACCTTGGCTCTGCTCTTCCCGCTCCCCAGCCGAGACACTCAATCTTTTAGCTACTTTTTCTCCACTTTCTGGATGTATTTGGAATAATGATGCAGATTATATGTCTCTGCATATTGACTATAGCGACTGCCATCTTAAAACAGTCATCATTCTACCAATCGCCGGGATCAATGGTCCGCAAAGACCTGATATAAAACTGGTGGAATGGACTTAGTTTGCCATCTGCAAACTGGATAGATAAATGCTCATTTCCTCCTGCTCGTATACGCCTTGGCAGGAGAGCTTAGCAAGGTCAGTGACACAGCTGCTAAGGCTCTGGGTGGAAGAGAGGGAGTATCTTTCTTTAGCCTAGCCTGGTCTGTATGAAGGACCATTTTGTAAAATTACCTAAATTCAATATCATTGAACCAGGAGGTCCACCTCAATCAGAACTGCAGCAAAGTGGTTCTCTACAGTCTGACAAAGTTCAGCCTCTGAGCTGCAGCATTAACTTGTATTCTAACAAGATTAAAATATATTTGTCCTGGGGATTAGCATACTTAAATCCCCCTTCCCCTTTTTGGTGGTGGCAGTTCTCTTTGATCTGTGTTGCATGGCAAGAGTCTGGTTTGGTCCTGGCCATCCGAGTGCCAAGTGTGAAATCGGCCTGATGTCATCCCTATTCTTCACTTTTACATCTTTCACCAGTTTAATTATATTTCCGCCACAAAAGACTGGCGCTTCATTGCATATGCAAGTTGGACAAGGAAGCATTAAAAAGTATGGGTGAAATAACTGTGGGGGGAGGGGTCGCTTTTGTGTTGAAGACGGCTAGTGGGACCCAAAGAAACATTTCTGCTTTTTTTTATTCTGTCTTTCTCTTCCCTACCCCAATACACTGTTCCCCAATGCTTTAAACTTTAACACCACCTATTTTCTAAGTGTGAGATGTCGTAAACTAAACAATATTTAAGCTGGCCCGTTTTGGTTCTTGCCAAAATATTTTCTACCCACCGCCATTTGCAATACTTGATTGTAAAGTCACTGGGGATAATCCTTTTTAGCTCATCACCGCAGATTTTGATTGGTTAAAATGGGTTTGATAGGGAAATGTCAGCTCAAGAGTATGATGAGATGCTTTGAGAGTTTGTGAATTTTATTCAGAGGCGCGGATGAGTTGGGACAGAGAGGAAACGAACCACCTGCAGTTGTGGCAGGAGCTTTGACCTTCACCCCAGTCTCCTGGCCACCGACTCCATTCACAGTGTCTGAGAGGCACAGTTGCTCCCCACTTGTACAGGACCAGGCTCATCAAGGCAGTGACCATTGGGCGTTACTTCCACATACAAGCTAAGCAAGAATAGAAATGCAGATTACTTCTTTAGCATTTGATACCAGGTCAATGCTGGGAAATGCTCTGCTCTGACAGCTTCTTTTGTCTGAGATTTTCTGTAATGTTTCCCAGTCTCCGTATTTAGGAGACAGGTAGAAACGATTTAAACTTATTGACGTTTGGAGAGGAAATAAAGGTACTCATGTTTTTGAAGGGCAAATGGCACCTCTTATTTTCATGATTGTAGCTACCCTATGGTGTAAATAGAAAATTCACGTAACTAGGGCTTCCTACATCAGACTAAAAGCCCGGAGAGGATAATTGAAAGTTACTAGCCAAAACTTTGTAGAAACCCTTCGTCATATTTACAAGTACAATTTATTATTACATCAAATTACTTCACAGGAGCTCGAACTCTTAAAGTTCTTAATTCCAATTTGCTTAATCTAGAAAGTCGTCGTGAATGTTTCAAAAAATGTTTGTAGAGACAGAGGGAAATTTGAAATGCGTGCAATTAATAGGTTAGAATATTGGATGTTTTATAACTCAATTCAGTAAACTATGGAGGATTTCAATTTAATTATAAAGGTGAAGAACAGTGCGGCTTATTGCTATCTCCTCCAAGAAACTTATTTCCCCGTCTTCCCTTCTTCCCCTTGGCTGAAATTCTCAAACCTTTGGAACCGAAACGCTATCTGCTTTGCTGTGCCATTCACTCACATATAAAACGTCACATTTAGTCGTGTGACAAAAAACACTTCTCTATTTAATCCAGGCCAAAGATTTTTGAATAACTTATTTGCCAGCACTTTAGCAGTGTTATAAAGTTCTCAATATAATTCCCAAAATTAAAAGCAAGTGTGTTTACAAAAGGGATATTAATCCGGCGTTCAAGGGACGATCCATCTGGCATAATCGGGCACTGATATTTTACAATCACCATAAAACATACAGGTATGGCAGCCGCCAGCTGCAATTCAAATCTCGCCTGTATACATTTTGCACAGACTCTTTCAGAAACTAACTATTATCGGCGTTCAGTCTGCTGGGAAGGAGTCCTGGATCTGTCCTATTCAACGTATGCACTTCACCTATTTAATTACTAGTAACGATAGTAATA
This sequence comes from Heterodontus francisci, assembly GCF_036365525.1. Lineage (NCBI taxonomy): Eukaryota > Metazoa > Chordata > Chondrichthyes > Heterodontiformes > Heterodontidae > Heterodontus > Heterodontus francisci. The sequence continues at coordinate 198,174,600 of NC_090372.1, forward strand.
GCCATAAATGTTCAAACTTTCAGCATGTTCTGTGAATTTTGCATTTGCTGAAATATTCCGAATTTAACAGCGATAAGAAGTTTGGACATGAACTGGAGTGTGAAACGGCGTTTATTTTACTAACAACGACATTCCGCATATGGGAAACTTTCTTTCATTTTCATTCCTAGAATGTTTTCAAAATCTTGGCAGTACCCAAGAGTACAGAAAGAACATTAGTACATTCTTGGGCTCTTCAGCGGGTATGTTAATTCACACCTTATAAAACATATAACAGAGGTCGCTTCACCTTTTTGCCCCTTCTGTGACTTGTTTACAGAAAATAATCCAAGTAAGCTTTCTTTTTGTAACTTCTGACTATCAGCCATAGTTAATAGTTATTAGTTCTCTTTTTCTGTACTAAAAAGCTGGTAATGCTTAGGGGAAAACATCATTTTGTTCGGAAATTAATTTTATAAACGCCAAACTCGTTGGCTAATTGGATCATTATCTACTAATGAATCATCAGAATGATTTCGAAATCTGGAAGAGATTGTGCAAAATGCTATTTCTTTACAACGCATGGTCTTTTAGTATACCCTGCCGCTTGAAGTTTTCTACTAAATCAAAACTTTTTTTCTCTTTATTTGATCTGTTGTAGCTGCAATAAAGACCATAAAGTGCTACATTTTAGTGATCTGGTGGTAGAGAATTACTAAATTAGCAGCTGTTGCTCCTTTGTCCTCTAAAGCCACAGTCCAGACCTCTTCATTAATGTTATCCTCATCAACTACTGCACCTTTTATTTGTTGAAAGTAACCAAGACATTTACTAGAGAAGCATTTAGGATATTGTTAAACCCACACGTTCCCTAATGTTTCACTTGTCACCGGATACAAGCCTCATATTTAATCTATTTGGTTTACAAATGGCTAATCTACAGCTTGTTTGTACCTCGGTGATTCAGGTAACTAAATAACATCGCTCGTGTATTGGGGTAGTGTGCCTCGCAAGGAATCAAGAACAACAAAATAAGTAGATTATAGTCGTTCAAACCTGGTTATTTGAAATGTTTCTTTGCTGAACATTAATGACATTAAACTAAAAAAACGCGAGAACCTATTGTTTCATTCAAAGTGGTTAACATTGTCCAACATCTCACAAAATGATGAACTATATTTAAATTAGTACAGGAGATAGAATTAGAGATATATTTATAGGACCAATGATTATAGGGTACGAATTCTGCACATGAACAAATTAGCAATGAATCTACTGAATGACCTTAAATGATCTGACTCCAGCATTTACATTCACTTCTATTTAGTTTGTAATTTTCATTGAATTCAAATAAAACCTAAGCATATTGCTGGCACAGTAACCAGTACCCGCAATTGCGGTTACTTGTGAAAACAGAATAGTTTGAAGGTGATTTCTCCCCCCCCCGCAGAATGTATTTTGTTAATCTTTCAGATTTCTGCCATTAATTCATTTCAGCTTTGGGAGAGACTGCAGTTCTTCGCCTAACTGCACATATTAAAACTGTGACTTTATTAATTATTCCTAAAGCAAAAATGTGACGGAAAGTCTCAAAATGATTTCCCCATCAGGACAATTAGGAATTGGTGACAGAAAACGTCAGCAACAACCACATTTAGATCCCCTTCAAATGCTCAGTTAATTCCTACTTGTCAAAAGTTGGCAGCTGCTTAAGAAATCTGCTTAGGAAATCTGCCGATTTCTACCGGAATCGTTTCGCTATGTCCTTCTAGGATGCAGGCTTTTGTTATTAGTATTAAAAAGTCCTATTTAGTATTGACTGCAGTCAAATTTTTGTGATCTTTGGGAAAAAAAGTGAGTTGAATTATCAGTCATTGTTATTGATCATCTTTCCTAACTTTATTCAGTGTTGCATGTAACACTAACCTTAACCCAAACGATTGAGTGCTCGTCTTTGTTTCCAATCATCTTTCTACGCATTTTAAATCCTTTTTTTCCCATTTAGGAACATGTTTTGTTCTGTTTTCCCTCCATTTCCAACATTGTGGCTTTATTTTCCTATTGCAAGCGTATTTGGCTTGGGAAACAAAATATAGAAGTCGACACAGTGCTACAGTCTATTGTTAAACATAGGGTCTTGTTTGTATTGTAAGCATTACTTCAGTTTAGCCAAGATTATTTAGTTGTGCGCCTGTCATTTCAAAAATTATTATTTTTTTTGAAACTTTGCCTGCCTGATAAAATGTTATAGGGTACTAACCTGAATCATTTATGGAGATTTAAGACTTATAAACAGATTAATTGTCCTTGAATAACAAACGTAATATATATTCACTTGTATGCAACATATATTTCGCTCAATACGTCAAGACACAGTATGGCGCCAAAGTCGATATTATGAACTTGTTACTAAATCGTTCTGCATGCTTTCAGTTATTTTGGGACAACTTGAATTATATATTTACTGCACTGATAAAGTTTATGAATGTCTAAATGTATTACATTGCAGTTTGGGGTGACTCATAAATCCATTTATAACGACGTTACTTTTCTTTAGTAATGATTTCACTGGTCAAGAGCGCGACATTGCTGTATGAAAATACCCATTGTTTTGTAAACTGCGTTATATCATTAAATAACGCTTTTTCAAAATTATAACCCGTTTGGTACTTATCACAATATGGACATAATATATTCCTACTGAATTGGATACAATTATAATATTCCAGACTGTTTTAAAAAGAAGTGAAAATTGTTCATAATTCATGATTGTGCGTCAAGTTATTATTGTACGTCGCTATTGCATGTTATAGTCTGTAAGAAAACCGGCAAAAACGAAGCCCAGTTTCAATCGGATACGACATCAAATATGAAGCCTTTATACTTATGATCTTCACTTACAAAGTAAGTCAATTTCTAATAAAATCAGTGTTCAACTTTTGCTAGCACTTTACTGGCCAAACGGACTTCCATTTTATCCGCATTCGGTTCTAAATGAAATATTACCGAATGTTATGCCTTGGAGTGTACAATTGTTTATTTATCCACTCGAGGAACAAAACACTTGTACAGGACAAATTTGAATGAATGATATATAGATTATATATAAAATTTCCACTGTTTCAAGTCTGGAATCATACAAATAAAATCACAGATACAACGTTAGAATTTAGAGAGAATGCATACAAGATTGATTTTGTTTTCTTTCATACCTAGTTGGCAAAGCATTCATACACGGTTTGCATTTCTACCTAATATATCTTGCAGTTCCTATTTCCCTATTAATGTTTTCTATTCTAGGCACTTGCTGCGATTTTCTTTTCTCTTTTATAAAACTTTTACCCAGTGTCATTGTACCGGCTGTACAGAAATCAAATATCTAAAAACGTACCTAAAGGATACAGAATTTTCCAGTGTTATGTGTGTTATATATACTTAGCCGATGCCACTGAACTAAAATAGTGATGTGCAATATTGAAGTTAACATAAACATTTTAAAACATAATTTATGTTACAAGTTTTGTATCAATTACGGACAAAGCTGTTAACTTACTAAAGTCTAATGATATAGGAAAAGAATGTTTACAAGATTCGACACCACACAGTTAGGATCTCTGCATCTTTGGACAAGAGACTCCCTATACTGCACATTCAGTAACGTTAGGATAATTCTGTGACAAAACATTAACAAGCGTGCTAGCAGCACCTCTTTTTCGAAACTTTAGATTGTTCGAGATTTAATTATCAGAAATTAAACCCACATTATGTGCTTGGCACAAATCGTTCAAGGTTCAGTACATTTGAAACGGAGCAACGAATATGATAATACTACTTTTGCAAAGGGAGAATGCTCTATAAGTCTTAAAATTACAGCAAAAAAGGTCCAAGGTTCACTTTTTAAAAAAAGATAGTTTTAGAACACGTGGGTAAAACTGCAGAAATTGTTTATAAATGACGCTTTGCTCGCTTTGAATTGGAGGCCGTGAATCTGCCAGACTGTTTCTATAAGCCACTCTCAGTGCATTTGCAACGGAGAGCATAAATACACCGGCAGCCGGTTACAGAAACCGATATTTTCAACGGTCGGGTTAGTCATCAGCAGCTGTAAAGTAAGTGTTGACGTTAGAGCGATTTGTGGCTTCATGCTGAATGGTGTTTTTAAAAATCCAAATAAAACCCCACATTCAACAACAATGCTATCGTAACAGGACCTAAAACACGTTAATTAATTAGAGCATATCAGTTGTTTACTATTATAAAAATGCATCTCCTTTAGAGTTTTAAACAACCTTTACACAGACTTCTGGTCATTTGCATTTCGAATCAAGTTTTGTGAGTTGAACTTGACATTTTGAGCCCATGACTCCCCCACCTCTCCATCTACCACAGGAAGGCGCTCCAGAGGCGGAAGCGCGTCCTTGTGAGGATTGCTTTCTTACCTCCCCCTCCTTTATTTATTTTTTAAAAATTAAAAGTATACGTTATTTTACTCTTCTGTGTTTAAACGTTTAAGAGCATCGTCGAACGCTTGCACCCTTCCACCTCATGAAAATATTCTAAATATTGAACGGCCCACCACTTCTCACTAAAACAAATGTGGACACAATTATGTTGAAAGTTGTTTCATGCAACGCGCCTGAAGTATCTTTCACCAAGCTCAGAGAATAAACCTTTCACGCGATTAGGAAAATTTGAGCCCCCCTCACAGCAGAGTTACCAACACCTCAACCATATTCTTTAAATTGAAAAGAACTCCTTTTTTCGGAAATGTTAGTGGTCTAAAAGCATCGAATACGACGATCGAGTGTATTTTGCCCCACAACCATCTGCCTTGTTTGCGATCTCTTAAAAAAAACAATCCCAAAAAGCTGTAAACCTCGTAGTAGAATCAAACATTTGATATTTATTTAATTTAACATTTGTTTTTCTCTGTAAAACAACAGCAGGAAAATTCTTTGGACTTCAGCAGGTTGGTTTAAATTTCACGTCAGACAGTTCACCGAGCGCCTGCAGCATCCAGTCGGCGCCTGGTAGAAAATGCGACCAACAAACATCCACGGCAAAAAGTAGCTTCTGAAATCCCAGAAACAAAAATCTCATCATATATTGAAATATTTCAGTTTTTTTTTACATCACCTTACCTGAATTATATACACAGAATATTGCGGAATATTATCTCATACAATTTCACTTTTTTTTAAAAACTATGCTGGTATCTTTTCTCTCTCTGTCAATACACTGGCCCTTATTTTGATTTATATTATTGCATTGTACTTTTCGCACTTCTGTTGTTAAATTTTTGCTATTCACTTTCTTCCTTGTGTTCCTTCCCCGTGCTGGAGTGGTTATAAAGTCCTTGCGCCATTAAATGGAGTGCCAGTGTGTTCTTTGATCCGGTAGCTTTCTTGATTTTGGCTCGCTTGTTCTGAAACCAGATTTTAATTTGGGATTCGTTGAGACTGAGTTCGTGAGCCAAGCTCTGCCGGCGCTGCTCGGTTAGGTAACGGTTAGTCTGAAACTCGGCTTTCAGTCTCTGCAACTGTTCAGCAGTGAAAGCTGTCCTCGGTCGCTTGTCCTCTTTATTGAGAGTCTTCTTCTTTGGTTTTCGGGACCTGGGACCTAAAAATCAAACCCAATATTATAAAAAGTAAATATTGATTTTATATAGTAAAAACAAATAAAAAGATAAGCTGGCTTTTAAAAAAATAAACTGCAGTGGGAAAGAAAGTGGGACACGAACAGAGAGAGGTGCCATTTTTTCGTCCCTCGTGACAATTGCTTCGAAATACAATAAATCAAAACTTAAAAATATAATAGTAACAGTAATCCATTCACAATTTCTGCTTGTTCTCTCTAGCAATTTTAACATGTAAATAGTTGTAGCAAGCAGCACCCAATTGTAAATTGCAGCAAGTAAATTATTCAGTAGTATAGATCAGCGGCTGTAGGACTACAGGAACTGAGATTTTTGTTTGTGGATAATACGATACAATTAATTGCAGCAGTCTAGCGTGATCCATCACTTAACCAAATACAAACTGTGGTAAAGATGTGCATCTTATTACAGATTAGCTCCACGAAGTTTACGCTGCTCGTGTATCTCACTCTATTTCCAGCTTCCCAAACTCAGAAAACCTTGTAACACTACATTTAGAGTGGCGCTTCTGCTGATTAACTGGTCCTCGATTTTACAGCAGCGATATGTGAGCATGAGAAACTCGAAGAAAATAAATATCTCGAGTCCGAGATCGAAGACGACGAAGCACATTTGCCTTGTTACACAACTCGTGAAGTTTTGAGAAAAGGACAAAACAATTGACCAGAGTTGAACTCACAAGATTGTCGCTTTGTTATTGTTTGGGAAGACGTAACATTTCGTGTGATAACAGACTCGCCGTCCAATGGTCAGTTCGGAAAGGGAAAAGTAACCCTGGAGTATTTATTATGAGTCTGTGCAATTTGAAGTTCCTGTGAGAAATCTAATATAAGGCAGGGCAGATCCATGATCATTGATCACTTATATAAAAAGTAGCATTAAAATGGAGGGCGAAAGACTTAAGGAAATAGTGAATTAATGAGAAACCCATTGGCGCGTCAGAAAAACAACTAAACCATTACTAAATATATTTGAATAAAGGTCAGACAATAATGGGAGAGCCATTCACTCCTGCCTAAACCTAAGGTCAGAAAGTTGTTACAGTACCATAAAATGTTGCAAGAAGCAAAGATTGAACAAATGTTTGATTCGCTGCTTGATGCAGAGACAACATTTGGAGGTCGCAGTCAGGCAAGTTTCTGTCACAAGTGTACTTTGGAAGAAAGTAAATTTTAAAATGTGGTTTGTGGGGAGAATGGGGAACAGGGTGTCACATATTTATTGGTAAATTGTAAGCATTATTAAAAACAGTAAATCTCTAACTAGCATTACAGGAAAGTGGGACGGTCCAGGGGGATGTCGGCTGGTTTTGTCTGTTGGTTCTTATCCGGCCATCGTATTGGAGCGGGTTAAATTTTTAATGCATCCCGGCTCAGCGCCTCATCAACTATAAACCTAACACTCCATCAGAGACAACTGCACAGAACCGGAAGGTTAAAATAAGTACAGATAATGTGTAAAATCAAAAAGCATAACAAATGTAGTTTGTTTTTAGCAGACTAACTAAAATGGTCTACATTTCAAAATCTCGCCTTGGTTATAATGTATTTAAAAATATACCAAGGCTATGATAGATTAAATATATTTCTCAATGCCCCTCCTGTACATTATCAAAACCCCAAAATTAAAGGTCCAAATATATTTACATAGTCATCGAAAATGTCTATTATTTCCGCTGAAATTATTTCGTCGTCTCTTTGTACCAGGGGCCGAAGTTGCATTTTCTGCACGTTTAGAAATTTCAGAACGCCATTTCAATGCAGTAGGTTGCGGAGTAATTTACTGCGAGTGTTTTTTTTAAATACTCTTGACGAATTCCGTCCTCCTACAACCCCATCGAAAGCTGCAAGTCTGAAGCCGATCTAGTTTCGCGAGGCCTACTACCCTGACAAAAATATGCTAAACACTCGTCAACAAAGAGCTCTATACCATACAAGAGCGATGGAGCGCACCACGAGCGGTTTTATATAGTAATAATTACCAGACAGATTTCTGCAAAAAAAAAAATTCCACCTTATTTTTCGTCATGAAACTCCTAGTTACCCTCCATTTTAATCTAACAATGGACGGGGCTGTTTTTCAAACAATAGGTCTTGGGATAATTTACCCAATAGGCGCTCTATTGAAAAATATTAACACCGAAACCCGCTCTGGGTAACAGTTGAAGCGCCCACTTGATCGGGCCGATGGTTTCAGACAGTGCTGATGTCTGCAATCCTCACTAAACTTGAAAATGTAACCTTTGGATTTACTAGAAAACGACAAAACCATTACAGAGTTGGACGTGACTTAAAAGTATGTTAAGTAGGGAGTGACGTGCGGTGCCCCCTTCCCCTCCAAACATAATCCAGACTTTAGATAGGATCATCCAAAAAGAATTTAAATTATGAACATGAATGAGTGTTGAGGGGATCCCACGTGTAAGGGGGTCTGCCTTTTGTTATTTGGCAAATCCAAACACATTTGCACAACAGCCCACGACACATCTCATGGCCAGTGCAGTATTATCTATTTTCAGCAACTTTTCCTGCCATTGGTTTCCTGCAGGCTAACATCATCCCTGTAAAATATTATGTCACGTGGAAAACAATCTTAATAGTCATCCAGTATTTAGTCTAAGTCGATACAAGATGAAGTAATAATCATGTTCTTTATCAATCCATTAATTACCGGCCCCTAAATTTTAAAACTAGTCTTGATTTTCTTCTTTGAAAATAGACATGATCTAGAGAGTGGCTTGATTTGTGTGTGTTTTCTCACCTGAAGAAGGCCTGTCCGAGTATCTAGTGCAGTAAACCCAAGCAGGCCACAGCATGGGCTGTGAAGCTGCGTTCTGGCCGCTCTGGGAGCTGTCCGAGTCCGAGCTCTGACTCTGCTCGGCGCTCTCGCCGTTTCTCAACGCTCCTTCTCCCGCCACATCACGTTTCTTGGCCGGGGCAGACGGGCTGGGTGGAGCCCCTCCTCCTCCTCCTCCTCCACCTCCACCACCTCCTCCTCCTCCTCCACCTCCCCCGGGCGAATTGCCTCCGCTCTGAGCGGACACCAGAGCCGAGGGGCTGACGTTCTCTCTCCCGGGGATATGGCTCTGATCCCGGTGCCCGTCTTTCCTCTTGCCGAAGTCCGGCCGCAGGATGTTGTCGATGAAAAAGTTGGTGATCCGGTGGGGGAGCTGGTTGCCGGGCGCCTGCAGAAGGGGCATGATGGCCCGGTTCGACTCGTCGCTCGACTCCTGGTTGTCCACGCGGTGGTGATTTTGATCATTTTCTTCCATAGTGTGTGTGAAAGCTTCGGAACTCTGGTCCCCCGTCCCCTTGCCACTTTCTGCCTTCACCCACTGACTGCACAACAATATCCAACTTGGTTTGAGGAGAGAGAGAAAAGAAAAAAAAAGCACAGGATCTTGCTTTTGGAAAAATCCCCCTAATTTTCCTCCTTTAATTTCGTCCCAGCGTCAATCTCTACGTCTCCCCCCCGCCCTCCCTCCCTCCCGGGCTCAGTCCCTTTGCTGGTGTGTTTTATGGACGAATAATCATACTTCCTCTTTCCCCAGTTCCACAGTCAGGTATCCATGGTTCACATTTATTCAGCAGCCTTCACTTTTCCAGGCTGTGATCTCCCTCCTCCTCCTTCTCCTCCCCCTCCAGCACAACCTGCCGACCAACCCCTCGACTAGAGCAGCAACAGCAGGCAGGAGATCTCTCTTACACACATACACTCTCTCGCTCTGTGTGTATGTCTGTCTGTTCGCCGGGAAATAAATATTAAAGAGAGACGCTAACTGATCAGAAATACTTTCACTCTGCTGGATTTTTGTTCTTTTTTTTAATAGAGCCCATCACGTGACGCTGGTCCCCAGTATCCTGGACACGTGCCTCCGTCCAATAAACGGGAGGAGATTTCACCACATGACGATGACACTTTGGAGTAAATGACAACGCCGATCCACCTCTCATCTTCCCCCTTTACTTAAAGCTGTAATGTTCCTGCAAGGCACAACCACACATAACACAACCCAGAGCAAAAAAAAACAGCAACCTGCAACACTCCAGCGCTTTCATCCATCAGTCTTTTGCACCACCAGTTAATTAGAACAAAACAAACACATGTTACTCTGACTTTTTTTTTGCTAATTGACACTGTACAATAGAAATCTCTTTCTACACACCTACCCACAATCCTTCGCTGTATTATAACAAATAATATTTGATTGGGTACAAGCACAAAGAGGTGGGGGAAGAGAGAGAGAGGCAGAGAGAGAGAGAGAGACAGGCACAACAGTTATTTCCCTCAATTGAATCTGAAAGCGTCCTTAATTCCATCGCAATTTTATCCATCACCACACAGCCACTGGGAATTTGGTTTGAAATTGCCCCAGTTTTTTTTTGGCTTGCTTAAAAAGTCAGGGTCAACCCCAGGTTTTTAAGATGATGTTTCATAGCAATAAGGGGGAGGCTGGACTCAGGATAGGGCCTCTGGAAGACAGCCATGCCCATTTATCAAACACCCCTGCTTTAAATAAAAAGCCTCTGTCTCCCTGATGCAAACGGTTGTGATATTGGTGCACATGAGACGCAGCAGCGGGGAGGACAAAACAAAAGCCACATCCGACACAACTCGCCAGTTTCTTTTCGGGTCAGGCGGCCAGTGCCTTACTTTGGAGCTGATCGTCTGTCAATCGGAATCATTTTAACTAGAAATAAGCTTTGGCTAAAATAGCCTCTCTTCTCTCTCCACCCCCTCCCACCACCTCTTCCAGGGATTGGTTTCGGTCGGAAGCCTTCAGAAGTTGCTGAGCCAGAGGCCGATGTGGGAAAAAATGGTCTTTATCGAGGCAGATGCCGCCGCTTCGTGTTTTTTTTTTACATCTGACCTCGCTGCCTGCATTTCGCGGTACATTTTTAATGGGAATGGGGGTGGGGAGGAGGGGGTTTCGTTTTGGGACGGGGACAGAACGGAAATCGGTTGGACAGCCCCAGGGATGCAATGCGACGGTCTCACTGACAGACAACTGTACGTGATGTGGCAATGCCAAGCAGAATGGATACAGTCCCCTGATCACAGCTCAAAGCGACGCCAGAAAAAAAGAGGCTGAATGTGTCTACCCTGTGTAACTTTGTAGGTTCCTGTAGTAAAATTACATGTACATGTAACTGTATAGCATTTACTTTCCCAGACATTCAGCACGATCTGTTCTCCCCACCCCCACCCCCCCCACCACCCACCACCAACACACACTCACATACACACCGACACACACAATTTCATTGCAGTGTTTAAACTTCTACAGATGGGGAGGCAGTGGATCCGCTAAAGTTTGGCAGCAATCTTTAAACGGACATGGCCCGAATTCTGTACTCGCATTTTTTTTTGGTGTGGCCCAGGATAGCTGTGCAGGGAGAAAGCATCAAAGCCGATTAGAGTGACTCCACCAAGCAGTTTGCGATTGTGTAACTGCTCTAGCGCACTAATACCCAGTTATTAAGCCCTTTAAAGTCGTTGCAAGGTGTTTAGCCATTAGGTATTTTCCTTGCGGGACTTCACTATTTGAAGCAAGTTATAGTTTCAATCGGGTCCTGTGTTAATTGAGTGCGCTTAAAATGCCTCGCCCTAAGATCACTTTTAATCTTTCAATGGGAATGGAGTGAGTTTGGGACGCCTTGCAGGGCAGATAGAGCCACGAGAATCATTTTAAGTATCGCTGCATAACGGCTAGAAAACGTTTTGGGATAGCCTGAGGCCGTGACAGGCGCTATACGAATGCAGTTTTTAAAAATATGAACAACATATGAATTATGAATTTTAAACCATTGATAGATCCTAGCTTTAAACAGTAGTAGCAGTATTATTAGGCTGGTTTCTTCCTCTGACCCGAGACTAGTTTTGTTGTCTAAACGAATAGTCTTGTTCTCTCCCATTCTCGCTAACAAACACTCTCTTCATGCATACATTCAGAGCAAACTTTATTTATTTGCCCCCCATCCCCCCACCATTGACTCTAAGCTTGCGTTTACTTTCTGTACGGTTGTACCTTGCTCTCGCTCCCTCCCCCTCCCCCACTGATCTTCTGGGACATCAAAAATGGGATTTCCCACCTTCCACCATAAAAAAACTCGAGTTGCATTCAAATAACTTGCTTTCTTCGTCGCTTCCAAAGTTTTCTATTACATAAATAAAGATGTATTCTAAGCCAGGTATGTTGGCAATCTAAAATAATTCACAATATTGTTACCAATCAACCGCGCGTGAATGTTTGATTTTTTTAATGATTATGACAGTTTTGTTTTGCTTCAGATGTTGTTTCAGACATTTAGATGGAATATAGGACTTATCCAAATACAGCACCAGGCGTACAATATACCTACAGTGACTTGTTGCTGGAGTATTCATTTGTTAAGGATACCCCCGCCCCCCCACCCCCCCAATACATTCCATGTGTTTGCTAAAATCAACATTATAATTGTTATGGAAATAAGGCTGTGTGTTTCTAATGACCAGCCTGGGTAAAATGCCACCTACACTATGACACGTATAAATACAGAAAATGCCCATCCACGTCTTATTGCCAAAGTGCAACTGGACTGACATTTCTAATCACTATTCTACAACACAATTTATCTATTCTAAAAAGTGTGGACTAAAAGTAGGAAAACCAATGAAAAACTAAAAGGAAACCGAACTTAATCAGCTCCTTGGTTATGCAGAAGCCTCCAGCAGTCGCAGTGTGAACTGAGATTGTTTAATTCTGATTTTTTTTTTATCGTCAGGCGTCATTTCCTTCAATTCAACAGTGCCTACACTTCAAAAGTACTTTCTAAAACACTTCGGGCGCCCTGAGCCCGTGAAAGGAGCTATATTAATTATATATTAATATTCTTTTGGGGACAAAGTTTGAGGCAATGAACGCAATTAATTGGGAACATTCTTAAATTGCGATTGTCACTGCTAGAGATGCCTCAGCCCCACACGACAGGTACATAATACACACCCACTTCGCAGGTATTGTAATGGCCTAATGCTTTGTTTCTAGATTAGGAGGTAGATGAAGTAGAAGACAAGCCAAGGCCTAATTTGTGCTTACCGAGGCTTCCAGCGTTACTGCTGAGCTCGGCTTCTTTGCTCAGTGAGATGGCCAGTATTTCATATTTCAGACCAAAAGTTACTACTACCGCTGAAAATGACTTGAAACTACTCTCAGCATTATATACCCATAGATCTTGAGTTTGGCTACCCAACTGAAACAGTGGCCGAGCTTTCAGTAAATATACAGAGACCTGTTGATGCCGCTCCTATTCCTTCTGCTACCGTGTGTTTACTAAAAAGAGAAAAACAATTGAAGGAACAGTGAAACCAATTCAGGGCTTCTGCAAATGTAAAATTTTATTCAGCTATCGTGTTGTGCTCTTATGAACTTCTCTAACAATTTTTTGAACGATGCAACAATTACATTGTTTTTGTCCGTTATTGACAGCCTGGTAACTAATCCTAGTGCCTTGACACAAACAATCCGAGGGCGTTGAATATCGGTGAGTTCACCTTTAATTAAACCACCTACAATCTGAGCATCTGCTGTATGGGGACACTCGACATGTGAACACTTACATTCACCTGCAATTGCTCTCTCCATTCACAGCACCTTCTGCCTCATCCTTGAGTTCAATATGATTTTCCGAAACATTGACTGATCCGTTAACTTCGAAAGAGGCAGAAAGATGAGAGGACATTTCTCAATAAGCTTTGATGAGGCTCCCGACTTAATTAATACTTTTTGGAGAATTTATTTAAACGGCTAAAATACTGAAAGCCACATTTGCGAATACATGTCTCCTTTATACGCCGGGAGATGGATGCAGTATTAACTAACACCAGAGAGATGATGAAACATCAGAGGATAATCATATGGGCCAACAAGAAATTAAAAGATGCACTTAATTCATAACAATCTTCTCATTAAGATCCCCACATTTCTTTTAAATATTTGCTCACTTCTGTGTAACAAAATTAAGCAGATCTTCCGTTTTTCTAGTTCGGTAAGCACTTTGTGCGTTAGGAGACAGTTTGTGCTGTCCTGTGTGGTTGAAGTAAATGTTGGCGAATGCTAGGCTAAATGTAACGTTCAACAGTTTGCCAATAGAACGCCAGTGTGTTTCCTTTACCTACACAATTCTTCCTGCGACATTATTACTCTTTCTATTGACATTTTAAACGCGTGAAATAATTCAGATACATTGATTGAATTGAACATCTTATTTGTGCTTTGAAGTTTAATCAACATTTCAGAAATATTTCCATCGAAGATTCTTTTATCCACTCCGGGAGAAACATAATTCTATTATTTGGACAATTAAGGATGAAATAATTCAATGAGCAATTTAATCATCGCCTTTAATGCCATCGTGTTGAGAAGACCAGTGAGAAAGTGCTCTCTATCTGAGAAAAACTCAGTAAAAGCGCAAAACAACTTATGATAGTGTCCCCCCCCCCCCCCCCCCCCTCTTAATGTTGCCTCCATGAATATTGCAGTTGGCGGATGGTAGTTTTAGAGTCTCCTCATATCCACAGCAAGAAAATGTTCTGTAAACTTATTTTTTAATTAGCTTGAGTGATGCATACACTTTAACAAACGATAAATACCTCTTCTGGGATCTCCCATCCTGTCGGCCTGCCCTGAGATTGCACAGCAAGGGTTTCAGTGCACAGTTAAGAAATTGGATTATTTTAGTGGGACAAACACATGAGTTGAAAATCGGAGCTAATCCTTCAATAGGTGTCACTTTGTCCCGAGTTCTGGACTCATCTACAGCTCCACTTTTCAGCATCAAAGAACGAGTATGTCTGGGTGTTTTGGGAGTTGTTACTGCAGATCAAACCTGAAGTAAAGGAAAGGCAGTGTGTGAGTTACTTGGGAGAGGAGTGCTTCTCCACTTTGGGTTTCAGTTTCACACCAAATAAGCTCTCCAGAGCTCTTCAGAGTTCTTAGCTGACGAGCTTGTAAGTCTGTGTTGCTGTTGTGAATTACGTCAAAAGATGTGAAATCATGACGTTGAACACAGAATCGGGAAATGCAGAATGTATCAAAGGTTGAAGAAGGGTAATCATTTCTGCAACTGTGAACATGTCAGAAAGTACAAGCTATTATCGGGTAAGTATACAGAAATATTGTTAATGCTGGGGACCAACGGACAAACTTCACACTTAACACACAGACAGACACATAGATGGAGAGAATGTCAATTGGAACCCAACATCAATTTCCCTTCTCTGACTGTTATTCTTTAGATTTCGAAATGTACGAAACAAAGTCTTCTTTTTAATGCCTCGAATTTCAAGGATTTTTTTTTTACTTCCGAGCTGCTAATCCTTCTAGACACAACAAGGAGTATTGTGACGGTAAACTTCTGCAACACTATCCGATCTTGGGTATTAACGTCGGCCCAAGCGAGGGAAACAAGATCCGCTCGACCATTCAGACAAAAAAGTGGCGAATTCCTTTGGATTTTCACGTCGGTATATTTTTCTATTAACAGGGTGCAGTAAAAGCCTCAATTAATGTGACAATTTGAACACACACATTCAATTCTCATTAGTACTGAAAGGTCACTTTGAGCAGTTCTTTTAAAAGCACATTAACCCAATGCTTAAGTGTGAATAACTTTGAGGGTGTTTATATATATATATATATATATATATATACCTCCTTTGGTTTGAGGTGGTCAGTAATTTAAAAAAAATGTTTGTTTGTTTAGAAAGAGAAGCTACTCTTTCCAGACTTGGGGAATATATGGATCTAATCTATTTACAAGGCCAATAGTTGCCTCTTTTGTCTAACCGGGGACTGGAGTCGCACTCAATTAGTGTTCGTTGGTCCCAGCATCGCCTGCTGGAAGTTAAACAGTTCCCTACCACTGCACTCAGTTTGAAAGTATTGTGTGAAGCTTTGCTCAACCTTGTTTATTTGCACTTTCAGTTGCTTTATCTTTCTGTTAAAAAAAACACCCAGAGGGGGAAAAAAAACCACGCGAACGTGTTTGCATCAAATAAGTTAATTGATTGCAAATGCCCAGTCTCCGTGCCTTACTACTGGTTGCTGGGACCCCCTCCCCCCACCCCCCCAATCCACCCTCCGTTATTTTTTTTTCCAAAGCGGACCTTTTTGTCAATCTCACTAAATATAAAATCAATCAGCGTTTCTTGACTGATGTTAAAACTGTCAGACACGGTCGCAGAGAGATATGCCTGAGCTGAGGGTTTCATTTCTACATTTTCTTAAAAACACACACACACACAGAGGAATTTCTTTTCATTTGAAAAAAGAAACGACAGCCTAGCTTTAATTTAGCCTGTTTGGCTGAGGGTTCAAGTCAAAGGCTCTTGTAATTTCCGAAGCACCGAGAGGTTTGGCACGGTGTTAAGCTGCTTTGAATGGGTCGAATGCAGTTATTACGGAAGTTATTAGGACTGCAGTTTAAATTTCTAGAAAGTAGCCAGCTCCTCTTCATCAAAACTTCTTAACCAAAATAAGTAGTGTAAATCTTGTGCTTAGGTAGTTAATTGCTATATATTATATATATATATATACATTTGTTAAGACTTCATGTCAGAAGCGTTTACATGGATGCAATATTCAGAATGTCATTGGCAATTCAGTGCTATAGGTCAGCGATGTCACACTTGTCTCCGCATTTAAAAGTATTTATGAATGAACGGCGTTGCAGTTGCCAGCCCATAGATCATAGAGCAGTGTGACTACAAGGATGTGGTCCAATGAATCGGCGCAACAGCAGTCCGAATACAAAGCGAGGGGTCACAATCTGAATCTTCAAGCATCAAACATGGGGATGGAAGAAGCCAGATTGCCTGAAAGTCATGTCCTTAAATGTGATTTATTAAAAAAAAGGAAGGGTGCATGTCATTGTGGGCAAGAGTTGAGGGGTTAGAGTGTTCGACAAAACCTTTGTGGGTTTACTGCAAACCTATAGCTGTCTGTATTGTTAACAACACACATTTGAAATCAACCCCGATGAGGGCCCAGCAGATGACGCAACTTCTATTAAAATGCAGGCGTTATCTAAAGCGTGAAACATCTGCTTTTCTTTTTTCAGTGGACTTTCCCTCTGACAATTATTCGAAAGCTCTCGTTCCTCTTTACATATTAAAATATAAGTCAACTATGTGTCTGACTGTTGTAACGATCTTATCTAAATCAATCTTGCTGTTAGCACTTACGGCTTTTGATGTGCTTAAAGTCACACTAACAACGCGTGAAATCACCATCAGATGATTGGGAAACTGATCAGAAATGCTCAATAGACGAATAGATTGTAACTTTAAAGCAAGAAAAGATTGGGAAAAAAAGTCAATTCCGTACGGTTTAAAAAAAAATTGAAATACAGCTAGTTAGGTTTAGGACTTGACACATTGCTAATGGCGGTCTGGCTGGAGTTGGGGCGAAGCCTGCTTTAAAATATTTTGCTGTGGAGTGGTCTCGATTTGATTAGATTTTAATTAGAACAGTATCGATGTCCCATTCGGCGCCAGGTCGCTGCTGTTGTCCTCTTTCTCCTTTTTTATTGTTGTTTTGTGTTTGATCCAATTTCTTTGAAAGGGTAAACGGAGGCATCAGAGGGCTTCTCTTCAGCGGAGTGGACACTTTGAAAAAAATGTTGCGAAAGATAATTTCTGGGTTTTAATTACTCTTTAATCCGCCTGATCGCCGCGGCGTGAAGAAATCCCCTCTGAATGGGCCTGACTGAAAAGCGCCGTCAGGATTCTGCTAGCAGCTTCTAATCGAGCCCTTTGCAGCAGTGTATTACACACTCCTCTGTCCTAAAACGCAATTAAGGACCTGTAGATAAACCTAATTGAATGATGGTTCTTGTCTTTGGAGACACCGTTTAGTAAAATGGCTTCATTGACAGCCGCAACCTGGTCATTTATCCTGCTTTCAACTTTTGTATAGACGGTGCTGGGGTATAATAGGATGATAAACAATTTCGAGTCATTAGTCTTTCAAATTAATGACGCCCTGGCCCATTTTTTCCAGGATGCCATTTTCTGATATTTTCATTAGCTCTTAAAACGCACACGTGGATTCCAAGGGATATTATCATAACCTCAAAGAGGAAAATAAAATGACAATGATAACGAAGGCAGTAACAATTGCTAATTGGGTCGCCTCGGTTGCCTTCCTTTGGGTCGATATCGGTATGGATGCAGGGAGAATAAAGTTAACGCATGCAACTAGGCAGATCAGACAACAGAAACGAGGTGTTTAAAAAAATATGTGGTATCACATAACATAATATGTGACAACAGATACACCGCAAAGTGAATTAGTCACAGGGGCAATTTTACGGATATCTTTCCTCTGAATGAATGGGGTTGTGATTAAAATGTACTAATATTGACGCCATATCCCAGCTTTGCCATCCTTTCTGTAAGGATTTTGATTAATGGTTCCAGCACCATATCTTGTTACAAATTCGGTATTCTCCATGCTGCACGGAATAGGAGACACTCAGCACTTCTAGAAATACGAATGTTAAAAGCAATGTACAACTTTGCAGACACAACAATTCCGGATGTTCACTGAAGTATCACCGAGCGTATAGGTGTAATCAGGCACTAGCAAGTAATTTTTGGAAGGAGCTAATTGAATATGTATGCAAAGACTGGCGAATTCAAGAGAATGTACCAACAACATATGGTAATTAATAATATATATATTCCTATATCACTGACTCAACTCAAACCACTAGTTCCAAAATCACTTTCTACATTGAATAATCTATAAAATCAATTCACTCTTGTCAAGTGCGGGTCGTACCTTGCTCCTTACTCTGAAGATACTGTTTCACTGAAGTGTTAATACACCTTTCTCCCAGTGCCTTTGAGTAAAAAATACTTAAAGCTTGTAATAATCAGGAATCGCTCAAAGGCGAGTCACGCCATATCTATTGACACTTTCCACCTTTAGTAATGCATTTCTTGTAAACAGGACTCCCAAGTAAACCATCAAAAGAGAAAGCACCTTTTGGGAGAACAGTCAGTTCAGCAGAAGTCTTCCGACCAAGAGCTCAAGCCGAAATGTTAACTTGTCTCTGTTTTTTGACAGATGCTGATGAATTATGTTTGTCCAGAATTGTTTACTTCAAGTTTCCAGAATCTTTTTATTTCAAGACATCCTCCGGATTTTTGTTCTGTTTTATTGCTGGGGAATCTATACCCACAACCCTAAATTCCTGACAAACATTTCAGTTGCCTGAACTGTGGGGCTGTATTCCTGTTTCCTTTGACGTTACTAAAATACGTTTGCACCTAATTTTTTTTTAACGGTTAGCGGGTAAGCTAATTCTGGTCTAAGTGAAAGACTGGAACAGAAAAAGAGCGATTTAAAGAAAGCTGTAAAAGTTAACTCTGGGAGTTCCGATATATCATAATACATAGCGGTGCAAAGCCACACTGAATTGCTAAATAAGTGAGTATGTTAAGTCAAACTGCTGCATGAAGCTAAATTACAGCGAATAAAAGGCGCCTGGATCCACTTTGAACTAACACTTAAGTAAAATCAATAGTTTGTTGCCGAAGTGCGAATATTTTCACTTTGTATTTTAGATAGATAATAAATCCTTAGAAAAGTTGAAAAAGCACACGCACAAGGGAAAGCTGATTTTATATCACTCAACCACAACTGGATAACGAATAAAGTTTAGAAGTCCCACAAATCAGTTAATCTGTTCTTTCCATCTCTTGCCAAAAATATATTAGGGTGTCTTAACATTCCTTTTGAAAAACGGGGTTTAGGGGGTGGGGGAAGGATTGAAATGTGTTCACATAAACACTAAAGCAATCTCCAGGTCTCGCTAGCTGCTAGCACCTTGCTATCAAAAACTTGACACTGTCGAGCCCAGCTTTTGGGAATCGACACCATGACAAATCGATTCATAGACAACAAACGTCTGGAATTTGAATTCTGAACAAAATACTTTCCAAAGACCCCTGTTAATAAACTTGACTTGTATATATTCACACCGGAAGCGTTAATAATAGATGAAAAGGCCGAACTCAGTGCCACTAATGCCGGACAGAAGGTATGCAACACAACTGGACTATTACTGTGACCCTGCAGCGAATGTTTACTCTCAGAGCCGCTACAGCTTTCCTTTTATTAATTTTGGAACCCTTCGGTGTGTGTAAGTTTTCGTTGTGGGTTTAGTTACCCAGAGCTTCCGTTCTGGCAAAAGTAATCCTGATTTGATCAGTTTAAAAGAAACTCTTTATTCGCATTTTGCCAGCAAACTGCTGTAAAGGGGATCCTTTTCCCCCCCTTCCTCATTGATTTTTCTCCTCCCTCCATCTCCTACCTAGTTACCAATTAACATCGACACCGCAGTTCCACAGTTTATATTCACAAGGCATATTGCCTTTCATTTGACTTTTATTTTGCTTTGCTTCTTTCATACACTGCAGCGGAATATTTCCCTATCTTTATCCAGACTTTTAATCCTCTCGATCCACCCAAGTCCTGGCTCTCTCCTCCTTACATATTCTTCATTTGCAATAAACACACACGTTACTGAATAAATCAAAAAGATTATCGGATTGGTGCGGATATCTCTTGTTATTTGTTTCCCATCTCAGATGAACATTCAAGCACAACTCGGAGCGTTAAAACATCGGCTCTTACTTGCTTTAATCCTAGATATTTAGCAATTATGAATTCTCAGAAACTCATTAAAAGAGTAGACAATACACTTGTACCGCCTCCAGCCACAGTTGTGGGCTACAATAAACCTAATTACCATAGGCGCCAGCTTTCCAAACATTTTTAGTGCAGCTCCAGTCAAGGTTCAGGTTTAAAAGGCAAAACATGTCTTTTAAAAAAAAAATCACAGCTGTTTCTTTTCTTAATAATAAAAAAATTACAACAAATATCCATTTAAGTCAGGGGTTGGGTAAGGCCTGAGCTCCAAAGCCTCCTGGAGTTTGCAGCTATGCTAATTACCTGTGGATTATGGAGTGACTAGATAGTTCGTTATAAGAATGGAATGTGGATGCAGAAAGGTCTTGTTACACCCTAGAGGGTCAATCTTGTAATTTGATGAAACAATTTTTTTTTACTGTTATGGACTGAAACGATGTTTTTTTCCCCTGCTTTCTTTTCTCTCTCCCAGTTATATTCTGTTATACATCTCCCCAGCGAGAATAGGCTGCATGTGAGGGTATTTAAATGTAAAACCAAATGTTACAGAAGTGTTAGAGCTTTAATGGGCTGGGGCATTACTGGAGGCTTGAGGTCACTCCTGTAAACGTACACGCAGAAAATTGCAGTCACTATTTATTTGTCACAGTCAATTACCAGGATTTCAACCGCACTGGATCACTCCAGGAGGACTTTGCTGGGCAGTGGTCTCCATTGAGAGAGCGAAGGGCAGAGATAATGCTGCCATGACGTCATCAGAGGAGGACTAGCCCTTTGATGTCAGCAGTCATTCACGTGGCTGTACTGTCAATCACCTTCCAATGCAGCTTCCTGCCTCCTGCAGAATGCCAGAGACTTCTATTAAAAATGTCTTCCAGCAAGCACCCCCTGCCCTCCAATCCACCATGTGAAAAAAAGAGACTCTCTGCAGGATTCCCAGAGTGAAATGTTTAATGTACGTTCACGTTGTCATGAGCTACAGGTGTGGGGAATTGCCTAACTTTAAAAAAAAATCCATTTCTGAGGAACCGGTTCAGGTGTCACCGAACAGTTCACATAGAGTCAATTACTTTCAAAAGCAATGACTGTAGGGCGCCCAGTTAACCAACGCCTTGCATTTAAAATTCTCATCCTTGTTTTCAAATCCCTCCATAGCCTCGCACTCCCCCTCCCCCTCCCCCGCCCTAGCTCTGCAATCTCCTCCAGCCAACCCTCCCAGATATCTGTGTTCCTCTAATTCTGGCCTCTTGAGTGTCCCTGATTTTAATCGCTCTACCACTGGTGGCTGCGCCTTCCATTGCCTAGAAGCTCTGGAATTCTCTCCCTATACCTCTCCACCGATTTACCTTTGTTTGCTCCTTTAAAACACTCCTTAAAACTACCTTTTCAACAAAGCTTTTGGCCATCTGTCCGAATATCTCCTTATGTAGCTCAGTGTCAAATTTCATTTGATAACGCTCCTGTGAAGCATCTTGGGATGTTTAATCATGTTAAAGGTGCTATATAAATACAAATTGTTGTTGTAGTAGGTAACTATTTTGACAGCGTAACCCCACCCCCCAAAAAAACTTGCTTGAATCTTGACAAAAACATTCAGAAATTTTAACATTAATTTATCAACTTGTTGAAGTAGCTACACTGATAGATGGCAGCCATTTTGAATATCCATTGGAAGCTTGGAACAATAAATAGCTACATTTGCTGCTTCAGTCACTATGCAGATGCTCTGAAGCTGCCAGTCATCATCACAGTTTTGGTCCAACAACTCAATCCTTGGGAGCAGCAGCAAACTAGCCTGCACTGCCATTCATATTCTGAACAATTCCTCATGTTGGCAGTCCTTTTCAGTACACTCTCTCTGCTGCACTGTAACAATGCCTCTGTTCCTCTTACCACCACACCATCTCTAATCATGCTGCTACAATCTCCAATACTTTGCAATCCCATTACTTGTTTAGCATGAGTACAATCTGGTTTCAATTTCTCTCCAAGGCTAAAGTTGTGTCCTATCAATCCTGCACTGAAACCTGAACTAATTCTGAAGTGAAACAGAATGTGACCCTCCCTGCTCCAAAGACACTCGTTCCACTTTGCTGTGGTGTCTGGTTGGGCTCTGACTCCCGATTGATGCTGCATTTATACCATAACTACAGTGTTGGTGCAAAATGAACTGGCTTCTCACTGAAATAACAGTTGTAATGTAACCTTTACCCTTTTACCTGGTATTACTGCACTCAGATACTGGTACTGCATATTTTAGCAACTTTTTTCATGCATTCCTTTAACCTCGCCCTTGGATATATTAGCTCCACCATGCCCTTTATCTGTTTTGACCACAGCCTCTGATCTGGTCTCTGATTTATACCCGCAAAGGGCCTTGCCCTCAAGGTTTGCTGTCAACTTCCAATGCTTCTCACCAATCAAGGAAAGATTGGAGCACGAAACAACACATTTTATAGTTAGTATGGACATTAACTCTGGATTTACATTGTACATGTTTAGCATTGGTGTAGAGTAAAATATGCAACACAAAGTGTTATCTTTGTAATGTAAATATTAAACTGAGATGATCTTTTATTTTGAGAACTTTCATGTCACATAGGTTAATTCAGCCTCCACATTCTAGATGCATTTGAAAATGCTACTCGTCTGCTTTATTCCTTCTAGTAAAACTCTCCTTTCACTCTTTTTGTGAATACCTGCTCAGCTACTTGGTGAAAATATACTATAAGTAAATAAGAATGAATGTGCACTTAGACAGCACCTTTCACAACTTCAGGATATCCCAGAGCACTTCAGAGCCAATGAGGTACTTTTGAAGTCAGAGTCATAACAGGAGAGAAGGGGGCCATACGGTCCATTGAGTCTGTTCCATTACTCAATAAGATCAGGGCTGAACTTGTCAATTACACTTTCCCTCCTATCGCCATATCCCTTGATTGCCTTACTGCCCAAAAATCTAGTGATTGCAGTCTGAGCATCCACAGCCCTCTGGGAAAGAGAATTCCAAAGATTCACCACCCGCAGAGTGAAGAAATGTCTCCTAATTTCAGTCCTAAATAGTTGTCCTCCTAATCCTGAGACTGCAATCACTAGTTCTAGGCTCTCCAGGCAGGGGAAACAACCTCTGAGCATCTCCCTGTCAAGCCCTTTAAGAATTTTACACGTTTCAATGAGATCAATTCCCATCCTTCTAAACCCCAGAGAATATACAACTATTCTATTCAATTTCTCCTCATAGGACAGCCCTCTCATCTCAGGAATCAATCTAGTGAACCTTTGTTGCACCCCTTGAAGGCAAGTATATCCATAATTGACTAAGGTTTTTTTATTCTTTCGTGGGATATGAGTGTCACTGGCAAGGCCAGAATTTGTTGTCCTTCCCTAATGGCCCTTTTGAAGATAGTGGTGAGCCACCTTCTTGAATTGCTGCAATCCATGTGGTGTAGGTACACTCACAGTGCTGTTAGGAAAGGAGTTCCAGGTTTTTGACCCAGCAACAGTGAAGGAATGGTAATACAGTTCCAAGTCAGGATGGTATGTACCTTGGATTGGTCTTGCCAAAGTCCTGTATAATTGCAGCAGGACTCCTTTACTCTTATACTCTAAACCCTTTCAATAAAGGCTAACATCCTATTTTCCTTCCTAATTGCTTGCTTCACCTGCATGTTACCTTTCTGTGATTTGTATACAAGGACACCCAAATCCAATTAGATCCCAACATTTACTCATCTCTCACTTTTAAGAACATTCTGTTTTTCCATTCTTCCTACCAAAGTGGATAATTTCCCACTTTCCCACATTATATTCTATCTGACACCTTCTTGCCCAATCACTTAGAACAGTATTTGTTTAACATCCTTCTATACTGTACTAGTCTGATTTCCTTATTCCCTATTATAATTTCTGTCTTTACCTCCAAGGATCCCATGTTTACACTAGCTAATCTCTTCCTTTTTACATCCTTGTAAAAGCTTTCACAATCTTTTTTTTATATAATTCTTGCCAGTTTACTCTCATATTGTTTTCTCCCTCTTTAGCAATGTTTTGGTCATCCCTTGCTGATTTTTAAAACCCTCCAATTTATCAGGCTTACTATTCTTTTTGACAACATTGTAAGCCTGTTCTTTAAATCTAAAACTACCTTAAACTTCTCGAGTTAACCATGGTTGTACCACTTTTCTAGTAGAGTTCTTATTTGTCAAGAAAATGTATATTCATTGAGAATTACAATTAGAAAAAATGTTTACCATTGCTTATCTATCATCATTTTGTTTGATCTAATTTCCCAATCTACCTCAGCCAATGCACCCATCATATCACTGGAATTGGCTTTGTTTAAATTTAAGACCCTTGTTTCGAACTTAGCCACATCACTCTCAAACCTAAAATGAAATTCTATCATATTATGATCACTCTTCCCCAGAGGATACTTTACGTAAGATTACCATTTAATCCTGTCTTATTAAACAATTCTAGACCTAACATAACCTATTCCCTTGTTGGTTTCTTGTCATAGGAAACATGGCAGTCAATTTGCACA